>NC_080680.1:11717926-12020957 GCF_030445035.2 Dasypus novemcinctus | reverse complement strand
TGTGAATACACCACAGTTCATTTATCCATTCTTCCATTGATGGACACCTGGGTTGTTTCCAGATGTCTGTGTCACTGCTCTCAGTTCTTCTGGGTATATAAGATCATGTGGCAAGTCTATATTCAACTTCTATAGGAACGACCCAACTGTCCTCCACAGTGGCTGTACCATTCTGCATTCCCATCAACAGTGAGTAAGTGTTCCTATCTCTCCACATTCTCTCCAACACTTGTAGTTCTTAGATTCCTTTTTATTTCTGTAAGGTTGGTAGTAATGTCTCTTTTTTCATTCTTAATTTTAGTAACTTGAGCCTTCTATTTTTTTCTTGGTCACTAGCTAAAGATTTGTCAACTTTGTTGATGTTTTCAAAGAATCAACTTTTGATTTTGCTGATTTTCTCTATTATTCTCTATTATTTTCAATTTCAATCTCATGAGACATGCTTAAGGGAAAGAAGGATGAGAGCTTCTGAAAGAATAAAATACTTGGGAGCAAATTTAACCAAGATGCAAAACTTGTACACTGAAAACCACAAAACACTGCTGGAAGAAATGAAAGAAGACCGAAGTAAATGGCAAGACATCCGTGTTCATGGATAAGAAGACTTAATATCATTAAGGTGTCAATATTACCGAAAGCAATTTACGGATTAAATGCAATACCTATCAAAACGCCACTGACCTTTTTTGCTGAACTGGAAGTCAATCTTCACGTTGACATAGGATTACAATGGGTTTAAATAGCTAAATAGATATTGCAAAAGAAGAACAGAGTTGGAGGTCTCACTCTTCCCAATTACAGAACCACAGTAATCAAAATAGTGTGTTAATGGCATAAAGATAGACATTTAAACCAATGGAATTGAATTGAGAGTTCAGAAGTAAAACCAACCATCTATGGCCAATTTATCACTTGGGTGCTAACATATTAATCAGCAGAATAGAACAGTCTCTTCAACAAATGGTATTGAGAAAACTGGATATCCACATGCAAAATTTGGATTCCTATCTCATGCCATACATGGAAATTATCTCTAAATGGATCAAGGACATAAATATAAGAACTAAAACCATAAAACTCTTAAAAGGAGATATAGGTGGGAACATGAATAACCTTGGAATTGGTAGTGATTTTCTAGATATGACATCAAAAGCATGAGCAACAAAAGAAAAAAATAGATAAAATGGACTTTAACAAAATCAAAAACTTTTGTGTATCTAAGGACATTGTCAACAGAGTGAAAATATGACCTACACAGTGGGAGAAAATAATTGCTAACCATATATATGATAAGAATTTAATGTCCAGAATATATAAAGAATTGCTACAATTTAACAACAAAAGGACAAACAACCCAATTTTTAAAAATGGGCAAAGGATTTGAATAGATATTTCTCCAGTAAAGATATACAAATGGCCTAAAACCACATGAAAAGATGTTTAACATGATTTCTCATCAGGAAATGCAAATCAAAACCACAATGAGATCCCACTTACCTTCTAGGATGGCTATTGTTTAAAAAACAGAAATGAACAAGTGTTGACAAGGATGTGGAGAAATTGGAGCACTTACACATTGTTGGTAGGATTGCAAAATAGTGCAGCCACTGTGGAAGTCAATTTTGTGTTTCTTTGTTGTGGAAGCAGAAAAGATTCAATGATTGCGTACTGAAGGCTAGGACTCAGGAATGTTCTGAGAAGGAAGATTTATTACAACTGGCTGGGCCCAGTGGACTCCTGTCCAAAAAGTCAAGCCATGAATAGGATTTCTTTTCTTTTTTTTTTTTTTAATAAAACAGTTTATGTTTGAGTTTTAATGCAGAAATTCACTGAAGGCTTTTCTATTTGTTTTTTTTTTAAGATTTATTTATTTTTATTTATTTCTCTCCCCTCCCCCAGCCCCCATTGTCTGTTCTCTGTGTCTATTTGCTGCGTCTTCTTCTTTGTCCCCTTCTGTTGTTGTCAGTGGCATGGCAATCTGTGTTTCTTTTTGTTGCGTCTTTCCTGGGCAGGCTGCACTTTCTTTCGTGCTGGGCGGCTCTCCTTATGGGGCACACTCCTTGCGCATGGGGCTCCCCTATGTAGGGGACACTCCTGCGTGGCACGGTACTCCTTGCACGCATCAGCACTGCACATGGACCAGCTCCACATGCGTCAAGGAGGCCTGGGGTTTGAACCGCGGACCTCCCATGTGGTAGACGGATGCCCTAACCACTGGGCCAAGTCTGCTTCCCATAAATAGGATTTCTGGGTCCCTTTTATACAGAGGATGTAGAAGTGGGGAGTCAAACAGTGCTTTTATGAAAAAAGGACTTTTCTTTATTGGTTTCTTAGAGTTTTACGTGTTTGTCTGAGTACCAGATAGGTTTTGAATTAACATATCCCCCACCTTCCAGGTAAACTTGAATTACCATATCACCCACATTCCGTCTGGATGTAACTTTGAATACACACTGGTCCACGTTCTTTCTGAATATTTAAAACCTATAGGGCTTTTGTTACTTACTTGGCTTTCTAGAAAATAGGCACACTTGGATACAGAATTAGATAATTTTGAATTCATGCACAGGCTATATTACTTCAGAAAGTTAAAATTACCATATGACCCAGCAATCCCACTTCTTTGCATATACTACAAAGAATTGAAAGCAGGACTCAAACAGATATCTGTTCATCAGGGTTCATAACACCATCATTCATAATAGCCAAAAGGTAGAAGCAACCAAGTGTTCATTAATGACAAAATGGGTAAGCAAACTGTGGTATATACACACAATGGATATTAATCAGGTACAATAAAAAGGAATAAAACTCTGATACATGTTCTAACATGGATGAACCTTAATGACATCATAAGCCAGACTCGAAAAGACAAATGTAAAATCTCACGTCAAATATCTTGAATAAACAAATTCATAGAAATAGATAATAGATTACAGGTTATTAGGATGGAGGTGAGGGGAAGAGAGAGTTATTGCTTATTGGATACAGAGCTTCTGTTTGAGGTGATGAAAATTTCAGGTAATGGATGTTAGTGATGATAGCACAATATTGTGAATGCAATTAATACCATTTAATTGTTCATTTGAAAGTGGTTAAAATGGGAATTTTTGTGTTTTATTTTTCTTTGTTTTTTTTTCTTTTTATTGGAGAAGTTGTAATTTTACAGAAATATTATGCAGGAAGTACAGAGTTCCCATTACGCTGCCCTCCCCACACACACATTTCCCCATTATTAACATTTTGCATTAGTGTGGCACCTTTGTTACAATTGAAAAAACGTTATTGTTATAATTATACTATTAACTCTAGTCTATAATTGTTTACTTTAGGGTTCACTCTGTGTTGTATCATTGTATATGTATTTTTAAATTATTCCAATAACATATATGTGGCCTAAAATTTCCCATTTTAACCACTTTCAACTATACAATTCAGTGGAGTTAATTATCTTCACAATGTTGTGCTACCATCACCACCATCCATTACCAGCAATTTTACATCATCCCAAACAGAAAACTCTTTACCAATTAAGCATTAACTCTCCATTCCTTTCCTGGCAATTAGTGTGTTAGGTGATTCTCCCTGAGCAGGTTAGTAAAATAGAAGACTGTTGCGTATTCAAAAATATTTGCATAATGGAATAGTATGAGTTATTTGTACTGTTAAAATAGGAAGGGGAAGTGGACTTGGCCCAGTGGTTAGGGCGTCTGAACCACATGGGAAGTCTGTGATTCAAACCCTGGGCCTCCTTGACCCATGCGGAGCTGGCCCACGTGCAGTGCTGATGCACACGAGGAGTGCCATGCCACGCAGGGTTTTCCCACGTAGAGGAGCCCCATGCGCAAGGAGTGCGCCCCATAAGGAGAGCCGCCCAGTGCGAAAGAAAGTGAAGCCTGCCCAGGAGTGGAGCCGCACACGCGGAGAGCTGACACAAGATGACGCAACAAAAAGAAACACAGATTCCCGGTGCCACTGACAACAACAGAAGTGGACAAAGAAGAACATGCAGCAAATGGACACAGAGAACAGATAACTGGGGCGGAGGGGAGGAGAGAAATAAATAAAAATAAATCTTAAAAAAAAAAGGAAGTTAATAAAAATCAGGCGATGGTTGTATCAAATTTGAAGTGTCTTTTAGCACCTGTATAGTAGGTGTTCAGAAGCATTTACACTAGATATAAAGATGAGAGACTAACATTTCCCTTTCTCTGGCTTGATTCACAGCTTGCAAAGCCATAGGGATTGTTGTCTTAGACTTCAGTCATGATGAAGTTTTGCAGAAAGCATTTATTGCTCAGGTTTTAAAAAGGGCAAGTTTTTGGCAGGAGCAACTTGCACAGAAAAGGAATGCTATGCTTACACATATGCACTCAGTAAACCTTCAGAGAGCGTGGAGTAAGATACTACAGGATTCCTCATCCCACCCTGCCCCAGTCTGTGGATTCTGATTATTTAGAACCCTTCTTTTGTTGCGTCACCATCTCATATTCATGTTCCAGGCAATGTACCTTTGATTTATATTTCAAAGGTTATTCGTGTACAGTGAACAGTCATTTCATGTCTGTGCACCTTCACTCAAGATGTATTAAAAATAGCAATGGTAATCAGATCTGCTTTCCCCTGATTTTTTTTTAAAGATTTATTTATTTATTTAATTCCCCCCCCTCCCCCAATTGTCTGTTCTCTGTGTCTATTTGCTGCGTCTTGTTTCTTTGTTTGCTTCTGTTGTCATCAGCAGCACGGGAAGTGTGGGCGGTGCCATTCCTGGGCAGGCTGCACTTTCTTTCGCGCTGGGCAGCTCTCCTCACGGGCGCACTCCTTGCGTGTGGGACTCCCCTATGCGGGGGACACCCCTGTGTGGCACGGCACTCCTTGCGCGCATCAGCACTGCACATGGGCCAGCTCCACACGGGTCAAGGAGGCCCGGGGTTTGAACCGTGGACCTCCCATGTGGTAGACCGACGCCCTAACCACTGGGCCAAGTCCGTTTCCCCTCCCCTGATTTTTGGTAGTCAAAAACCATTATCTCCATGACAGCCAACAATCATCTTTTTGTGCATTTGGAACCTTTGGCTATTTCTAATAATGGAAATGAGGATTTTGAATTTCCCGGTTTCTCTCTTGTTCTTTATTGATTCTGTACAAACAGTGTTGAAAACTTGTGTCATGTACTTACATGCATTAGGAAGAGCCAAACAAAATGTCTTGCAGATTCCCCAAATCATGGACCTACATTCACTTTACTCTTCTGTTAGAGGCTTTTACTCTGCCAATTTCTCCCTTCACTTGGAATAATTTTATTCCTTCCTTTTATTGCCACTGCTTCTCTTGGCCCCCAATCTCTGCCCCTTCCCCACCATGCCATTCCCAATGATTCTCACATTTGTCCACTAAGTTTTGCCTGGAGAAGCCCTTTTCTCTCAAAGTCTGCCCAACAGTCCCTAATTATTATAATTTTCCAATCCCAAATCACTATTACCTTCTCTTACTTCTTCCTGTACCACAAAACTAAATTTGTCAAAAATGAGGACCAAATCGTTGTTACCTCTACATCTTTCTCCATATTCTCATAGTGTATCAACAAATCTTTCACATAAGAGGTGCACATTCTCTTTTACTTGAATTGAAATGAATGCATTCAGAATCCATCACCTCTGTTTTTGCCTCTTGTGGCCTTCTTTATATTTGTAATTCCTTTTTTAAAAAATTTTATTATTTATTTAAAATTTTTTAAAAAATTAATAGATCACAAGGAATGTTACATTAAAAAACATAAAAATAAAACAACTAACGAAAAACATGAGGTTCCCTAAAATGGGAAATTTTGAATTGTGTTTGTTACAATAGTAAAAAGTTAAGAAAAAAAGAAAATCCGCGAACTCCCCATCATGCTGTTCCTGAGGTTCCTAGCAGGACAGTATTCTCTGTTTTTTAGATTTCTGATGTTTATTTTATATATGATGTCCAGGGTTATTAACTGGACTTAGCAGGAGACTAGGGAAAAGCAGAGCTGCTCCGTTTTCCTGAAAGCAGAACCCCGCTGTCTCTTCAAGTGACATGAACCTCACGCTTCGTTTATCTCCTTTTGGTACTCTTTAAGGGATGCTTCCTATACAGAAGTGACGGCAGACGTTAAGTGACTGGACCTCTGCGTCACTGCTGAGTTCCTGGTCTATAAAGTTTCCTGTATCATATTCTGATTTTCTTTAGTAAATAATTTCCTGGGTGTGGTCAATTTGATATCATCTGAAACCCAGTAATTTTGATTAACGCCTGCGTATTAAGCTTTTTCCTTTTGATGCTTTTCTTTACATTTTTATTTTAACCTCCAGGTTTTATTTTTCGAGCTCCTGAATAATGTTTCTCATGTATTTTCTGATTTCTTGAATCGAGTTAGGTTGTCATGTTTCTCTTCACACAGTTTCCCTTTATTTTGCTTACATGATTTGAATTTATTTAGCAATCCCAAAGCACTTGACATGGGAAAAAAAACCTCCATAGAGATCAGGAAAACAAAGACAAACAAAATTAAAAGTTGGTGCCAGGGAAGCAGACTTGTCCCAATGGTTAGGGCATCCGTCTACCACATGGGAGGTCCAAGGTTCAAACCCCGGGCCTCCTTGACCTGTGTGGAGCTGGCCCATGTGCAGTGCTGATGTGCGCAAGGAGTGCCCTGCCACAGAGGGGTGTCCCCCGCGTAGGGGAGCCCCACGCACAAGGAGTGCGCCCCATAAGGAGAGCCGCCCAGTGCGAAAGAAAGTGCAGCCTGCCCAGGAATGGCGCCGCACACACGGAGAGCTGACACAACAAGATGACGCAACAAAAAGAACAGAAGCGGACAAAGAAGACTCAGCAAACAGACACAGAGAACAGACAGCCGGAGTGGGGGGGGGGGGGGGAGGGGAGAGAAATAAATAAATAAATCTTAAAAAAAAAGTTGGTGACAGATGTGAACTAGTAAAATTATAGAACAAGGAATTTAAATGGCAATAATCATATGAAATGGTGTCCCAAGTAACTTGTTGCATTTGCTCCAAGTCCTTGCTAACAATTACCATTTTCTCCCTTTTTAATCTCAGGCCATTTGGCTGAAAAGCACACAAAAACTCTTAACGGAAGTACTTTGTGCTGTATTTAGTATCCATTTGAGGTTTGAAGCTTTCCTGGGGCAGGCTGCATTTCCTGGGTGGCTGGGGAATGCCTCCATAGTAAGGAAATACCTGGAACCAGAGACTCAGGACTCAGGGCAGATAAGGAACTGGAAATAAACGTATGTAATCTGCCCTGGGGAACACGACCTCACCTTCATCCATTCTTTTTTCACAGAAATCTGTACGGATGCCTGTGTTAAGTTTTCTAGGGCTGCTGTCACAAAGCACCACCAACCAGGTGGCTTCAAACAACAGGACTTCGTTCTCTTAAACTCTGGAGGGCAGAAGTCTGGCCTGAAGGTGTCAGCAGGTCGGCTCCCTCGGAAAGCTGGAGGGAAGACGTCTTCCTTCTTTCCTTGCCTTTTCCAGCTTCTGGAGGTTGCTGATTTTTGTTCTTGAGAGTTCATCTTTTTAATCAGCTCTGTGAAGAATATCCTAAATGAGACATGAGACAAAACAGAATATTTCTTTCTTCCAGTACTAAAAAAAAATGACATTCACATACTTTTTTTGGAGGTACTGGGACCAGGGATTGAACCCCAGACATAGTATGCTGGGAGCTGGCGCTCAACCACTGAGCCACATCAGCGTTTTTGGTTTTGTTTTTTTTTTGTTTGCTTGCTGTTTGGTTGGTTGGTTGGTTTAAGGAGGCACCGGGGTCCCCGGGACCTTCCATGTGGGAAGCCAGTGCTCAACCACTGAGCCACATCCACTGCCAACACTCACGTACAAGAAGTTCTTCTATAAAATCAGAGACAAACGCACATTCCCGATGCAGATTTTTTGTAGATGCATTCAAAAACTGCTTCCTAACCATGATAAGGAAATACTGCATGCACGTTTTTATTTTTTTATTTTTATATTTACTTATTTATTTTTCAATTCCAAATAGTAACTCTTTTATTACTGAAGTGAAGAGTAAAACGTAGCCTGATTTATAAATTGAACATTCCCTTTTTTATTAAGCATTTTATTTTTTAAAAATTAATTAATTAATTAATTTTTAATGTTACATTAAAAAAATATGAGGTCCCCATATACCCCCCACCCCCTCACCCCATTCCTCCCATAACCACAACGTCCTCCATCATCACAGGACATTCATTGCGCTTGGTGAATACATCTCTGAGCACTGCTGCACCACATGGTCAATGGTCCACATTATAGTTTACACTCTCCCCCAGTCCACCCAGTGGGCCATGGGAGGACATACAATGTCTAGTAACTGTCCCTGCAGCACCACCCAGGACACCTCCAAGTCCTGAAAATGCCCCCACATCACATCTCTTCTTCCCACTCCCTACCCCCAGCAGCCACCATGGCCACCCCCTCCATCTAAGTGCTACATTTACTTCCATTACTAATCACATTCATTCCAGAATAGAACACCAGTAAGTCCACTCTAATCCATACGCCATTCCCCCATTCTGTGGACCCTGGGATGGCTATGTCCACTCCACCTCTGTATCGAGAGGGTGCTCCGACTCCACTTGGACGATGGATGCAATTCTCCTGCTTGCAGTTGTAGGCACTCTCGGCTCCCTGGTGTGGTGGTTGACTTTCTTCACCTCCCTGTCAGCTGGCTGGGGTAAGTCCAATAAACCAGAGGGTGGGAGCTGCAAGTCTGCTGAGGCTCAGGGCCTGGCTATCACATGGACAGTCCAGAGATTCAGGTCCCCTGAGTATACACTAAACCCTAGCGCCAACTACAGATCCGGTAAAAGTGACAGGAGAGGATTGTGAACAAAGATCACACCTGAGTCCAGCTCCATCACCCTCAGGACCACAAGCTCCAAAGAAGGGCCAACTGGCATGGCACTGAACTCCATCTGCCATGACCATAGAACCTGTGGGTCTCTGTGGCCCTCAGAAGAACCAATACCCGGGGTTGAATCTACTTTATCTGTCTCTGGGACTCTGCTGAGGTGTGCATAAGGGCAACCGGTCTGATAACCTCCTGGCTCTTTTTTGGCGACTCATAGCCTTATAAACTCATTTGTGTTTTCCATTCCCCCTTTTATTCAGGGTCAAAAAGCATTTTTAACTCCTGATATTACATGTAGGCTGAGATATTCCCATGCACGTTTTTAAAATGTCTTTAGATGCACATTAATTTTTCAAAACCAGTCTAGTCATTATTGTGACTCCAGCAATGGAAGAAATTATATCCTTGATGTGGGGACGTGGCCACAGGAGTTGCTGAAGGCAGCGAGAGAGAGGAAGAGGTGAGATATGGGGCATTCCAACCATTTTAGCTTTTACCTGCTTCCCTTCGCCAAATAAGGAATGGAATTTAGTGCCGAGGTGGTATTGACTTAGCACTTTCTCGTGCATCCTTTTGACTGGCTATAGGACTGGCTTAAGCTGGTTTCCTTTGTTCCTGCTTAACCCGGGAGTGGGAGACTGAGGCAGGAGGCTGCCAGGTGACATTAAATACTATTTTCTTCCTTTATGTGAAAACTAAACTAACGTTCGTTTCTTACACTCAGGACAGCTGAACTCCCCCGCGGGGCTCCTCACGTGAGTCCTTGCGCAGTGCGCCCTTGACACCCGGGGGCTTCTGGAGGGCACCCTGGCGGGAACGCTGCCAGCGCGGCCTGCGCGGGGCTCTGCGCACGTCAGGGCAGGTCCTGCCGGCCAAGGGTGCGGGCGCGGGGCCTCGTCGCGCTCAGCCAGTTCCAGCAGCCAGGGCGCGGCTTCCAGCAGTCCCCCGCTCCCCGCTCTTGAAGTTCTTCTAGAGTATAAAGAGAGCGCTGTTTTTGGCAAGAGCTAGTGGCGATGGTTGCACAACCTTGTGAGTGTAGTTAAGGCCACGGCCTCGTACGCTTAAAAATGGTTCAAACGGCAAATGCTATTATACGTATTTCATATTTTACCACAATTTTTTCAAAGAAGAAAGCACAATTCTTAGTCCCCCAAATGAAAAATAAACGTGTGATTGGGAGTCATCCTGGTTAAGCGTACCTGTTGTCAAAGATGTCACTTTCTCCAACGGAGAAGCCCGCAGGCTCTGTTCATGCGTTTAGACTGTGGGTGAACCTTCTTGGTCTCCTGTTTAGACTTGAAAGAAAAGTAAATCACTGCATGGAAGAGGAGGGGAAGCCAATGGGGGAAATATCTGACTATTACTCAATATTATTATGAGTCGGAGACAAAGGGGACTTTGTGCAAAACCCTTTTGTCTATTGTCTACCTCCTGGTGTGTTTAATTTTTAGTTTCCTGCCTTGTGAAAGAACTAAACAATTAACTTAAGGACTGGCAAGGAAAAGGAGTCTCCCAAATTCTTTGGCTAAGAATTCTCTTAAAACAAGGCACAATGGGGGCTGCTAGAGAATACTGCCTTACAGGAGGTTCTCGGGTACACAGACTTACCATGCCACCCATTCATTCATTCATTCATTCATTCAATACACATTCATCGAAAGCTTGTTTTGAGCCAGGTAATACAGTAGGTGTTAAGGATAAAAATGTGAGTAACTCGGGGGTCATGGCTTCAAGGAGACCATGTTCAAGTGTGTATGTGTGTGTGTTTGTGTCTTAATGTGTCCGTGTGTGTTAAAATATTTGTAATAGTTAGGACTTTGTTTTGTTGGACCAAGGATAGATAAATAGACCAGGAGAATAAAAAAGAGACCAGAAATAGAACAACACATGTACTCTCACCTAGTTTATGACAAATGTAAAAATGCAGGGTCATTTGGAGAGGCATATGGAAAAGATAAATATTGACCCTTCCCAACTCAATACAAAAAATACCAGATGGATTGTAGATCTAAGGGTAAAAGTATAAAACTTCTAGAAGAACCTATAAAGATCTTCAAGACCATCCTTCAATTTGACAAAGATTTATTAAACAAAACACAAAGAGCTCTAAAGATAAAGGGAAAAAACAGATCAATTATACTATATTAAAACTAAGAACAGATGTTACTGAAAAGACAACTTTGAGACGGAAAGCAAACCACAGAGTGGAAAAGGGTATGTGCAGAACATATATCTGACAAAAGACCCATATGCAAAGAATGCCACAAAATCATCCAGGAAGAAAGACAAGCAACAGCTCAGTGTAAAAATAGGTGATAGACTTGAAAAGGCACTTCAAAAAAAGACAGTATCAAAATTGTTAATACATGCTGAATTACATTATCCATCACTGAACGCAAATTACACCCACCCCTCACCAGAAGGGCTAAGATGAAAAAGAGAAAATATTTTTAAAAATCGTGAGGATAAAAATCAAATGGACCCCCTATACACTCCAGTATGGAGAAAAGTGCTGCTACAATCACTTTGGAAATCTCTTTGGGAATCTCTATTGAAGTGTGAGCATATACTATCAGCCAGCAATTCCAGTCCTAAGTATATTTCCTCCCCACCCCCCCAAATGCTTACATATGTTCACCAAAAGACATGTATAAAAATTTTCATCACAACATCTTTCACAGTAACCCAAATTTGAAACAATCTTAATGTCCGCCAATATCAGAATAAAAAAACCTTTGATAACATTCAAATGATAGAACAGTGTGATATGATCTTTTCAGTGAACTGGTTATATATTAATGAGAACAGTAACTATACTCTACATGCATTACTATTATAAATATAATATGGAGTGAAAAAAGCCAGACACCATAAAGCACATTTTCCACTTATAAAAGGCCATGAAGAGTAAAACCGATGCGTGGAGCAGAGTTACATATGGAATGAAGTTGTGAAAACCAGCCACCAGGGAACCTCTGGAACACAGGTGAAATTCTACGTCTCAATTCTTGGATACAAGGATTCCACCTAGATGCGTTTTTACTGTCATGCACTTCAATAAAATATTTGCTTAAAAATATCAGATAGGAGAGCAAATGTAGTTCAGAGGCTAAGCATCTGCTTCCCATGTATGAGATCCAGGGTTCAATCCCCAGTGCGTCCAATAAATAGATAGATAGATAAATAGATAGATAGATAGATAGATAGATAGATAGATAGATAGATAGATAGATAGATCAAATTTTTTTGGATATATGTATAATTCTCTGAACCTTTATTTGATATATATATATATAAAGTAAATGTTCAGAGAATTAAAACAAGTGGTATGATAAATACTAATAGCTAATTTAGGTCAGAGGTTATTGGAAGAGCTTTCTGATGAGCTGATGTTTAAGCTGAAATCTGGGTGGTAAAAAACCATGATGTGAAGATCAAGGGAACTTAGCATTCCAAGTTCACAGGGAGCAGATATTGCAAAGCCCTCAATTCTGCCACTTATTCTCTTTTCCTTTTAGTGATACTGTATGAAATATGACCTAAAAATTTGGTGCCATTAAATTTAATGTGAAATTCATTTTCCTGAACTTTTAGATGGAGGCTTGGTTCAGATGGCTTCTCCAACTTCTCCAAGCTCCCTCTTCTATTGTTTTTGAGTAGTGTGCATTTCTTAGGAGACCGAGAGCGCCTGGCTCCGTTCCTCCCACCCAACATGTATCTTCTTCCTTTCATTTCTATTGCCCACCTCAAGCCCAATTCCGCAGTCTCTCCTCAGTATGGTGCCCTTTCTTAGAGGGCAGCTCTAGCTGTCCAACACTGCAGCCTCGGACCTCACTGGATGTCCCTTACCTCCCTCACTACTGGAAAGGAAAAAAACCCTGCTGGTGAGCTCAACTCCTGTTCTTCGGTTGGACAACTGGGCGTTCATCAGAGCACCTGTTGACTCTCTGGGGGTATTTCTGTTCTCAGGCTCACTAGATGCCCATTTGCTCCCTTCTGCTTTCTCTTGCACAGTTATTGATACAGTGAGGGTCTTGGGTTGTTGATGGTTTGTGCATATTCACCATGCCCTGCCCATTTCCATTTTGGTGTTCATTAAGATACCTTATCATAGAGTATTGCTGCAAATCATGTGCACAGGCTTTTTATTTTGCTTTCTGTTTCTGTTTTGATGTGATGATTTCATAAATCCCAAAACTCAACTACTGCTGCTGCCGCCATTTTCCCAGGTGTCCCTTCTCAAGATCTCCAGGAAGATCTTGAGATTCAATAGAGATCAGAGATCTCTCATAGGGAAGTTAATCTAAATTCAGTAGAGAGATCAGAGCTCTCTCATAAGAAATTAATCCCCCAAGGCAAGGATTTTGCACTTACAATGTGAACCAATTTGTTTACCCTGGATGAGCCCATTTTCTTTTAGTTGGCCACCTGGGGGGATATAAGGGACATTTACTTTGCACAGTTCTCATGGTAACTCTACATGTGCAGCCAAATTTAGTCCTCACTTGGTCCTCTCGCCTCCTGATAAGCAGCCCTAAACTACTCCTTCAGGACCGATTTTCTTACAAGGCCCCTGGTCTTGAGCCAAAGTATCTTACTCTTCGGGTAACCCCCCCAACTGGGCTTGAAGAGAGTAAAAATTCTTGGCATTCCTTCAAAACAGAAATGAGCTTCCCTTTCTGTGAGAATTTTCTTCTTTGAGACAAATAATTTGATTCCTTTCCCCGGGCATTGCTCTTCAGTTTTGCTTTCTCACAAGTCATCATCAGGTGAGCCGGTCCTTTCACCCCAAAAGCTTGTGGCAAAAATGCATACTTGTCAGTTAAAGAAAGTTATTATGCATTTCTTTCTCTGCTTCCAAAGAAAAACATGCCTGGTTTTTCACCTGACACCTCTTTGGTATTGGACAGGTATGAGAGAAAAAAATTAATATTAGATTTGGAGCATTTGGAGTTAGTCCAATTGTTTTCTCTATTTCTCTTCCAAAACTGAATTTAAAACATTTGTTTCCTTAAATGGAAGCCTTACTTTTGTATCCAAAGAGTGTTTCTTAAAAATGCAACTTGTGGGAAACGGACTTTGGCCCAGTGGTTAGGGCGTCCGTCTGCCACATGGGAGGTCCGCGGTTCAAACCCCGGGCCTCCTGGACCCGTGTGGAGCTGGCCATGAGCAGCGCTGATGCGCGCAAGGAGTGCCTTGCCACGCAGGGGTGTCCCCCGCGTGGGGGAGCCCCACGCGCAAGGAGTGCGCCCGTGAGGAAAGCCGCCCAGCGTGAAAGAAAGAGCAGCCTGCCCAGGAATGGCGCCGCCCACACTTCCCGTGCCGCTGACGACAACAGAAGCGGACAAGGAAACAAGACGCAGCAAACAGACACCAAGAACAGACAACCAGGGGAGGGGGGGAAATTAAATAAAAATAAAATAAATCTTTAAAAAAAAAAAAAAAATGCAACTTGTTATTCTTTAGTGCCCTTTTATAAATATAATTAATGGAAGTAGAGAAGAAAAAAATTAAAATGGATAAGATAAACGCACTTGGTTCTGAGCTCAACTTATAAACTCATCTATCAAAGAGACTTAGTAGCAATAATTTGATTATTATTATTGTTATTATTACCCTGTTCCAGAGCAATCCTGTAGTTACAACTTATTGTTCAATAATCAGGTTAGAAGAAAATGGGCTAATCTGACTGCTTCAAGACTGGGCGTGAGTCTTCCACATGCATCTGCTAAAAAAACTTGGAACCCTTAAATAACCTGCTGGTTCTGGCCTCAATTTGCATACGGGGAAATGAAACCAAAGTGCGCAGGGGCAGAGCGTTGAGCTGTGTGTCGTGAACCCTGGAAAGGGTTGCTGTTCTCTGTGGAGGGGGTGGAGGTGGTTTGTTGTGTATGTGTGTGTGCCCCAGTGAGAATTTTGTCTGGCTCCTGAAGGCAGACTTAGATAATGTAGTCACAAACAATAAGCCAGGCAGTTTATTAAACAATTTTTAAATGCACTAATCAATATCTGCTGTGCAGCTGCTCCATGAAATACCCCTCTCTATGTGCCGAAGAGAAAAATACTCCCTCTCTCCGAGCCATCGATAAGTTTTCAGTATGGGGGAGCGATATGGGAACTCTGTGTATGTTCTGCATGATTTTTCTGTAAACCTACAATTGCTCTAATAAAAGAGTTAATTTAAAAATTCGGTAGAGATAAGAGAGCAGAACATGGAAAGACCGACCCTGTGAGGCAGTCCATGGACCTCCAAGTGCGTAAATGACACAGATAAATCATCAAAGTCAGAGAAATGTCCATTAGGGTTAAGGGATATTTGGGAGGTACTTCATGCAAATTCTTGAGGAATCTGTCAGAGGTGGGAAGAGTTTGGGTATGTTCTGGGAACAACTCTGTGGACCTTTGTAGATGGATCAGTTTTCTCGGCTGTAAAGACAGGTTAGGATCTTCTCATGGAGGTCCCAGAAGACTATTTGAAAATTGGCCCAGATTTTAGATCTTTTTTTTCCCCTCCATGTTATCTGCCTGAAAGAATGCAAATGCAGAAATACTGGGTAAGTCTCATAATCTGTTTGACACTCTGGCACTCATTCAGTCAGTACTTAATCCATGGCCTGCTAACTCAGTTCACGTCCCTCTGGAGCATGTTTCTCAAAGCCACTCGCTCAGGGCTAGTCAGGTCCTAATATCCAGTTAGTTGTAAATCACTGTGTATGGGAAAAGAGGCATCAATGGGAAATAGGAAATCATCTAATTAAGGAGGTTTCACTTGAAGGTCTAATTTGAATTAAATCACATTCTAAAGAGGAAATGAATTGTAAAGATTTTCCAGCTTTCCTGTATTTGATTCCAATGCCTATTAGCTCATGGCAGAAATGCATACTTGTCAGTTAAAGGAAGTTATTATGCATTTCTTTCCTGCTTCCAAAGAAAGTGAATGTTCTGTAAAACATTATGAAAGCAAGAGCAGTACAGGGAGTGGGGGTAGGGGGAGCAGGGCAGGAGGATATAAAAGCTCTCAATGCTTTTCCCCACTGTCCTCAAACCCTCAAGTCATTTTCTTTTTTTTTTTTTTTTTGGTACTGGGCCAGGGATTGAACGTGGGACCTTGTATATGGGAAGCCTGCACTCAACCACTGAGCCACACCTGCTCCCCTGAGTTGAATTTTCCAGTTTCCTTTTTTCTCTTTTTAATATATTTTTATTTATTTTTTAAAAGATACGTAGATCACACAAAATGTTACCTTAAAAAAACATATGAGATTCCCATATCCCCTCCCCCCACACCCCCTACTTTTCCCACATCAACAACTTCTTTCATTAGTGTGGTACATTCATTGCATTTGATGAATACATTTTGGAGCACTGCTACACAGCATGGATTATAATTTATGTTGTAGTTTACACTCTCTCCCAGTCTATTCAGTGGGTTATTGCAGGATATGTAATGCCCTGCCACTGTCCCTGAAATAGCCAAGTCCCGAAAATGCCCCAATATCACACCTCTTTTTCCCTCTCCCTGCCTTCAGCAATTCCAGTGGCCACTGTCTCCACATCAGTGATATAATTTCTTCCATTGCTAGAGTCACAATAATTCTATAGTAGAGTACCAGTAAGTTCACTCTAGTCCATATTTTATTCCTCCATCCTGAGGACCCTGGGATGGTGACGTCCACTCCACTTCTAAATCGAGAGGGGACTTAGATCCCACATGGCTGATGGATGTGGTTCTCCTGCTTGCAGTTGTAGACTCTTTCGGTTCCCTGGTGTGGTGGTTGACCATCCTCACCTCCCTGTTAGCTGACCTGGGTAAGTCTAACGAACTGGAGAGTAGGTATTGCAACTCTGCTGAGGCTCAGAGTCCAGCTGGCACATGGACAGCCCAGAGCTTTCTGTTTTGTTTTTAGGAGGCACCAGGGACCGAACCCACAACCTCCCATGTGGGAAGCAGGCGCTCAATTGCTTGAGCCACATCCACTCCCCTAAAGTTATATTTTCATAACTTGCCATTATTCATGGAGCATTGTTAAAGGACATTTAATATTTCCCCTTCGGGAGTCACCCCAGTGAACTAGTATCACCACAACTCCATAGCCAGCTCTCTTAGGTCAGGTTCTCCAGGAAATGGACTCAGTGGGGAATTTGGTGCAGGGATTTATCAAGGGGTACTCTCAGTACCCCCAGCTGGGAGGCAAGTCTGGGCAGACAGAAGTTGAACTGAGAGGCAGCTGCAACAGAAGTTTCTGTCAAGCCTGCAGGGAGCTCTGAAGCTGAGAATTGCTTGACTTTGTATCCTCCATCAAAGTCATTAGATCCAGACTCTTCCCCCGGGGAAGGGACACACCCCTGGCAGAGGACAATTCCTAGGGAGTGATTTGCTCCCGGGAGGAAGCGGACCTCCATCCTGCGAGGGCATGTGGCGGTGCACTCAGCTCCAGGCAGGGGAGCTGGCAATTCTGATATACAGCCAATTCCCTGCTTTCCCAGCAACTGCGCTCATTTTCAGTCTTGATGGTTCATGCTCCTGTTTACAACTTCATAGCCTTTGTCTGTTTACTATCCAATCATTAAAATCTAAATGGTAGGACTGATTAGGTGCTCAGTAGAAGTCAGTACCTAATGGGAGGACTGTTTCTCCATTAGAAAATTCAACACTTAAAAGAACGTGCACACTCAGGGGCGAGAACCACGAGTGTACACTTTGGATGGATTGTACAAGGGCGGGGACTGTAAAACACGGAGAACCCAGGGGTGGGTGACGGGCTGCGGTTAACAGAACAAATGTGATGACATTCTCTCATGAACTACAGCAAGTATACACATCTAATACAGGGGTGGTTTGGGGGGAAAATACACCAAATGTATTTACTGCCAACTACGGACTACGGTTAGCAGTAATATTATGAGATGTTCTTTCACCACTTGTAACAAACGTTCCATACCAATGCAAGGTGTTGGTGGCGGGGCGATAAATGGAAACCCTGTTTGTTCTGCATGACTGTTTTTTAAGCTCACAACTTTTCTAATTAAAAAAAAAGTATGTATACTAAACTCAATGTGAAATCCTGAATTAGATCTTAAAACTTAAAAAGATGATTGGAAAACTGATGAAATCTGAATAAGATCTGTATTTTAGGTGTTTTTTTAAATAGCAAATAGATATGTTTTGAACAAGCACTGTGTACATGAAAAAATTAACATTTCTAATGTGAAAAAACAAACAAACAAACAAACATGGACAGAACCTGGCTTTGTGGAATCACGGTGAATTTTGTAGAATCTGCATTACAAATGTGGCTAGCCTTTTCTGTCTTGTGGGATTGTTGTGTGTGCCATGAAGAAAGAGCCTTTTCTTGTTGCCCTAATTCAAGTCCCACCTATACTTAGGTTTGGGAATGGATAGAGGGATTTGCAAATGTTTCATGGGTAAAGCTGGTGTCCCTCCTCAAAAATTGTATTCATCAATTTATATAAATATATATATAACTGTATATATATATATAACTGTGTGTACACACACACATTGAGAATAGGATAATAAACTCCTTTTAAGCTCACTATTGCATTTGTGGAGGAATATTACGTTTCTTAGTGTCATTCTGAGGGCCTGCTCCCCAAAGATTGCTTTTACACTTGTGTCTATATTTTTTTCTTAAACAAAACAAAACAAAACAAAAAACTGGATAGTTTCCTTTAGGGTGACTTGAATTTTGGACCCTTCTTGGAACCATCGTTATATATCAGTGACGGCCAAATCTACTGCGTGTTGAGCTAAAAGTTCTGCTCAAGGTTAGAATAGTGCAAGCATCAGAATCCCTATCTGCACCCCTCTCCCCCAGGGCTTGTTAAAACACAGAAAACACAGGGTTGGGTCCCACCCCCAGAGCTCCTGGTGCAGTAGGTCTGGGGTCTTGCCCGCGAGTTTGCATTTCTAGCCGGCTCCCAGGAGATCCTGGCACCGCTGGTTTGGAGAGCACACTTGCAGGTGCTGGGAGAGGCCTATGCTGTAAACACCTCCTTGTAGTCTAGAGTTTGTCCACTAGGTGGGGCAGTGGGCGCGGTACTGCGGTGGTTTTCCAGGCTCAGGCTGGATTGAGTGTTTTAAGCTGTTAGGTGCCAGCTCTTTCTTCTAGATGGGCTTATCCGAGCCAGCACGCGTCCCTCCCTTCCCATTTATATCTTTTATATGAGGACTTTTACATTAAATTGTTATGACCTGGCTTTGGCTGTGGCATTCAGACCTCAAAAGGTAATAGATTTCAAAGAAATAACCTGGTAATGAATAAAACTGCCATGAACTCTAAGTCTTTTTTTTAATAAAGGACCTTTTGTTACCAACGTGGTCAGCATATGCACAACAGAGCTGAAGAATATGAAAGGGCCTTAATTTTTGCTTTTTTCTTCCTACATTTTGTCTGTCAGGGTCAATAGAGGATCCATTTACTTGTGAAATTAATTTCCTAATCATCTGTAGTTCTTGTCAACTCATTTTTTGCACAGGGCAATATGAGTTATTTCTGTTCAAAACTAAAATATGCTTGCAACTGACAGCAAGATAAGCACAGGGTTTTTCATTACTCGACTAGGCTAATCAAAGAAAATGTTCTTCATTTGGGGAGAGGGAAGCTAATTAAATTTGCAACCAATTATATGTATTGGAGAAAACATACAAGTAAATTGCAATTTTGAGTGGTGTAAGTCAGCATGATGATTAAAAGCAGGGGTCAGGACCAAATAAAATATTTATTAACTCTATATTGAAGTCTGCATGACTGAAGTCTTCACAAGTTTGTGATGGGCTTGGCTATGAGTAAACCCTGTGAATTTTTGTCCAAGAATCTTAATTGTTCAGTGCAAGCAACATAATTGCACTATAAATTATATATCTGATTTCTAGCAGTTTTCCAAGTGATATAGAAAAAGGCAATGATCAAGAATGTACATTTGTGGGGGGAAAAACACACACCAAGAAAACACTCTACCAGAGAAAAGTAAAGGTGTGGGGAGAAATGTGAAATTATTTTGGTACCAGTAGATTTCTTGGTTAATAAGAGGTGTTTATCAGAAATCTTTTTTCTGTATGTTTCATCAGACTTCAAGTTAGTAAAGACAATCTTGCACTGTCAAAGCCAAGTGAGCAGGCGCTGTGGGTAGGGATGGCAAGCCTTCACAGGTGCTAATTTGCAGGAGAACCCACACTGCTTCTGCTCGAGAATGAGGAGACGCTTGCTTCCCTGGGAAATAGGGGGGACTTAGTGGCCGAGGGCTCATGGCAAACACACCCAGTGTCCCTCACGTGGTCAGAGCAGGAGCACCAAAGAGACAGTAGCCACGTCTTCATGAAAAGACTGGTGAGAGAGTGATTCTCAAAGTGGGGTCCCGGCACTAGCGGTACCAGCATGGCCTGGGAATGTGTTCGAAATGCAGATTCTTGGACCCTACACCAGATCCCCTGAATCAGGAACTGGGCTCCTGGGGACCAGCAACCAGTATTTTAGCGGGCCCGCCAAGTAGGGTTGCCAGATTTGGCAAATAAAATCACAGGACCCCAGTTAGACGTTTTGGATTGAAATTTATTTTGATACTTAGTGTTACCAGAAAGCATTACGGTTTGTTTCCATGGAGGAACTCAAGGGTGTCAGAGTGGCCTTTTGCCATACCATCCCTCACCCCCTATCCCTCAAGTGTTTTCCAAGAGAAGCAGGAATGTCAGGGCTATCCCCATCTCCAAGACTACATTTTTTTTTTTAGAAAGGAAAAATACTTAAATACAGAGGGCACAAGAAATAGCGTTTATATTGCTCATGACAGACATTAGCTAACCAACCAAGGTTGGTGGAATAACAGGGTCAAATAATATCTAGCAAACGTGTTAAAACAGAAAAAAGAGAAGATAATTTACTGTACTCTTGTTACTGGTACATTTGATTACCAACAGAAAGTCTAGCCTCTAGTATCTGAGTATCTGATGAAAGCCAGATTCTGAGAAAAGATTCAGTATGTAGAAGAAACAGTGCATCTTGTGCTTAAGAAGAATAAAAGGAAGCATCTGAAGATACGGGTTTTAAAAATATTTCTACTGGGCACATTAGAATTGAGATAGTTATATTTAGTCTGGACATATGACCCCAGGCTGGCGATTATCTGTGTGACCTTAACATTGATCAGAGTCAAACTCACAAAAGATCATTCCAAGATCTGGACAAAAAGGCTTTCAGTACTGTTGGCAAAAATAGAAGCAGCTGTCTTATTTGGTGACACAGATCCTCAAAAAAACACCCCCACTTGGAAACTACTTTACTGGGGTCTGTAATGACCATTATTTACATATCCATTGTCATGAAATTGCTGTGTATTGATTTTCATCTTTTATGATCACCACATAAACAATGACATGGAAGACTCAAAAATAGAATTGCAGGCATATAACCTCAAACATATTAAACTAGAAGTTTTATTGACAAAAGCTAGGAGGTGGCAGGAATGCCAGAGAAGGGAAGAGTTGGGTGGGTACTAATATTCTCATACAATAAAGAGGCAAGTTAAGTGGACAAAATAAAAGTGAACAAAGAATTTATAGCCTAGTCATGGATCAGAAAATTGTGATGTAAAATTTTAAAGAAGAGCAGAGTTAACCACCAAAAATGCTCTCACATAGGTTCCTGGGAAGCTGCATTCAGTGATGAGTGGGGCAAAGAGGATTTTCATTTTAAAGCTTTCTGTGCAATTTGATTTCCTTCCAAACAAATGGAATTACTTTTATAAAGAGAAAAAGGAGGAAACTTCCCAGCCCAGCTGGATCCAATGAGCAGGAAGTTTTAAGTTATTAATGAGGCATTTATGAGTTACTGAGAATCAATGAGTAATTACAGTTAATTATGAACTTTCAATGTTATAATAATTAATTAATGAGTTATTAAAGGCATTTTCAGTTATTAATGAGATACTCTCTAACTCTGGTTCCTGTGGTCCCCTGTTCAAGTTGCTAAAAATAATAAAATAGGAATTAATTTACAAATATTATTATACTTTAAAATCAAATTAGAAAAACCCACAGCTACTCCCAAGATCTGTAGTTAAAACAAGTAGAATACACACCACCCCTCCACCAACGCGGCAAACATTCATGGCACGTGGCTCTGGGCCAGGTACTAGCTACAGTTGGGAAGAATGATTTCGAACGCAGAGGGTAGCCTTTTCCTTAAGCCATTCCCCCTAAAAGCATTTGTGAACTGTCACTGATACTGAACTACCACTTTAAAAAAGTTAAATTAATTTTTACAAATGGGGGAGACGCAGTGGCCATGACACCCCCCTGGAAGCCCCCTGAGGGAAAGACCTCCACCCAGGATGAAGCTGGAAAGATTCCCTGAGACCCCAGCCAGGAGAATCCCATTTGGAGGGAGAACCCTGTCGGGATCCAGGAGAAGCCCAGGATACCTTCAAAAGGCCTCGCCATTGGTCGCCTGGGAACTGACAGGTGGGGCAGCCAATCAGAACCGCCAACAGCTGGGGCCCCGCCCCGCCACTATGAAGAGGGAGGAGTAAAAGTTTTAAAGAGCAGCCGGCCTGGGGTCCTGCCTTGGACTGTGGGCTTTTCTACTTGTTCCTTAATAAACTCTTTACTCCCTCGCCTACCCTACGGCGTGTCCTTAAATTCTTTCACGCAGCCTAAGCCAAGAACCTAGAAGCCCAGAATCCAGAGCCTCCACCAACATATCCACCAAGCAGAACCTCCTCCTCGCCCGCCCCGCCCCGCCTCCCAACCTCTGGTCTACTTTCTGCGTCTGTGAACTGGCTATTTCTAGATATCTCATATAAGTGGACATCATATGCTCTTTGTCCTTACGTGTCTGGCTTCTTTCACTCAGCATAATGTGTTCCAGGTTCATCCATATTGCAGCCTGTCTCAGAATTTCATTCCTTCTTATGGCCAAATAAGAGCTGATTGTGTGGATGGATATACAAGAAAATTTTGTTTACCCATTAATTGGTTGATGCCCACTGGGGTTTTTCCCACCTTTTGGCTGTCGAGAATAATGCTGCTTAACTACCACTTTTAAACATTTTTATATTACACAGGCACTATGAAATTATATTTTAAATGGTTTTGTATTATACTGTGTGTGTTTTAGGCCCCTAACAGTTCTGAGCTATCATAAAAACAAAGTTCAGTCTAGGACACAACCTGAGCATATTATCTTCTGCCTAGGAAGTCGGTTTTCCTTTCACAATAACAACCATTGCAAACATTTCTAGAAACTTTTACAGTGTTTTCTTTGGAGTGCTACATCCAGCCGTTATCTGATTTATAAGCAGTGGCCATTTAGTACTTCAAAGTGTCGTGAAATAATTGACTCTTTGCTGTCACTAAGGCACGCAGCTTAGCTTAAATATTTATTCGGAATCCCCTCCAAGGACCTTAAGGGTCCTTGAGAAAAAAGGAGCCAAACTGAAGGGCACTGAAGTGAAGAACGCTCACCCATTTGCTGTGATGTGTAGGGTCTGGGAAGGACTTGCCGTGGAGCCTCCCTTATCTGGAATTCAGCGGGTTTTCTAAGAGGTTTCTATTTCTAGCTCTTTTTACAATCTGAAGCCCGCTTGATGAGCAGCAATGTACTCGAGAAAACAAAAGCAAGCGGTTCAGTGAAAGTGGATGAGAGCTGTCGGACGAGGGCAGGCTCAGGCTGCTCTGCCCTTAGTGCTCACAATCAGTTTAAAGGCACCGACCATCTGGTGCCTGGAGGAGCTTTGGGACCACTGCTCCTGCAGATGCTAAGTTGCTGGAGGCCTGCTGGTCCTGCACGGAGAACACCAGGCAGGGCCACAGGACGTCTTCCCAGAAATGTAGCAGAGAGAAAGAAAAGGAAGGAAGGGGGAGAGGGAGGGAGGGAAAAAGGACTCTTGTCCTCTAGCCTCCCCACCCCGGCAATTTTGACAATGTAGCTGGATTTTGTCTAGGTTCTTGGCTAAGCTGCTTGAAATGAATTTGAAGAGCAGGCCACGGTGATTAGGCCAGTAATTTATTAAGGTCGGGAGGGAAGAGAAATGGGAGAAAATAACAGATCAGGGGTCCCAGGAAGAGAGGAAGGGGCTGAAGGTGATAGAGGCCTGCTTTGCAGACTACAATTCCCCATTATGTAAGTCCCAGGTTTACGTGCGTGTTGATCCAGATGGGGGCATCGAAGCCAGAACAGGGCAGGAGCAGGCACAGGGACAGGGCCTTACTTGCCTTTTAAACCCTTAATTATCCCGCCCCTTTGCCAATGGCATGGGAGGAGTCCTAGCTGTTCGCTGTTCTGATTGGTTACCCTACACATCAATCCCCCTGGAAAGGCCCAATGAAAAGGACCCCGGAGAATATCCGGGGCTTCTTCTGGCTCCTGGAGGAAATCTTCCAAATGGGAGTTCTCACCAGGGTCTTCCAGCAGCCGTCTTGGAGTTACTGCAGACCACCCGTGTTACTGGCGGCGGTTTTTCTGCCAGGTTCCAGATCCATCTATGGGTCCCCTCTCTAGCCTGCTTCAATAGCGTTTCTACTCCTTTCACCCACATTGTCCTCGCCGCCGTGACCAGACCCTGCTGAGCAGTGAACGGGCCCTCTCTTGTGGACGCCATCTTGGACTCTGGGTCCCTGACCCAACAATCCACTTCCCCATCCCCTGCAAAACTCAGAAGACCGCTTCAGGCCCAAGTCATGCCTCCCTTGGGGTTGTATTCAGTCTTCCAAGTCCTGTGAAGTCCAAGAGAGTGTGCGTAGAGAAAAAGATCAGTCAGCACGGAGGACTTAAAACCAGGCCCTGAGGCCACCCGTGTCCCTTAAGATGAGGGTCATTTCTTAAAACTCTTCTTACAATTCCGGGGTTTTTTATTTTCTTTTTTTCTCTGCAATCACTATTTTTTAAACCCAGCTAACTGTGTAGGTAGAAACGGAGGTAAATGTCAGAACATTTTTTTCAGGATGTTAAAAAAGAAAAAGTTAATTGAGCTAAAACAACTCAGAGAAATGAGCGTGAGTCCTTCACCTAAAGGGAATCTTGTGGTGGGCCTCGTAGAAATACGTAATGCTTTCATTTCCTGCAGTTTTGTTTTCTATTGAAATTTGCTTTGGTGAACGACTGAGTTCATCTGCCCAGGTGAACGTTTGCACAGGTGCCCCTGAGCGAGCGGGGACAGGTGCAGCGGCTGGGCTTAGCCAGCAGAGCAGGCCCCGGGAGCTGGGGGGTGGGGGATGGGCATGTCTGGGGAGTCACACTGCCTCTCGAACCCCCCCCTCGCCACCCGCAGACCCTAGGGAGCTGCTCCCCCACCCTGAGTCCTGCTGTTGTGTCCGTCACCTGCATTTATTTCTCCCTGAGCTCCTGCTCTGGTGCTGGCAGGCCACCGTTCTTTGTGTTTGGGGTCCATCTCTGCAATTAGGAACTCAGTTTTTGAAGGTAGGCGAGGAGGCAAAGCAGGGCCCAGCATAACCCGTATATAGCAGGTGCTGCAAGAACTTTGTGCGTGCCAGCCTATTGTGGGCTGAATTGTGGCCTCCCAAAAAGATATGATGAGATTCCAGCCACCTCAGAATGAGACCTTTTTTGGAAATAGGGTCGCTGTAGATGAAACAGGTTAAAATGAAGCTGTTAGGATGGGCCCTTAACCCAATATGACTGGTGTCATTATAAGGGAAGTTTGGACACAGAGAGAGACACGGGGTGGGGGAATGCCACAACTGAAGGTGACAAGGAAGCCCATGGATTGCCGGAAAACACCAGAAGCTAGAGGAGGAAAGGAAGGACCCTTCCACACACGTTTCAGAGAAGACGGCCTTGAGGACTCCTTGATTTTGGACTTCTAGGCTCCAGAACTGCGGGATAATACGTTTCTTTTGTTTTCAACCCCCAAGTGTGTGGAACTTTGTTGTGGCAGCTGTTTTAGTCTGCTGTGCTCTGCAATGGGCTGGCTTTCATGACGGGGATCTCTTAGCTGACAAGCTTACAGTTCTGAGGCCATGAAAAGGCCCAAATCCAGGCATCCTTCGGTGAGGCCTTCTCCCCCAAAACCAACTGCCAGTGATCGTGGGCTCCTCTGTCACCTGGCAAGGCCCACGAGGAGTCTGCTGGTCTCCTCCTTCTCTTCGGGGTCTCATTGCTTTCAGCTTCCGGTTTCCATGGCTTTCTCTCCACTGCTGTGTCAATTCTCCCAGTCTCTCTCTCCATGTTTATCCCGCTTATAAAATACTCTGGTAAGAGGATTAAGTAACTTAATCAAAAATTCCCACCCGAAGAGGTTCACACCCAGCTTTCAGAACTTGATTTCCTGGGGGTACCTACACTTTGACATGACCACAGACACCCTACAAACTTAAGATACAAGCCCACTCCGGCTGCCAAGGTTGAGCATGTGTAATTTGAGGACACAGTTATAAATGTGACTGTCCTCTGTGGGCAGACGGCAGTGGGGTGGGAAGGGGGGCCTCTAGGACGACTGAGGTCACAGGGCATGCTGGAAGGACAAAGTTTCAGGGAGGCGGACGAGCCTGTCTTACCAAGGGGCTCAGCAGCATATCTCAGAGCTCGGTGCACCAATAAAATCATGTTTGGGGGGAGGGAGATGCTGTAAGCAGAGAAGGAGCAAAGGGCATGGATCCCAGGAGCTCTCACCATCCCCCAGAAAGGTGCGGGACACACTTGGAAAGCATTCCCATAGACTGAGACCCTCTTCACATTGCTCCTAGGTTCAGGGGCTGGAAGGTTCTAGGTAGTATGTAACGTGGAAGCTCCTGGCCAAGAAGGAAGAAGCCTCATCCAGAAACTTCTGTTGAGCCACGTCAGACCTTCATGGTCAGCTTGCTGAGCTATGGTAAGGGGGCGGAAATTAAGCCTCCAAGTTACTTTAGATTCTCATCTCCCCAGAATTCCAACTAATCCTCAGTTTCCACAATGATAAAAGCATATGGGACGGTGAGCGGATGTGGCTCAAGTGGTTGAGCTCCTGCTTCCCACACGGGAGGTCCCGGGTTCAGTCTCTGTTGCCTCCTAAAAACAAAAACAAAACAACAAGCAAACAAAGAAAAAAACAGCTCAGAGGAGCCAATGTGTCTCGGCGGTGGAATGCTGGCTTCCCACATACGAGGTCCTGGGTCAATCTCTGGCCGCCAGTACCTCAAAAAAAAGCATATGGGACAAAATCCCAAGGCATCCTTGGTTGCAGATTTTTTAAGCAGTTTTATAGAGATTTGCCTACTCACTGTACAATCCATCCAAAATGTATAATCAGTGACTCTCAGTGTATAAAAGTCTTATGAAGGCCATTACAGAAGGGGTCAGATAATATATATTCAAGAAAATGTTGCAGGATTTTCCCAGTATAACATTTATTATTTGTAAAAAGATCTACGATCTATTTGTCAGGGTGATTCAAGTATTGAAGCCATACAAATGGTCTTCAAAAATCTTTTTTGTTGTTGATGTGTTTTTTTAGTTTGATGGTTCTACTTTTTACTTTTACTTTTGAAATAATTATAGATACACAGGAAGTTACAAAGAATGAAGAGAGGTCCTGTGTACCCATTATCCAAATTTCCCCAAAGCTCACAGAGTAGTAACACAGAATCAAAATCAGGAAAATGACCTTGCTCATGTGTGCGTGGAGCTCTAGGCCACTTTATCACATGATGGAAGAGCATAACCATCACGTCAGCCAAGGTTCAGGACTCTTCAGCGCCAGGATTTCTTTCACACTACCCCTTTTTAGTCATCCCCTCTATATCCCTAGCCCCTTGCCACCACTAATTTTTTCTCCATCTTTATATTTTTTTTCATTTCAAGAATGTTATATAACTGAAATCATATAGTATGTGATTTTTGAGATGGGCCTTTTTTTTTAAACTCAGGCCAATGCTCTTGAAATTCACCCAAGTTGCAAGTTGTTGCCTACAGTAGTTTCTTCCTTTTTATTGCTAAATAGTATTCCATGGTATACCACACATACCACAATTTGGTTTGTTTTTAACCATTCACCTATTAAGGATCCCTCCTCCCCCCCACCACCCTCAGTTTTGGGCTATTACAAATAAAGCTGCTATTATCAATCATGTGGGAGATTTTTCTTTGGATGTAAATTTTTTATTTTTCTTGGATGCCCAGAGGTTCCACTGTTGGATGTGTAAGTTTATTTTTGTTAAGGAACTGTTAAGTAGTTTCCAAAGTGGTAGTAACATTTCACAGTTCCACCAACAATGCAGGAGCAATCCCGTTTCTCCACACCCTTGCCGGCTTTTGTCACTATTTTTCATTTTAGTCATTCTGGCAGGTGAGCAGTCATATCTCAGCATGGCCTTGATTTGCATTTATCTAGAGGCTAATGATCCCAACATCATTCCATGGGCTTATTTTCCATTCACAGATCTTCTTTGATGAAATGTCTCTTTATGTCTTTTCCTCATTTGCTAATTGTATTGTTTATTTTCTGTTTCTGTTTTTTTTACTCTTGAGAGTTAAAAGTTCTTTACACATTATAGATGAGTCTTTTGTCAGATATGTGGTTTGTAAATATTTTCTCCCAGTCTGTAGCTGTCTTTTCATATTTTAAACAAAGACATCCACAGAGAAAATTTTAAAAATCATATCAAGTCCAATTAATTGATTTTTTTCTTTTATAGATTATGGTTTTCGTGTCATGTTTAAGAACTTTTCACCAACCTAAACATCCTGAAAAATTTCTTCTATGGCTTCTCCTGAAAGTCTTATAACTTTATGTTTTACATTAAGGTCTATAATCTATTTTAAGTTCATTTTGGTACAAGGTATGAAGTTTGGGCTAAGGTTCATTTTTTTCTTGCCTATGGATATCCAGTTACTCTAGCACCATTTGTTGAAAAGGCTCTCCTTCCTCCATTGGATTGCTTTCGTGCAGTTCTCAAAAATCACTTGACCATATTCATGTGGGGCTATTTCTGGGTTCTCTATTCTGTTGCACTGATCTGTTTGTCTATCCTTCCAACAATATCACAGAGTCTTGATTACTATTACTTGATTACTTGAAATCAGGTAGATTTCCTGCATTTTCTTCTTCTTTTACAAAATTGTTTTAGATATTTTAGTTCCTTTGCTTTTCCATATAAATTTTAGAATTATCTTGTTTATATTACAAAAAGTCTTGCTGGGATTTTGAAATAGAAATTGCATTAAATATATGAATTACTTTGTGGAGAATTAACATCTTTACTATGTTGACTCTTCCAATCCATGGACATGGTATTTCTTCCCATCTATTTATAATGTCTTTGATTTCTTTCACCAGTGTTTGCAGTTTTCAACACATAAGTCCTATAATGTTTTGTTTGGTTTACATCTAAGTGCTTTCACTCTTTTTAATAGTGATTTTAAATAGTATTGCATTTTTAATTTTGATTTCCGTGGATTCATTGCTAGTATATAGAAATAGAATTGATTTTTGTATGTTGACCTTATATCCTGTCATCTTGTTGAACTCCCTTGTATTAGTATTTGTTCTAGTATTTTTTCTTCTTCTTTATTTTCTTTTAGTGTTACATTAAAAAAATATGAGGTCCCCATATACCCCCTATCCCCCTCACCACACTCCTCCCATATCCGCAACCTCTTTCATCATCATGGCACATTCACTGCATCTGGTGAATACATTTTGGAGCACCACTGCACCACATTGACAGTGGTCTACATTGTAGTCTACACTCTCCCCCAGTACACCCAGTGGGCCATGGCAGCACACACAATGTCCAGCATCTGTCCCTGCAGCATCACCCAGGCCAATTCCAAATCCTGAAAATGCCTCCACATCTTATCTCTTCTTCTCTCTCCCTACTATCAGCTGCTACCACGGCCGCTTTCTCTGCATCAATACTATAATTTCTTCTATTACTAATCATGATAGTTCCCCAGCAGAACACCAGTAAGTCCACTCTAGTTCATACTCTATTCCTCCATCCTGTGGACTCTGGGAAGTTTATGTCCAGTCCCCCTCAACATCAAGAGGGGGCCTAGATTCCACATGGATGATAGATGCAATTCTCCTGCTTGCAGCTGTAGGCATTCTTGGCTCCCTGGTGTGGTGGTTGACCTTTTTTTTACCTCCCTGTCAGCTGGCCAGGGTAAGTCGAATAAACCAAATGGTAGGAGTTGCAAGTCTGCTGAGGCTCAGGGCCTGGCTATCACATGGTCAGTCCAGAGATTTGGGTCCCCTGAGTATACACTAAACCCCAGCGCCAACCACAGGTCCAGTAAAAGTGATAGAAGAGGCTTGTGAACAAAGATCATACCTGAGTCTAGCTCCATCACACTCAGGACCACAAACTCCAAAATAGGCCCAACTGACACGGCACTGAAGTCCATCTGCCATGACCATAGAACCTGTGGGTCTCTGTAGCCCTCAGAAGAACCAATACCTGTGGTTGTATCTACTTTGGCTGTCTCTGGTACCCTGCTGAGACGTGTATAAGCGTTACCCCTCTGATGACCTCCTGACTCTTTTTTGGAGACTCATAGCCATATAAACTCATTTGTCCTTCCCATTTCCCCCTTTTATCCAAAGTCAAAAAGCAGTTTTTAACACCTGATATTACATGTAGGCTGAGATATTCTGCTGGTCTGAGTTGACCCTTTTATTCAAGGTCTTTTTCTAGTTATATCATCAGCTGGTGCTTGGTAGTAATCCCTCAGTGCCAGGGAGGTCTAGGATTTTTAAAATAGTCTTTTTGGGATTTTCTGTGCAGACCATAATGTTTTCTGCAAATAGGGACAGGTATAGCTTTCGTTTCCTTTACTTGCCTTCCTATGCTGTCTAGAACTTATAGTACTATGTTGAACAGAAATTTTCAGAGCAGACATTCTTGCCTTGCCTTGAATGCCCGAAGCCTTCAGTCATTACCACTAAGTGTGGTATTCACTGCAGGCTTTCTATTGATCCTCTATCACATTCGGAGCATCTTCTCTATTCCTACTTTACTTCCAGTTTTCATCATGAATGGGTGGTGAAATCTGGCAGATGGTTTTTCTGCATTAAATGACATGATAATGTGATTTTTCTTTTTTAGCATTTAATATGATGGGCTACCTTAACAGATTTTCAAATATTGAATGAGGCTTACATCCCTGGAATAAATCCCACTTGGTCCATAGTTTATAAAATTCTCTTTATACGTTGATGAGTTCTATTCGTTAATGTTTTGTTAAAGATTTTTGCATCTATATTCATGAGGGGATATTGTTCCATAGTTTTATTTGTACTGTCTTTGTTTGATTTTGGAATTGGTAATACTGGCCCCACAAATGAATTAGGAAGTATTCCTTCCTCTTCTATTTTCAGGATAAGATTGTTTGGAATTGATGTTAATTCTCTTTTAAACATATGGTAGAATTCTGGAATGAAGCCATCTGGGTCTAGGGATATTTTTTCAGGAGATTTTTATTTAATTTTAATTTTTTATTAGAGAATTGTGGGTTTATCATGCATAAAATACAGGATTCCTGTATGCCACCCCACCATCAATACCTTGCATTGTTATGGAACATTTAAATGGATGATAGCATATTCTTGTAATTGTATTATTTTTTAAATAATAGTTGCCTTTGTTATAATTGATGAAAGATTATTAAAATAATACTATAAATTATTGTCCATAGTTTATATTAGGTGTATTTTTCCCTATAAATCATCCTATTATTAACTCTTGTATTAGTGTCATACATTTGTTATACTTCATGAAAGAATATTCTTGTATTTGTACTGCTAACTATAGTCCAACATTTACAATAGAGATCACTGTGTTATATATTTCTATGTTTTATCCTTTAATTTTTATTCTAGTAACGTATATACGACCTAAAATTTCCCCATTTTGAACCACAATTACCTATATAATTCAGTTCTGGTAATTACACTCACAATTTTGTGCTACCATCACCACCATCCATTTCCAAAACTTTACGATCGACCTAAATAGAAATAAAGCACTAACTCCTCTTTCTCTACTCTCAAATCAGACCCTGGTAACTATATTCTCGATTCTAACTCTGTGAGTTTGCTTATTCTATTAGAATAATTTCATATCATGAGATCATATAATATTTGTCCTTTTGGGTCTGGCTTATCTCAGCATGATGTCTTCAAGGTTCATCCATGTTGTCACGTGTATCAGGACTTTATTCCATTTTACAGCTGAAAAATATTCCATTGCATGTATATACCACATTTTGTTTATCCATTCGTTGGTTGATGGACACTTGAATTGCTTCCATCTTTTGGCAATTGTGAATAATGCTGCTATGAACATCTATTTGCAAATACCTGTTCTAATCCCTAATTTCAGTTGTTTTGGGTGTATACCTAGTAGAGGGATTGCCAGGTCATATGATAATTCTAGTTTAGCTTTCTGAGGAACTGCCAAACAATCTTCCACAGCTGCTGCACCATTTTACATTCCTACCAGCAATGAATGAGTGTTCCTATTTCTCCACATCCTCTCCTATATTTGTAATCTTCTGTGTGTTTTTTAAATAACCATTCTAGTGGGTGTGAAATGGTTACTCATTGTGGTTTTGATTTGCATTTCCCCAATTCTAGTGATGTTAAGCATCTGTTCATGTGTTTTTAGTTTGTTTTGCTAATGTGAATTAAAATTCACAAATTTTAAAACAAAAATTCATTTTGTTAATGTGCTTTGTTCTCTTTGGAGAAATGCCTATTCAAGACCTTTGCCCATTTTAAAGGTTGAGTTGTTTGTTTTTATTGTTGAGTTGAATGATTTCTTTATATGTTCTGAATCTCAAATCCTTGTTGGATATACGGTTTCCAAATATTTTTTTCCCTTTGAGTAGGTCGTCTTTTCACTCTTGTGACAAAGTCTCCTGATGCATAAATGTTTTTGTTAATTTTGAGGAGGTCTTATTTTTTTTTTTCTTTTGTTGCTCAGGATTTGGGTGTTAAGTTTAAAAAACCATTGCCTATACAAGATCCTGAAGATGCTTCCCTCCATTTTGTTCTATGAGTATTGTGATCCTGGTTCTTATATTTAGGTCTCTGATCCATTTTGAGTTAATTTTTGTATATGGTGTGAGATAGGAGTGCTCTTTCATTCTTTTGCATATGTATATCCAATTCTCCCAGCACCATTTGTTGAAGAGGCTTAGCTCTGCCAATTAAGTAGGAGTCTTCTTAGGTTTCCTTTAGCAATATTTTGTACTTTTTTGTGTACAAGTGCTTTATGTCCTTGGTTAAATTTATTCCTAGATATTTGATTCTTTTAGTTGCTAATGTAAATGGAATCTTTTTCTTGATTTCCTCCTGAGAGTGCTTACTACTAGTGTATGGAAATACTTCTGACTTTTGCAGGTTGAACCTGTATCCTGCCACTTTGCTGACTTGTTTTTCAGCTCTAGTAGCTTTTTGAGATTATTTGGGACTTTCTAATCATAGGATCTTTTCATCTAACAATAGTGAAAGTTTTATTTCTTCCTTTCCAATTTGGAGCTCTTTTATTTCTTTTTCTTGTCTAACTGCTCTGGCTAGACCTTCCAGTACAATGTTGAAAACAATGGTGGCAGTGAGCATCCTTGTCTTGTTCCAGATCATAGAGGGAAAGTGTCCTGTCTTCCACCATTGAGTATGATGTTAGCAATAGATTTTTCACATATGTCCTTTATTATGTTGAGGAAGTAGCCTTCTACTCCTATTTTTCTAAGATTTTTTATGAAGAAAGGATGCTGAATTTTGTCAAATATCTTTTCTACATCAATCAAGGTGATCATGTGTTTCTTTTTTCCTTCATTTTGTTAAAGTGGTGTATTACATGAATTGATTTTCTTCATTTTGTTAATGTGGTGTATTACATGAATTGATTCTCTTATGCTGAACTTTTCTTGTGTATCTGGGATAAAGCCCATTTGATCATAGCATATGATTCTTTTAATGTGCTCTTGGATTTGGATTTGCAAGTATTTTGGTGAAGATTCTTGCATCTATATTCATAAGACAAATTGGTCTGTAATTTTCATGTAGTATCTTTATCTGGTTTTGGTATTGGAGTGATGTTGGCCTTATGGAATGAGTTAGGTAGTGCTCCCTCCTCTTTAAGTTTTTGGAAGAGTTTGAGCAGGATGGGTACTAATTTTTCTTGTAAGGAATGGTAGAATTCACCCGTGAGTTCATCTGGTCCTGGTCTTTTCTCTCTTGGGAGGTTTTTCATGACTGATTCAATCTTTTTGCTTGTAATTGGTCTTTTGAGGTATTCCATGTGTTGGAGATTGTTTGTGTGTGAAGGAGAATGAAGTGGACTGGCAAGTCCAGGATGGAAGTTTATTACCTGATTTTTTCTTTTTCTTTGTTTCATTGTTTGTGGATCTCTACTGTCCTCCAGAGTTCTAAGCAAGTCCTTTTATTCACTGAATTTGGGGGCAGGTTTTTTTCAGGGGATGTGTTACATCACATTGTTGCTGACATCACTCTCCCAACCCTGCTCACCTTCACACCCCAGCACCATCGACCCACTCATATCCATGTACTGTCATCACCCCATTCACTGTCAAACCATCCCCTTCTGTCTTACCATAGTTTCTGCCCAGATTGAACATGAGCTCACCACACTCTACTCCCTTTCTATCTTCCAGGCTCTACCTCTATAAATTTGCTCAATTTTTCTCCAGTCATATCAGTGAGGTCATGCAATATTTGTTCTTTAGTTACTGGCTTACTTCACTCAACATAAGGTTTTTGAAATTCATCCATGTTGTAGCATGTGTCAATACTTTATTCCTTCTTATAGCTGAGTAATATTCCATTGTATGCATATACCACAATTTGTTTATCCATTCATCTGTTGGTGGACATTTGGGTTGTTTCCAACTTTTGGCAATAGTAAATAATGCTCCTGTGAACATTGGTGTGCATATAACTGTTCTTGTCCCTGCTTTCAGTTCTTACTGGTATATACCCGGCAGTGGGATTGCTAGATCACATGGCAGTTCTATAGCTTCCTGAAGAGCCTCTAAACCATCCTCCACAATGACCGCACCATTCTCCACTCCCACCAGCAGTGGATGAGTGCTCCCTTTCCTCCACATCCTCTCCAACACTTGTAGTATTCTGGCTTTTTAAAAATAGCTGCCAGTCTAATAGGTATAAGATGGTATCTCATTGTAGTTTTGATTTTGCATTCCCTAATAGCTAGTGATGCTTGTGAGCATCTTTTCATGTGCTTTTTTTTAAAGGAGGTTTCAGAGATTGAACCTGGGACCTTGTACATGGGAAGCAGGTGCTCAAACCCCTGAGCGACACCTGCTCCCTTCATGTGCTTTTTAGGCATTTATATTTCTTCTTTGGAAAAGCGTCTATTCAAATCTCTTGCCCATTTTCTAAACACGTTGTCTTTTTTTTATTTTAGAGATATAGGATTTCTTTATATATGCTGAATATTAGAACCTTATTGTATAAGTGGGTCCCAAATATTTTCTCCCAGTGAGTAGTAGGCTGCCATTTCACTTTCTTGACAAACTCTTTTGAAGCATGAAATTTTATAATTTTGAGGAGGTCCCAATTATTAATTTTTTCTTTCATTGCTTGAACTTTGGAGGTAAAATTTATGAAACCATTTCCTAATACAAGATCCTGTAGATAGTTCCCTACCTTATATTCTAGGAGATTTATGGTCTTGGCTCTTATATTTAGGACTTTGATCTATTTTGAGTTAGTTTTTGTATAGGGCATGAGATGGTGGTCCTCTTTCATTCTTTTGGATATGGATATCCAGTTCTCCCAGCACCATTTGTTGAGGAGGCTATTCTGTCCCAGTTGAGTGGGCTTGGTGGCTTTGTTGAATATCAGGTGGCCATATATGCATGGATCAATATTAAAACTCTGAATTTGGTGCCATTGGTCAGTGTGTCTATCCTTGTGCCAATACCATGCAGTTTATTTCTATTTTCTTGCAAAGAAGCTTTAGATTATAGAAATATTATATGGAAAATACAGGAGATTCCCATATACTTCCCCTCCTCCCCCTCTGACACTTTTCCCCAGTACCAACATCTTTCATTAGTGTGGTACATTTGTTACAATTGATGAACACATCACATGGCCTATAGTTTACATTATGGTTTACACTTTGCACTGCACAATTTTATAGGTTTTGACAAAATGTATAGTGGCCTGTATCCATCATTGTGATGTCATGCAGAACAATTCCAATGTCCCAAAAATGCCCAATGTTAGACTACTCTTCCCTTTCCCTTCCTTCGGAACCTCTGGTGACCACTCCCTTTATATCAATGTTACGAGTTCTTCCATTACTGGAACAATAATAAGTCTACTTTGGTCCATAGTTGCATTCGCCCTTTATGTTTGTTCATTCCTCAGTCTTGAGGGTTTTGGGGTGGCGATGCCCACTCTGCTTCCAATTGAGAGGGGGCTTAGATCCCATGGGGTGGGTGGTGGAACTGTCTTGCTTTCAGTTGTAGATACTCTCTGATTTTTGGGATGGGAGTTGTCCATCATCATTCTTTTGTTAGTTGTCCTGGGTGAGTCTGATGAATTGGAGGTTAGGTGTTGGCTACAACTCTGCTGAGATTCAGGGCTCAACCGTCATTGGAACACCTGGAAGATTTAAGTCTCTGCGACATATATGTAGTGGGTTTGGTGCTAATTATAGGTTCAAATAAAAGGGGCAAATGAACTTTGTGTAGGGAAATTATAAATGAGTTCAACTCCGATACATTGGGGGGTAGGTTATCATATATTCCAAGGTAGGGCCTACTGACAGGGTGCTTAATTCTGGGGTTGTCTGCTCTGCCTGTGTGTCCAGATGTCTCTAGAACCCATAGCGCACACCCCCCATCCCAAATGTTGCACCGTTTACTGCAGCAGTCAGTGAGATCCTCCTGAGGCATGCATAAGCATAACCTTTGGAATGACCTCCTAACTTACTTTGAAATCTATTAGCCATAAAAACTAATTTGTATTTAATATTTCCCCCTTTTGGTCAAGGTCTTTTTCCAAATGCATCACTATTGGTGCTTCGTAATAATCCCTCAGTGCCTGGGAGACTCATCGCTGAAATTCACGTCCCATGCTGGGGAGAAGGTAGTGAGTTTATATGCTGAGTTTGGCTTAGAGAGAAACCACATTAGAGCAACAAGGAGACTTTCCCGTTGTGAGTGGAATTTTTTTTCTTGATTTACTCCTCAGATTGCTCATTATTAGTGTACAGAAATGCCACTGATTTTTGTGTGTTGATCTTATATCCTGTCATTTTACCAAACTTGTTTATCAGCTCCAGAAGTTCTTTTGTAGATTTTTCAGGATTTTCTACGTATAGGATCATGTCATCTGCAAATGGTGATATTTTTATTTTTTCTTTCCTATTTGGATGCATTTTATTTCTTTTACTTGCCTAAGTGCTAGAACAAGTACTTCTAACACAATGTTAAATAACAGTTGTGACAGTGGGCATCCTTGTTTTGTTCCAGATCTTTTTTTAAAAAAGATTAATTTAGGAAGCAGCTGTGGCTCAATCAGATGAGCTCCTGTCTACCATATGGGAGGCCCTCAGTTTGACTCCTGGGGCCTCCTTGTGAAGGCAGGTTCACCTGCATGCTGCAGAGTGCTGCCTGGCCTGCAGTCACCACAGAGAGCTGACTCAGCAAGGTGATGCCACAAAAAGAAGGGAGACAAGCGAGAACACAGAGGAACCTGCAGCAAATGGATGCAGAGAGCAGAGAGCAAGCAAGCTGCAGGGGGGGGGGAGGGGGGTAAAAAAATATTTATTTTTTATTTACTTATCCCCCTCCCACATGCCACTTGCACTCACTGTCTGCTCTCTGCTCACTGCATGTTCTTTTGTGTCTGCTTGTCTTCTCTTTTCATGTCCTCTTTAGGAGATACCAGGAACTGATCCCAGGACCTTCCAATGTGGGAGAGAGGTACCTTAAAGGGAAAGTCTTTAGTTTTTCACTATTGAGTATGATGTTAGCTGTGGGTTTTTTCATATATACCCTTTACCATGTTGAGGAAGTTTCCTTCTATTCCTACCGTTCAAAGTGTTTTTATCAAGAAAGAATGCTGTATCTTGTCAAATGCTTTTTCTGCATCAATAGAGATGATCCTGTGATTTTCTTCTTTTTATCTGTTAAAAATGTGATTAACTTTCTTATGTTGAACATCTTTGAATACCTGTGATAAAACCTACTTGATCATAGTACATAATTCATCTGATGTGTTGTTGAATATGATTAGCAAGTATTTTTGTTGAGGATTTTAACATCTAAGTTCATTGGAAAAGTGGTCTGAAGTTTTCTTTTCTTGTGGCATCTTTATGTGGCTTTACTATTAGGGTAATGTTGTCAATGCATTTTTAAATTTCCCTTGAAACTTGCTCTTAACCCATGGTTTATTTAGAAATATATGTTTAATTTCCAAATGTTTAGAGATTTTCCCATTATCTTTCTGTTATTGATTTCTAGTTTAACTCCCTTGTGGTCTGAGATCATAATCCATATGATTTCAATTCTTCATATTTTTTGAAGTTTGTTTAATGGCTCAGTTATCTTGGTATCTGTACCACAGGCAATTAAAAAAATATATGTATTCTGCTTTTGTTATGTAGAGTGTTCTATACTTACTGATTAGAACCTGTTGGTTGATGGCTAAGTTTTTCTATATCCTTGATGAGTTTCTTTGTAGTTGTTCTCTTGATTTTTGAGGGAGGGGTGTTGAGGTCTCCAACTACAATTATGGATTTGTCTACTTCTCCTTGCAGTTTATCAGTTTTTGCTTCATGTATTTGGTAGCCCTGTTGGTGCATATACACTCAAGATTGCTGTCATCTTGGTAAGTTGACTTTTTTAGCATTATGTTGTATTCCTCTTAGTCCCTGCTAATCTTCGCTATGAAATCTATTTATCTTATGTTAATAAAGTCAAAATAAAACACATTATTTTGATTAATGTTTACATGGTATTCCTCTCTACTATATTTTTACTTTCAACCTATGTGTGTCATTATATTTAAAATGAGTTTCTTGCAGACAGGGTAAATTTGGTTCATTTTTTTTGTTGACTGTGTCTATCTCTCTCTTTTTGTTGGCATGTTTTCGCTATATTTAATGTAATTATTGATAGATTAGGGATTATATCCACCATTTTAATTTTTTTGTTGTATTGATTCTTTTCATTTTTCATTTCTGTTTTCCTTTACTTGCCTGCCTGCGGGTCACTTGAACAATTTTTTTTTATAATTCCATTTTGGTTTATTTATAATGTGTTTTTTTTCCTGTGAAATATAGCCAGTCACTTTTAATAACAGTGACCCATGTTTATTAATTAGTATGTAGATTTGGTGCTCTACCAAGATTTCAAAGAACAAGCTCACGCAATGTGAAGGTCCTATTGGAGTGAGTTCTGAACTGGTATGGCATCAGTCCCACAGTCTCCATCAAACTTCCTTAAGGCAGTGGTTCCCAAACTCTGCTGCCTGGGCATTTAAAAAAATAAGGATGTCTAGTGTCCACCCCCGGACATTTTAATTTGACCCATACACAGTGTGACCTGGGCACTGGGATTTTTAAAAGCCCCCTAAGCAATCCTAATGTTTAGCAGAGTTTTCATGTCCTTTTAGGAAGTATAGACATAAAGGCAAGTTTTGGAAGGATGTATGAGGATTTGGCCAGGGAAAAATTGTACTAAAGAGCACTTTTATATTTTGGCTACCTAGTAGAAACATCCTTCCTGTTTTGGGTAATTCCCCAAATTTGCGAATCTTAGAATCAGGCCCTTTCATCCAAGTACAGCAGCTAGTGGGTCAGATACTCTCTTTTTCTTTTTCCTTTTTTGGTTTTGACCATGTTATATTGCCTGTATTCAAAAAGATGTCAGTGAAATAGCTTCTTCATTCAATAAAAACAAAACCAACAGAGTTTTATATATAGGACCAAATGTGTTCAGGTCTCTTTTTTTGGTTTATTTATTTATTTTATTTTATTTTTCTCTTGTTCAGGAGTCTTTTAACTCAACCCCATTCATACTGTTTTCTTTATTAGAGAAGTTGAGGGTTTACAGTACAACCATACATAAATATAGGATTCCCAAATACCATCTTATTATTAACACCTTACATTTGTGAGGAACATTTGTTACAATTGATGTTAGCACATTTTTATAATTGTATTATTAACTATAGTCCTTGGTTTAACATAGAGTTCACTGTGTAGCGTAGTTCTATGAATTTTTAAAAAATTTTATTCTGTTACCACATCACAATTTAACATTTCCCCTTTTAATCACATTCAGTTATATATTAATTATATTCACAATGTTGTGCTACTATCACCACCATTCATTACAAAACATTTCCATCATTGCAAATAGGCACCCTGTGTATTTTTAAAAAATATATTTTTAAATTTTTTTTAAAAAGACATTTAGATTACATAAACATTACATAAAACAGTAGGAGATTCCCACATATGTCACCCCCTCCTCCTCCCACATTAACAACATCCTTCATTAGTGTGGTACATTTGCTGCAACTGATGAACACATTTTGGTACATTGCCACAAGCATGGATTATAGTTTACATTGTACTTGACAGTCTCTCCTACACATTTTTTTTAAAAAGATTTATTTTATTCATTTCTCCCCCTGCCCCCCCCCCCCCCACCATTGTCTGCTCTCTGTGTCCACTCACTGTGTGTTCTTCTGTGTCTGCTTGCACCCTCAACGGCACCAGGAAACTGCATCTCTTTTTGTTGCATCATCTTGCTGTGTCAGCCCTCCATGTGTGCGGTGCCACTCCTGGGTGGGCTGTGCTTTTCTCATGAGGGACAGCTCTCTTTGCAGGGTGCACTCCTTGCATAGCAATGTACTCCTTGCGCGAGGCAGCTCTGGGCATGGGCCAGCTCACCACAGGAGTCAGGAGGCCCTGGGTATCAAACCCTGGACCCTCCCATATGGTAGACCGATGCTCTATCAGTTGAGCCACGTCCGCTTCCCTCTCTACACGTTTTTGAAGCTATTACAAGATATATAATGGCTTGTATCTGTCATTGCAGTGTCATTCAGGACAATTCCCAAGTACCCCAAATTACACCTGTTTTTCCCTCTCCTTCCCCTCAGAACCTCCAGTGGCCACTGCCTCCACATCAATGATAACAGTTCTCTCATTGCTAGAATCACAAAAATTCTATAGTAGAATACCAGTAAGTCCATCATTCATTCCCCAATCCTGAGTGTTCTGGGATGATGATGCCCACTCTGCCTCTAATTGAGAGAGTGCTTCTATCCAATGGGGCAGATGGATGGGACTATCTTACTTGCAGTTGTAGACTCTCTCTGTTCCTTGTGATGGCCATTGTCCATCATCATCTCCTTGTTAGTTGTCCTGGGTGAATCCAATGAACTGGAGAGTATGTGTTGCAGTAAGTAGTACCCAGCATTTCTATTGGTTGATGGGAGTCAAGGATGATAGTTTACTTTTTTCTTTTTATTTATATTTCTAATACCGCTTTTACTTTTTATGAGTCACTTATCATTAAAAATTTACAATGTTTTAGAAATTATATTCTCAAAATTTTAATGATGTGGAAGAAAATCAATAGGAAAACTATATGTTACGATATTGTGTACTTACATATAGACAAAAGATTGGGAAGAAATATATTAAAATGTTTCTAATTATTTCTAACAATTGAGAATATAGGTGACTTTTTTCATAGCTCTTTTGGTATTCAAAGCTTTAAAAATTAATACATATTACTTCTTACAATAAGACAGTTTAAGTCATTGAAGAGAAAGACACTGAGTTTTCTTCCAAAAAGAACATCTAGACAAGTTGAATGACTGCTTATTTGAAAAGTTCCACAAGAGGGGATCGCATGCTGAGACCTTTTTCAGGATATCAGTAAATTTTCTAGGTAGTTTCATGCCTTTGTGTTGCAAGGGAAGGATTTAATATCGGAGGTGAGGAGGCAAAGAATTTGAAGATCCAAGGAATCACTGCTCTAATTAAAATAGCTTCCATGTATGGGATGCCCAAACTTTACCAAAATATCTCTCATCACTACATCCCTGCAAGGAGGGGATGCTATTCTTCTTTATAGATGGGGAAGTTGAAGGTCAAACAGGTCATGTAACCCACCAACCACCATGCAGTAAGCAAAGACAGAGGAAGGATTTGAACCCAAGTCTCAGCGACCTAAGAGGAAAATTAAGGAATGGCTGCTGGGATGGTGTAGGTTTGTTTCTCATCTAAAGGTCCATCTCCTCTGCCTTTCTTGGGTGCTGAGCAATAGCAAGTGTTTTGTTGTTGTTGTTGCTTTTTTAATCAGAGCATCATTATTGCAACACACTTGAGCATAAAATTGCAGTGTATTTCTTCTGGCCTTTTTTTTTGCAATGTATTTTATACATTTTCAAATGAGCTTGAAATAGTAATTCCTCCATTGTTTAATATAAAGTTGACAACCAAAGCCAAAAACTTTGTATTTGAGGTGTGGTCAGAGAATGAATTAATTGCACATCTCTGCATGGCTCTTACTCCATAGTCCTCATCTTCCAGGACAGGTGGAGAAACAGTCACTGTGGTAGGAGAAGGCTATCTGTGGCACAAAGCACAATTTTGTATGTTTCCCAAACACAAATCATCTACTAGATCTTGCGGCACTACTGCTTTCTTTTATCAGGGGAATCTTAGGGACTCTCCACATTTAGAATTAAATTAAAACAATCCATCCTATCTTACCAGATGTTTTGCCTTTATGCCTGATCGAAGTAAAATTGCGAGGAAAAAACAGGCACTTGTATTGAGAGCCCAATGCCTTTAAACGCTGCCGCGAGAAGGCCCTAAGTTATCCCCAGATTACATCTTTTTAATTCAACCGGGTGAGTTTTCATTTTTCTAGACAGATGGCAGAGTTGAAATATTTTTCTAAACAGCCTAATCCGTGGCCTTTTTCTTACCACTGGCTACTCTAATTCGAGGTTAGGCAAGCTTTTACTGTGCAGCAGCTGGGATATATGCCCTGATCCTCACACCTGGCAGTTTACCAGAGACCATTCATTAAATTTCTTCTACAACTCACCTTCTGGTTGCTTTTGACAAATTCTTATGACAAAAGAATTTTGTGGCCCTGAAAAGTTGTGGTTTTGAGATTCAAAAACCTTTTCTTTCAACCTGTTATTTCTGCCGGGTCCTTCAAAATCGATCCTGAAAGTAAAAATAACACTGCCCTCTCGGCAACTCGCTCTGGCCTCCCTTCTCCCAGGCAGGAAGTGGTATATCATCCGCCTCTCTTACCTAACTTGGTGGAAGAGTCAGCAGGAAAAAATGGAGTTCATGGAAATGAAAAATCTACTGGTAACACTCAAATTAACAGCTGCTTCGACCAAAAGCAGTAATAAACTGACAAATAAATCTTTGAAAGAGTTTTTGCCAATTTCGATGAAATTCTCTTCTTTAATTTCAAAGGCTCAGGGTAACAGAAGGGAGACCACTAAAAACACAGAATGAAATATAAATGTAAGGAAGGCCGTTTGGCTCAGCATCAAAGCAAGGATTATTGCAGTGTTTATGGATATTTGAGTTTATTTGATATACTTGGCCGTGACTTTACCAGTGACCATTTTTAAAGCCACATTTAAAAGTCTTACAATTTAATTTTATCAAGACCTTCAGCAGCGGAATCAGCAATAAAAGTCGCAGAGATTTAGAGAGATATTTGAAATATGGAAATATATATAATCTGGACCAACTAGAGTATCCGAAACATAAACCATTCTATATAACCATAATATTGTTTCATTTAAAAATGAAAGAAAGGATATTTCATGTCACTGATCACTATAAATATATATTGGAATCCTTTATAATTTTATCCCAAGGCTAATTTTCTTTTTGATTTTATGAGTCTCTTAAAAACATCAGAACTCTCTCTCACACACACACACAGATACATACATGCACACGCATGGCCTTGCACACCCATGTGCACATACATATACATGTAGGCCAGTAAGGCTATAATGTGTTATCTATAATATCTTTCGTGCCACACCAATGCCAAATAGTAAACCAATTCAGGAATGCCTGGGATATTTCCTAATGGCAAAAATTTAACCATTGCTATTTTTTATTTTTCTGGTGGTTACTTCTAAAATTTAAAATTCAAAATAGTGAAAAACATACTTCCCTGGATTTCTTCATTTATTAACCTTGATTTCTTCCTTAATTTTCTTTCCATTAGGAAGGATGAATATTTACTGATGCATTCTACCCTCCTTTTCCCCCTAATTTGTTGTGTTATAGTCAGTTTCCCACAGTTTAACTATTTGACTTGAAGCAATATGCCTGAACTTGAACTTCTTGTTCTGTCACTTTTAAACAACAGTAATTGCTGTATCATGATGTTGAAAGGGGTATTAGTGCCTCTCTCCTTTCCTCTACTTTTCCCACACTTTTCCTCCTCACACTCTTCCAGCTAGATGTGTATTTTTTTCACTTTCAAAAGCTTTATTGACATCTAAATTGTACACTATAAAATTCACCCATAGGCAGCACACAAGATTTTAGTAAATTTATTGAGTTGTGTAACCATCACCAAAGTCCAGCTTTAAAACATTTCCATCACCCCAATATACATATATTTTTAGTCAATACCAAGGAATAAATCCAGGACTTGGTACATGGGAAGCAGCGCTCAGCCACTTGAGCTACATCCACTCCCCTGCATTTATTTTTACTTTTTTATACATACTTTTAAATTTTTTAAAAAGATGCTTAGATTACATAAATGTCATATAAAAAATATAGGGGATTCCCATATCTCCACTCCGTACCTCTCCCACATTTTCCCATATTAACAACATCCTCCTAATGTGGTACATTTGTTACAGTTGATGAACACATACTGGAGCATTGCCACTAAGGGTGGATTATAGTTTACACTGTAGTTTACATGCTCTCCCACACAATTTTGTAAGGCATGACAAGATATATAATGCCTGTATCTGTCATTGCAATGTCATTCAGGACAATTTCAATGTACTGAAAATGCCTCCATATTATACCTATTTTTCTCTCTCCCTGCCCTCAGAACCTCCAGTGGCCACTGCCTCCTCATCAATGATAAAAGTTCTTCCATTGCTAGAACCACAATAAGCCTACAGTAGAATACCAGTCATTCTACCAGTCCATCATTCATTCCCCAATCTTGAGTATTCTGGGATGACGATGCCCACTCTGTCTCTAACTGAAAGGGGCTTAGATCCCATGGGACAGATGGATGGGACTGTCTTGCTTGCAGTTGCAGTCTCTTTCTCTGTTCCTTGGGATGGTTGTTGTCCAGCATCATCTCCTTGTTAGTTGACCTGGGTGAATATGATGGACTGGTGAGTAGGTGTTGCAACTCTGTTGAGATTCAGGGCCCAGCTGGCACATGGAAAGCCCAAAGATTTAAGTCTCTTGGACATAAACCTATGAACTCTAGTACTAACTATAGATTCAAATAGAAGAGGCAGAAGGGCCATGTGTAGGGAAACCACAAATGAGCGCAGTTGTGTCACAGTGGGGAGTATACATTCCAAAGTGCGGCCCACAGGCAGGGCATCAAACTCCTGAGCTGTCTGCTCTGCCTGTAGTGTCTGGATGTCTCCAGAACCTTCAGGAGCCCCACTCTATGAGGCAATGTTTACTTTGGCAGTTAATGAGATCCTGCTGAGACGTGCAGAAGCATAAACTTAATATCATTTAATGTGGTCCTCTAGCCATATTTGAATTTTCTGAGTTTCATCTATAAGTTGATGCAATACGTAGCATATAAACATGATGATAAATGCCAAGCTAAGTCTTAGGCTAGCATTTATTCCCTTCTTTATAGGTCTGTGCCGATTCTTGGTGGCTGGGTGAGTTTCCTTCACTGCTGGGTTTGCAGTTCTGTTTCCCAACCAGTTCCCTCCCCTGAGTAGCAAAGCTGAGCGGCCCTTCCTGTGTGTGGAAGAGAAGTGTGCCCAGACAAGGCTCATTCCACACGCCTTAAGCTTCAGGGTGGTCTCCCAGGTGGCAGAACGAGGAGGGCTTTACTCCGCAGTCCGTTGCCCACATCTGGGGTGGGTTTTCGGATTTCTTTTAAGTAGAGTCCTGTGGTTGGGGACCTGGGGCCACTTGCCCTCATCTCTGCAGAGGAAACCCTCGGGGCAGGAGCATCGCATCACTCGTAAGGAGACTTTTGATGAATTCCCTGGTGTGAGTTTCTGCCTTACTCCCCTCATCCTACCCCCGCCCGATCTTCTGATGCTGAGGCAGAGGGATCCTGTTGCAGAAAACGACTCTAACCCCCCCTTCCTTCTGTCCCTGTGTGTGCTGCACTGCATCTTCTAACGTGCACACAGGCTTCCACCCACTTTCCATTTTTAAAAAACCTGGGAATCCAGAAATTTTGTTGAAATCTTTCGCCAGCCAATGGTCTTCTCTCTCTGCTCTGCTCCTTTTCATGTGTTTTAATGGATTTACTCCCATTTTTATTAAAGAAGGTTTACAAAACAGTCATGTGTAAAATACACATTTCCCACATACCACCCTATTATTTACAACTTGCCTTAGTGTGGTACATTTTACAGTTCATGACAGAACATTTTTATAATTGTACTATTAACTGGAGTCCATGGTTTAACTTAGGGTTCACTATGTTTTTTGTTAAATTTTTAATTTTAGTAACATATAAGCAACCTAAAATTTTCACTTTTAACATTCAAATATACAATTCAGTGTTGTTAATTACATTCACAATGTTTTTTTTAGCATCACCACCATCCATTACCAAAACATTTTCGTCGTTCCAAATAGGAACCCTGTGCATTTTAAGCCTTAAAGTCTCATCTCCAATACCCACGCTGTCCCCTGGTAATCTACATTCTAGATTCTGACTCTATGAGTTTGCTTATCCTAATTATTTCCAATCAGTTAGCCTGTAAAATATTTGTCCTTTAGTGTCTGGTTTATTTCATTCAACATGCTGTCTTCAAAGTTCATCCTCATTGTCAATTGCATCGAGACTTCATTCCTTTTCACAGCTAAGCAATATTCCATAGTGTGTATATGTCATGGTTTATTTTATTTTTATTTTTTTAATATTTATTTTATTTATTATCCTCCTCTTCCCCCCACCCCCTGCCCTGTTGTCTGCTCTCTTATGTCCATTCTCTGTGTGTTCTTCTATGTCTGCTTGCATTCTTGGCAGTACCAGGAATCTGTGTCTCTTTTTGTTGCATCATCTTGCTGCATCAGCTCTTCATGTGTGCGGCGTCACTCTTGGGCAGGCTGTGCTTTTCTCACCCGGGGCGGATCTCTGTGCGGGGTGCACTCCTTGCATGTGGGGTTCCCCTACATGGGGGACACAGCTGCATGGCACTCCTTGCACACATCAGCACTGCGTGTGGGCCAGCTCACCACACATGCTGGGAGGCCCTTGGTTTGAACCCTGGACCTCCTGTGTAGTAGGTAGATGCTCTATCAGTTGAGCCACATCTGCTTCCCTGTCACAGTTTATCTATCCATTCATTGGTTGATGGACATTTGAGTGTCCATCAGAGAAGACATCTGCTGGTTGTCCGTGTTGATTTATTTTTGTGAAGTGGAGATGTTTCAGCAGCTCTGGTTTTGGACCTTGGCAGACAGAAAGCAGTGTTTCCATATATGCATTAAATCCTTTGAAAAGAGGCACAGGCAGCTTTCATTCCAAGAGGGCAGAGCGTTTGGGGAAAGCAGTGCTATTTGCTTCTCCATCCCTCCTTCTTTCCTTCCCCCTCACTTTAAATGCTTTGCACTGCTGGATGTGCCCATGAGGTTAACAGCTGCACTAACTACAAGTGTTCTCATATTGTGTCTTAGTGCATCTAGAAGCCCTCTGCTCACCTTCACCCAAAACCTACCTAGAGGCCGTTCATTTTCTGGCTCTGAGAATTCCAGCTCCAGCTCAGCCTCTGCAGCCCCTCACCTGGGGTCTCTGGGCCTCACGACTGGCCCCTGGCAAGCTCACCACACCCCTCTTCCCTGGTCTTAGGCCTCCTTCCTTCCGTTCTCCCCGGGGGATTCCTCTTCCCCACAGCCACCCGCGATAACTGTTCTCTCACCTCTCCTCTTCCCTACTGCATCTAGGAAATCAAGTCTCCTCTACTTGTTGCCTCTCCCACACCCTTCTCCCTTCATCCTCCCTGGCCAGCATCTCTCAGATGTAACCTGCACACTCTTCAGACTGGGTCCCCCATTTCCCTCTGAGGTGGCATCATCGAACTGAGCCCTGGGGCTTCCAGAAAAACAAAACCAACAAGATACAGATGTGGAAAAACTCATTGCAGGTGTTGGCTCGCGTGACGTGGGGATTGGCAAGTCTGAACTCTGTCAGGCAGGTGCAGCCTACCCTCCAGTGACGATGGTGCTCAATTCCCCAGGAGAAGAGGCTGGCTGGAGAAGAGACTGAACTCCTTTCTGACCTCTGGAACCCTCAGTTCTTGTTTTAAGACCACTAGCCGATTTGGGTGAGGAGACTGCCCTCAGTGTTTGCTTCATCAAACACCTGGACACCATACCTAGGTATGGACACCATACCAGGTAGACACATTAATTTAACCATCATGGTTCTGTTTCTCTGAACAAACCTGGCTAATACAGTGCTTATCGTTACTGACTTCTTGGCTGCATTGGACACGACCACTGCTTCCCCCATGAAGTGCTTTCTTGGTTTGGGTCCAGTGCTTCACATTCTTTTCCCTCCTACCTCCACCTTGCTTCCTTTCAGTCACCTTGGCTGGTAGGCCCTCATTCCCCTGGCCCCCAGCCAAGACTTCAGGGCTCACTCTGCTGGGCTCTTCTCTTTTCTGTCCAAATGCACCCTCTTGGCCATGCCATCGAGTCCCATTGCTTTCCTTACCATGTACAAACTGGCGTCTCCTAAATGTGCCCAGACTCATCCCGTGTCCCTCCATCTTGCACATCCGTGGGCTTACTTGGGGTCTCTACTGGAATGTCTCCAAGCATCACCACCTAACATGTCCACGTCCAAGCTCTCAACATTCCCCTGCAAACCTCCTCAAACTACAACCCTCCCCATTTCTGTTCATGGAAACGCCACTCTTCCAGGTGTGCAGGACAAGAACATCGGTTATCTTGTCTCTTCTCTTTCCCTTACACCTCATATCCAATCCCCCTCATCCCCTTCATTACTACCTGCTGGTCCTAGTTTCCCCATTGGTCTCTCTGCTTCCTTTCAGGGGTGAGAATGATCCTGCTAAGTGTATGCAAGACTTCCCCAAAACCTCCCCATGGCTCCCCATCTTGGAACAAAGGCCAAGTCATGACCGCCCACATGGTCTGGCCGTTTTCATCTCACTTCTCCCACTCTTGACTTGCTCTTGGTGCTCCTGCCTCCCAGCCCCCTTTGCTGATCCTCAAACTCACTGAATGCACCACCTCAGTGCCTTGGCACTTGGTGTTCCCTCTGCATGGAATGCTCTCCCTTGGGTCTGCGTGGCCAACACCCTCACCCCTTGCACTGGGCCATGTGTTCACCCTCTGAATTTGGAGGTGGAGTCATCTTTACTGAACTGAGTTGGGAAAATAGCAGTCTCCAGATAATAAATGGGATGCTATTAACACTGGAATCAGCAAGTGAATTCTAGTGCACCAACAGGGAGCCATGGATAGGACTCTCTTACCCCTTCCCTTCACGCATCCATGTGGTCTAACCCCAGAATACCCTGAATCATGGTTAGCAGTCCAGAAGAGAAGGAACAAGGAAAGAGAGAGAAGGAGCACAGTAAACCTTTTAATAACCATCTTTATTGAGGAATAATTTAGGTACAACTAATTGCACCTATTTTAGGTGTGCAGCTGATGAGTTTTGAATATATGCACATTTATATAATCACCACTACAGTGGATGGAGGTTCAGAAAAATTTTATCACCCCAGAAAGTTCCCAGGTCCTCTGCAGTCATACTAGACACCCAAGGGTCACCTGTTATTACTACCTTATATAAAATGCAACTGCCTCACTCTTATTTTAGTGTGCTCACTTTATTTTATTTTACCAACAGTTCAAAGAAAGTTACGTTTTGGAGGAGGGCTGGTTCCAACAAGCCCTTGGTTTTCTGGACTTATTTCCTTCCCCTGAATCCCCTGAAGGAAGGGACTGTTGAGGATGGAATCGTGTCTCCCACTGAAGGAACATATAGGTCCCAACCCCTGGTCCTGTGGGTGTAAACCCATTTGTAAGTAGGACCTTTGACGATTGTTTTAGTTTGCCAAGGGGTGCCAAAGCAAAGTACCAGAAAAGGGATGACTTTCATAAAGGGGAGTTCTTTGGGGTAAAAGTTTACAGTTCCAAGGCCATGAAAAGTCCACACTGAAGCACCGTCAGAAATGGTCTCTCACCAGAGTCAACTACTATTGATCCCAGTGTGTTGCCATGTGGTGAGGCAAGATGGCGGCCAAGGTTACAGCTTTCCTCTTCAGCTCACCATCTCCTGGTTTTTTCCTTTTTTTTTTTTTGGTACCAGGGCCAGGGATTAAACCCTGGACCTCGTATGTGGGAAACCAGCACTCAACCATTGAGCCACATTGGCTCCCCTGAGTTGGTTTATTCATTTGTTTGCTTGTTGTTTATGGGTTTTTTGTTTTGTTTTTTTCTTAGGAAGCACCAGGGCCCAAACTTGGGACCTTCTATAAGGGAAGTGGGCACTCAATCACCTGAGCCACATCTTCTCCCCTCACCATCTCCTCTTAAGCTGCCCCAAAGGGCCAGCTTCTTGGAATTTTGTGCTTAAATAATCCTGTAGTCCTCTCTCTACATGGCAAGATTAAACATGGCAGGTTCCTTTTCCTGTGTCTGTCTGAGAAATTCTGTGTTTCCATTATATTTCAGACCCAGCAAGGGGGCAGAGACTGAACCTGAGTTATGCCTCACTGACCTGATGTAGCCTAATCAAAAGCCCTAAATTGATCTTATCAAGTAATCTAATCAAAACTCCTTCAACTGAATTTAATACAATCAAAGGGTATCATACCCAGAGGAATAGATTAATTTAAGAACACAATATTTCTCCTTTTGGGATTCATAAAATAATTTCAAATTACCACAAAGATGTTACTATTTAAGGTGTGCCTAAACTGAGTGAGGGTGGGCTTTAATCCAATGCAGCTGAAGTCCTTATGGGCAAAGGAAATTAGACACAGAAGAGAAGGCCAGAGGGGGAAGCTGAAAGTCAGCAGGAACCTGGACGAGAAAAGAGAGGACATCACCATGTGATGGCAAAGCCAAGGAACCCAAGGATTTCCAGCCATTCAGAATGCTACTGACCCTAGGAGGAAGCCAGTCTTTCAGCCTCCAAATCTGTGTGGCAATAAACTCCATTTTCTTTACTTATTTAATTTAATTTAATTTAATTTTTAAAGAAGCTTTAGATTACATAAATGTTACATAAAAAATATAGGGGATACACATATTCCTTACTGCTCCCCCTCCCGTGCGTTTCCCCATTAACAGCATCTTTCATTCGTGTGGTACATTTGTTGCAATTGATGAGCATGTATTGACGTATTGCTACTAACCATGGACTACAGTTTACATTACAGTTTACACTTTGCCCTGCACAATTTCACAGGTTTTGACAAAATGTCATTGCAATGTCATGCAGGACAATTCCAGTGTCCCCAAAATGCTCCCATGTTACACCTCTTCTTCCCTCTGCCTCCCTTTGGGATAAACTCCCATTTTTAAACCAATCCATTGTGCAGTGTTTGTCATAGCAGCTAGGAAACAGAGAAAACAATCTAACATAATGATCAATGATAGGTGAGATAAAATAAAAGGATAGGACATCATGAAAACACATTACAGGGGTCTTTTACTTAATTTGGGGGTTAGCGAAGACTTCCATGTGTAAGTGATGCTTGGTCTGAGAGATGAATTAAGAGTAAGAGGTTTCTGGGTGAAGGTGAATGGAGACTTGCTTGGAAGAGCATTCAAGGTAGAGCGACCGGTACGTGCAGAAGCCTTGAGAAAAATGACTACTAACCACATATCTGGTAAGTGTTTAATAGAATATATAAAGAACTGATACAACTCAGTAACAAAAAGATAAATAGCTCAATTTAGAACTGGCAAAGGACTCAATAGACATTCCTCCAAAGAAGATGGTCAAGAAGCACACAAAGAGATGCTTAACATTGTTGGTCATCAAAACCACAATGAGATACCATTTTGAACCTACTAGGTGTGGGGAAAAAAAGAAAGGAAAAAGGAATATAATAAGTGTTGGTGAGGATGCAGAGAAATAGGAACTTTTATTCATTTCTGGTGGCATCATAAAATGATGCAGCCTCTGTAGAAATCTCAGAAAATTGAAAATAGAATTACCTGGTAATTCCCCTTCTAGGTATATATCCAAAGAATTGAATTGTACACTGGTGTTCATAGAAGCATTATTCATATTAGTCAAAAGGTGCAAGCAATTCAAATGTCCATCTAGAGATGAATGGATAAACAAAATACAATACATATACACATAATGGAATATTAGCCAGCCATAAAAGGGAATGAAGTTCTGATTTATATCACAACATAGATGAGCCTTGAAGGTGTCATGTTGAGTGAAATAAGCCAAACACAAAAAGACAAATAATGTATGATCTTACTGATATGAAATACATAGAAGAAGAAAATATTATAGAGGCAGAAAACAGTGGACACGTTATCAGTTAAGGGTGGGGAAGAGGGACTTACTGTGTAATGGGTGCAGAGTTTCTGTCTGCAGGGATGAAAAAGGTGGGGTAATGGATATTGGTGGCAGTAGCACAATATTGTAAGTGCAATTAATAGTACTGAATTTTACACTTAAAAGTGGCTGTAATGGGAAAGTTTGTATTGTGTGTGTGTGTGTGTATATATATATATAACTACAATAAAAAAGTTTAAAAACAAAAACCAAGAAGACTTTAAGGCATTAAAGAGCAAGTTGTATTCAAGAAGTTAATGAAGTCCAGTGTTGGGGAAAACCACACAGGGCCTACTATGTCATGCTAAGGATTCTTTATTTTAACCTCCGAAGGGCTGGAGGCTGGGCACTAAGCAGATCTGTTTTATTTTTGATGATCCTGGCTGCAGGATATAGAAAAGACTATGTCTGAAAGGCATATAAGGATGCGTACAGGGACGTGGTGGAAAGGATATCAAGGTAGTCAAAGAGGGAGATGATGGTTTGGAACACTGTTGGTGGAGAAAAAAGGAACTGGGAGTCTGAGGAGTTTGCGGAGGTCAAATCTAGAGTGCATGGAGACAACAGGGTGGGTTTTCAAGATTGCCATAAATTCTTTGTAACTCCTCCAGTTAAGTGATGGGGTCTTTATTCCCGCCAGTTGATTCCGGGAAGGTTTGACCAGTGGAGTATGGGGAAGGTGACCTTCTGTGACTTCTGACGCTGGGCCATCAAAGGCCTGGCAGCTTCTGCCTCTTCACCGCACACTCACTCTTAGTGCCCTGGGCCCCTGGGGAAGTAGCTCAACCAACCTGAGGCAGCCATGCTGGGAGGAAGTCCAAGCTTCACAGAGACAGAGGCCACAAGAGGGCGCTCCAGTCGACCGTCCCAGCTGAGCCCAGCCTTCCTGGGATCCCGGTCCAGGCACCAGGTAAGTGAATTAATGAACCAGAGGAAGATGATTCCAGCTCCTTCTGGGCCCTGCTAGCCATGATCCCAGACCTTATGGAGGAGCAGACAAATCATTCTCAGTGCCCTGTCCAGGTTCCTGACCCATAGAATCCAATGAGCATAATAAAATGGGTGTAGTTTTACATCACTGATTTTGAGGTGCTTTTTTGCTTGTTTGTTTTTTGTTTCACAGAAATATATAACCAGGACAAAAAGTAAAAGAGGGGAGGTGGTGAGTGACTCCCATGGAAGACAGTAATGTGCTTGTTATCTTGTTTCTTGTCAGTTAAAATTGTTTCTGGGGAGGAGATGGAATGTTAAGAATAACATGAGAAATTAGGAGCTCATTCCTGTGTATGGCATTAAAGGGCAGACGTTAAAGCATTAATTAAAACTGTGAATGGATTAACTTGTCTGAGCCAGTGTTGAGTGGGAACGACCGATTGTCACCGAGCAGAGGCTGTGGGTGAGATAATCCAGAACAGCTCGGGGAGTGAGCGGGAGAGGGGGGGTGCCTGATGACACTGACAGTTGTCCCATAAAGCACTGGGGCAGAAGTCAAGTCTTCCTTTGAGAGTATAATAGTACTGGCTTCTAGACCATAAAGTGCTTTTTGCTCGTGACAAAGAAAATGGTACTCTATTAAAAACTGTAGGGAGTGGATGTGGCTCAAGCTGTGGAGCGCCGTCCTCCCACACGGGAATTCCTGGGTTTGGTTCCTGGTGCTTCCTGAAAAAACAAGCAACAAGCAAAATAACAATAAAACCGACTCAGGGTCCCTGATGTGGCTCAGTGGTTGAGCTCTGGCTTCCCACATACAAGGTCCTGGGTTCAATCCCAGGCCCCAGTGTCCCCCCCCCCCCAAAAAAAAAAAATCCCAGAAACAAACAACAACAAAACAAAACTGCTAGAACTTGGTTATTTTTCTGGACTATTTATCCTTCATTCATCCTTCCAAATGAATAAAGATAAATTTCAAAGAATATCCGTTGGTTTTAATAATTTTGCTCATTAGAAATTCAGCCCTTCCTTTCTAAGGGAATGAAAGGTACCTGCCTGAAAGAACTGCTCTGTTAAAAAGTGTGATTGGAAGATTACCCAGAATGCCCTCTTTTACATTTTCCCCGTGGCTTTCATTACATCTGTTCCTTCCTCAGCAGGCTCCATAATTATACAAACGTCTTAGGCTTTCAAGTGTTTCATTATTCATTTGTTACTCACAGAGAGCACCTACGGCCTATTGAGTTGCAGAGATGGCTCTCTCAATTCACTGGCTGTGGGTTTAATTTTTGATTTGGGTCTTTCATGTTTCATAGGAAAGATGAAATGGAAGATAGCATTTATGTTGTGATTTTCCTTCCTTGCAGAGCTAGCCATGTGGCTCTTATTCTTTATAGTCTCTATATGTCAGCCTTCAGACCATTCCATTTTTGATTCCTTAGCTGTACTCACTCTAATATTGTAGGCAGTATCCTTGTAAGCAATCTTGCCCTCTTAAAATATTTCATTCACTGTCATTGCTTCACCTGGGTAGGAGCCTCTTTTTCCATCTTCCGCGTCTCATTGCCCATGGTATCATCGTTGCTCCTTCTTAGTCATTCTATGAATAAAATATTCCACAAAATCATTTCAGAATCTCAATTTCCAATTATTGGTGCTATATATATATAACTTTTTTAAAAAAAGTTATACAGTGCTTCCTGCTGTGTCTTGAGTGATATGTGTAAGGAGGAATAATTCAGGGATGTGAAATGGACAAAAAATGATAAACCCTTTTGAAAAACAGCCAAGCAATTAACAGCTCTTAAATTGTTAATTAATCACTTCACCATTTAATTGTTGTTTATAAGAGTTTAGAAATTCATGCGCCTGAGGGGCAAGAAAATAATGTTAATTTTTGTAGGTGGAGTGTGGGTGCAGGTTTGGTGGGTGCAAAACAATAGAAATGAAGTGCAATACATGCATAGTTAAACATATTTTTTAACTAACCTTTAATTTAGAGAGAACTGCATTCATGTGCAGTTGGAAGAAATAATACTGAGACATTCTAGGTAATCTTACTCGGTGTTCTCCAACGGTAAAATCTTGCAGATATCTCGCAGCATCACAACCAGCACGGTGCTTCCATGATCACAGCGATCCGTTGTGTTGCCCTTGTTTAGTCCCTTCCCACTCGCCTCCCTGACCCCTGGCACTCGCTCACCTTCACTAATCTGTTCTTCATTTCTCTCATTCCGTCATTTCACGAATATTATAGAAATGGAATTATTTGGTATGTATTCTTTTGGGGTTGGATTTTTCCCACTCAGCCTAATACCCTTGAGATGCCTCCAAGTTGTTTCCTGAACCAATAGGTCATTCCTTTTTATTGATGACTGGGATCCCCTGGTAGGGTTGTACAACGGTTTGTTTAACCATTTGCCCAAGCCCATCTGGGTTGTTTCTAGTTTTATTGGTCATTATGAATAAAGCTGCCATGAACATTCTTACACAAGTTTTTTTGTGTGTGAAAACAAGTTTTCATTTCTCTGCAATAAATGCCCAAGAATGCAATTGCTGCATCATGTGGTAGTTGAATTGTTGGCATGCAAGAAACTGCCATACTGTTGTGCCGAGCTGCTGTGCCTTTTTTTACATTGCAATGCCTTCTTTGTCGTCAACGAGCAGGGAGAGAGCAGAAACTTGTGAGAAGCCCAGCGAGCCAACTGGGCACACATAAAAGCCCCAAATTTCTTCTCTTGCTTCTTAGTGCTGGATATTTTACTTCAACCTTGAATGGTTGCTCAAGTGAGAGTTCCTTGGATTGGGACCCCAAATCTGCCTTTCCACCAAGCATCCCTGGTCATTTCTATCCTCTCCTGAGTTTGGGAAACAGTGCCTTGTTCTGTTGCTTGAAGAATTGGAGTCTTCACTACGTAAATAACTCTTCTATAACAAGGTAGGTTCTTGGAGAAACGGGTTATCAGGCACTTAAGAACTAATCGTGCCATTTAGTACACATACTCTGTGAACTTGGAGTACCCTTTTTTGTCCTGAGGTTAGTGGCTGTCACCAATACTTCCATCAGCCTTTCCATTAAAAGTGTTCCATTGGAATACCTCACGTGTCCATCAACCAAAGAACAGATGAACAAAATGTGGTATATACATGCAATAGAATAGTATGCAGCAGTAAGAAGAAATGAAATTGGGACACATATGATAACGTGGGTGAATCTTGAAGATATTATGCTAAGTGAAATAAGCCAGACACAAAAGGATAAATATTGCATGGTCTCACTAATATGAACTAAGTATAAGAAAAAAATGCATGGAATTAAAACCTAGAGTATAGGTTATTTGAAGATAAGAGAGAGCTGAGGACTACTGATGCTTAATGAATGTAGAAGTTTTAATTAACTTCACTGTAAGAGTGTGGAAATGGATAGAGTTGATGGTAACACATTATAGTGAGTAGCAGCTGGTTCATAAACGGGATTGTGGCTATTAAGAGTAATCTGGGGTGTAAATATCAATTGAAAGAAAGCTAGAGAATAATCTAGGGACCGAATAACACAGTGAACCCCAAGGTGGATGAGAATTGTGGTTGAGGGTACAAATGCTAGAGTGGATGTACATAACTATTGGAGGGCAGTGGAAATGTAGAAAAGAATGGGAAAAATATAACTGGTGTGACCTATGGACTTGGTTAACAGCAATACTGTAATATTCTTGCATCAATGCCAAAGATGTACTGTTGATAATGGGGGGTGGTATGGAAAAAGCTTGCCAAATGTATGTTATGGACCATTGCTGGTGGTAATAATGTATTGATATTATCTCATAATCTGTAACAAATGTTCCACTGTGGTGTGGTGTGTTGGTGAAGGGGTATTGTATGGAAATTCTACACATATGCATGATTGTTCTGTAAGTTCACAACTTCTGTAATAAAAAAATATTTTTAAAAAAGTGTTCCATTGGCATATTCATGAACATTTGCAGAAGACAGGCACATGGATGTGCTCTTAAATTGCACATGACCTATCACATGGAATTTAGGTTTATGCTTCTTACTTTCTCATGAGGCTATGTCCATTTTATGAACACAAATTTTGGTGGTGGAGGGAAGTATATTAGTCAGCGTTCTCCAGGGAAATAAAACTGAAATATATGTATAAATATTATGCGATTTATTAGGAATTGGGTCTGTTCTCTTGTTCTGTTGGACAGAGCTGCCTGAGATAGTTACACAGTCCCCTTCTTCTCTGCATCCAGTTTGTTGGGGAAGCAGCCGTTGTGTGATCTGCGGACCCTCCCCCAGCCTGCCCTAGTTAGAGCGCTAGTCCTAAAACATTCCTTTATTAGAGGCTGGGCAGTGAGCTCATGCTCCCGCTGGTTCCTTCTCCCTTATAGAGTGATCCATGGCAAAGGTCCATTTGGAGTGCAACACAAATGGAATACCTGTGCTAACAGAGCATGCACTCAATACATTGCCATACTTGCCTATTGGGTCCACCACAGAAGAGGACATGGCAGCCCATCTCAGATACAAGAATGGGCCAAATCAAAAGGACTCACTCTGAGAGAAATGGAGGCCAAAGATACAGCACAGTCACGTGACTCCTACCAATGAACCCAGGTCGTGCAAATGGGGTGAGCTGGGCTATATCAGGCAGGGGTAAGCCCTGCAGGAACATGGAAAATTGATCCCATTGGACGGTTAGCCCCAAGTCATGTGTGCTGATGGTATCTCACTATTGTAGACACAGACACTGGATATGGGACAGAAATTCCCATGTGTCGTGTGGAGGTCAGGACCATTGTTGTGTCCTTGGGAAAATGCCTCTGCTATGTATGTTTATCCAACTGGACTCCAAACAGATCAAGGTATTTCATTGAGAGAATAAGCAACTCAGCAATGGGCACACTCCCATGGCCGAAGATGGGCTTTCTGTGTCCCCATCACTCTCATGCCCATGAGATGATAGAATGCTGGAATGGATGACTTAAACACCAGACACTCAAAAGCCATCAATATGGGCATCTCACCTGAATGAAGGTCATACAGATATCAAACACTGCACTCCAGTGGAAAGGGAGCTCAGTGCTGCAATGCATGTTGGAAAATACTGAGTTTGGAGCGGGTGGAAGACCAGATAACTACCTCATTAGACTGTGTCTGTGGAATCCCAACCTCAGTATACCCAACTTCTCTTTTTCTTTTTCTCTGTTGGAGAATGCTCTTTGGGGGAGGTCTGCAGTCCAGGCAGTGGTGATTCTACCAAAAGGACTCCTCCCCCATTCAAACTTAGAAGGAATGCTGCCCCCAGGTGCCTTTCTTTAGGGGACTTCATGGAAATAAGGGAGGAGGTGACAGAATACCAAGGCATTAGGGATCCCCTGATTGCAACCAGGCCTCCCAACCCCCCAACTCAGATGGGTGACATTAAAATTTGTTAAATTATATACAAGGTGTGACTTTCCTTCCTAGACTGGATGACTAAGGTCAAAAGTTTGGGCCAAGCAATAGGGACAATATGTTCCTGCCAAGGTTATAGCCTCAGGACTTAGCCTTGGTCACAGTACCTAGGCCGCCTTCACCTCAAATAATAGGACAGGTGCATCTCTGGCCTCCGTAGGTACAAGGGACAGGAGTGGGGAGCAGCTAACCTCTTTCTCTTGTTCCTTTGGAAATCCTGGTAGTGTCCGATTGACAACACCCTAGAGAAGGTCAGGACAGTGGTAGCAAGAAGAGACACCTCAGAATAGTGTCTTTAAATGCATAGACATTCATTGTACACATCAACAGTGGCCTCCCTCAAGCAATCACTGGGCCAAATCGCTGGACAACTCCACTGATGCATGTTCAGTTGTAAATTTGTCCCTGTACTCTCTGCCTCGATATTACTTATGGCATGAATGGAAAGTATTCTCACGTGGGAACCAGGACCACTGACCCACTTCTGATGAGGAGGTGCCTGCAATATTGACTCATAGCCACTTTGTTGCAAATTCAGGGGAACAGGCTTATAACTGGACTAGTATGCATGATAACTACAAACCCCCTGTGGTAGCACATGCATCCTGCCAGGATATGCTTTCCTCTATGGTCCTCATTGGACAACAAAATGCCTCCCACCAGCAGAAGACCATTGCTGGCTTGGAATATTAGGTTCCAAGGTCCACATGGAGGGTTACAAAGGCCCTGCAGTACTTGCCCCTCACCGAGTTACCCATGACAACTTCCTGGCAGACAATCGGCCAGCTGGTTCCATTCTGCAGCCTGGGGACTCATACTGGACTACCAGGTGTAGGTTTTGCATGCCCTAGGACAGATGGCCTAGAAGGAAATAACTAAGGCTACTACTGCCTGAGCAATTGAAAAACAACAGGACTCCCTAGATTCCTTAGCCAAGGTGGTGGTGGAGAACAGGATGGCCCTTGATTATTTGCTGGCAGAAAAAGGGGGTGTCTGTGTAATTGCCAATACATCATGCTGTGTGTCACCTAAAGAGTTGTTGACCTTCCCAATAGAGGCGTCAGGGTTGCCATCAGAAGCACGACTGCCACCACACTGGATGGAATGATGTTTTACTCACATAGAGAAGAGACAGAGCAAGGTCAGCTTCCCTAGAGGGTGTTGGCTCCCCTTAGCCAACCGGTCTCAACCCATGGCCGATGCAGGTCGATGTTCTCGTGCAGAAGTGTCTCTTGTGTTTGTGTGCCTTCCAGGGACAGCTATAGCACTGGGGTGTGACCCGGATGTCATTAAACATGCCCACCAGTGTCCCCAGTGAACATCCACATTTGCTTGGGACATTTAGGGAAGGAATGTATCAGCAGCCCCCTATCCTACTAGGGGATTGTAGTTTATCCTGCCAGGTCTTGAACACAGATAGATTCATGGGTCCCGGAGCAAGGTGGTGGCTGTTCTGGGACTGTCCCATGCTGCACTGAGTCTACATACACAATTCAGGAAAGGTGGAACTGAGCTCTCTCTTAGATGTCTTTAGCTGGTGTAGCAGTTTGATATTATTGATGACTTTCAAAAAGAAATATTCGATTATGTTTGTAAACTGATCTTTTATTAAATTATATTGGATTCAAAGGTTTGCTTGATTAAGTAATCATGTAAACCTCTTATGCCAGTGGTGCATTGAGTCCCCACTCCTGGGTGGGTGGGGACTCACAGATAAAAGGCATGGCAAAGGACAGAGTTGGGGGCTTTTAATATTGGAGTTTTGATGTTGGAGTTTGATGCTGAAGCTGGAGCCCCAGGGAGAGGGACAGAGCTGTTCACCTGATGGTCTACAGCTGACCTTGTGGAGCGAGGCAAAGCCTAGAGAGCTTCATAGTCTACAGCTGACCTTGAGGAGAAAACAGGAGCTGAGCCCAGAGGAACCCAGGAAGCCTGAACCCTCACAGACGTCAGCAGCCATCTTGCTCCAACACGTGGAAATTGACTTTGGTGAGGGAAGGAACTTAGGCTTTATGGCCTGATATCTGTAAGCTCCTACCCCAAATAAACACCCTTTATAAAAACCAACCATTTTCTGGTATTTTGCATCAGCACCCGTTTGGCTGACTACTATAGCTGGCTAAACCCCAACTCCTGTGGCTCTTGGATGGGACCACACCTCCAGTGTGGCTCCGATGGTGCCAACCTGGCAGGAAGACTCTGAACAAATCACTGCTGTCCAGATTATTCAGGGACTGCCTTGGACCCACCTCCACCTTCAAATCTGAGGATGCTGCTGGCCCTACTGTGCATGACACGCTACTGTAATTTCCTGTGTGGCAGCCGGGTGAGGGTCAAGGGTGGACTGTTGGGGAGCAGCCGTCTGTGATCTGCTGCCCTTCCCTGGGCTTATTTTAATCGGAGACCTGGGCCTGGAACATTCCCTCACTCAGAGGCTGCACGGGGATAAGGGTCCTTATCCCTCCTAAGCTGACCCTCCCCTGCTCCACTGCCCAGTGAACTTGGTGCTGCTTCAACACGGGCATCACAGGACACCTGGTCGACCCCATGAGTGTGCCTGTTCCTGGTGGGGAGGGGATGGGGTCTTCAGGACTGCCACCCAAGAGGGGCGTGTTCAGTCCATTGCCCTGCATTGACTGTGGGAGGGACCCACTGGCCACCGGAGACCAGTGAAGCTGACCCTGCTCTGTCTCCTTTCTGTGTGAGCAAATATTATCCCAAACCAGTGCTTGTGTGTGTTGTGTCTTCCCTGGCAACATGGAGTGGGCAGGAGGGGACACTAACCTTGGTGACCGGCATACATTTGCCATTCCCCATGTGGTGGGCCTTCTCCTCTGGTGGTCATCCAAGCCTTGGCTCAACACAGTTTTCTGCCCAGACAACACCTCTTCCTAGAGGCACCCCGATAACGCTAAACAGCCCTCTCTGTCTCCTTCTCTACTTTTGCTCATAGCTCTCATCTTACATGACTTTATGTCCTTTATATTTGTCTCCCCCACTAAAATGAAAGTGCTGCAAAGTCAGGGGCTTTATTTTCACAGCCCTGAAAAAAATGCATGGTTTGTAGTAAATGCTCAATAAATGTGCATTGGATGAGTGAGTTCATGTATTAGAATAATTACGTAAGAGAAAGTTGCAGTTGAGTTTATGACCCAATGTAATATTCTGTAAACAATAAATACACACTAATTTTGGAATGTAAAATTTTCTTTTTTTTCCCCAGACTTTAAATAATTTCCTAAGCCCTTCTGGCTCCAGGTACTGCCCATATGGACTAATTTCCATTTAATGAGCATTTTGCTTCTTTGGTCAGCAGGAGCAATGGATATAAGTGACCTGACCCAAGGTCATAGATGGAAAATAGGTCTATATTTTAAAACCAGACATAGCCCCAAAGCTGGTATTTGAGAGCCTAATGAGAGAACTTAGCAATGGTTCTCATTGATTTAAAAAAATTTGGCACCAAGGCATGCCACATACTGCCTGGTCAGTGGAGCTAAATCCACTAGCAGAGGGGACAGTAGAGACTCCTGGGTGCCTCCCTATCACCCGGCTGGGCTCAGGTAATTTGGCATCTCTACTCTCCTTCTCTGGAGTAAAAATGCTCCTTGGGACAAGATTTTAGGTGGTTCTGACCGTAATAGCAGAGTCTGATTTAGAAGCTTAAATCTGGCTTCGTGCACTTTTAGTAGCAATCCCTTTCCTTTCTTCACCTGTGTGCACAAAAGAGGAGCCAGCACTAAACAGATGGGTGAAAATACAGGCCAGGAAAAGAACACTGTGCTGAGAGGTGAGCAAGGGTCATGCGGACCCTGAAAAGAATCAGGCTTCTATTTTATCTGAAAAGAATAAAAATAAGTTAATGGAAAAACCAGGGATCCTCAACTGTTTTTGGTCTCCCTGCTTGACAGTAACCTACTTGGAGATGCCAAGACAAGGAACATCATCTGAACTTCAGGTGGGCATCATGAAAATTCAACAAATAATTCTTACCTTGCTCTATAGAAAGCCAGTCTACGCTCATCAAAACATTATAAATTGCATCATGTGCGAAGAGTAATTAATATTCATAATATAGTGTCAACATGATCTGAAGTTCTATGAGTTTTAAATGTTTACTATTCTACATTGATTCCTATGTTTATTGGATGTAATTAAATACTTAAAAACATGAAAACAAAAATATCTCTTTTTTAAATATAATGCATTAATAGAATGAAGGAAAAGTACTCAACGATCATCTCAGTTAATACAGAAAAGATATTTGACAAAATTCAACACCATTTCTTGATAAAAATGTTTAGCAAACTAGGAATAGATGGAAACTTTCTCAACATGATAAAGGGCATATATGAAAACCCCATAGCTAACATCTTAATAGTGAAAGACTGAAAGCTTTCCCTCACAGATCAGTAATAAGACAAGGATGCCCAATGGCACATTTGTTATTCAACATTGTTCCAGAAATTTTTACAGGAGCAATTAAGCAAGAAAAAGAAATAAAAGGCATCCATATTGGAAAGTAAGAAATAAAACTTTCCAAATTTGCAGATGACGTGATCCTATAGATAGAAAATCTTGAAAAATTCACCACAAAGCTATGAGAGCAATAAACAAATTCAATGAAGTAATGGAACAAAACATCAACAAACAAAAATCATTGGTGTTTCTATATGCTATTAATGAACAATCCAAAGAGGAATTCAAGAAAAAAAAATCAAGTTACAATAACAACCAAAAGAATCAAATATCTAGGGAGCAGATGTAGCTCAAGAGGTTGAGTACCTGCTTACCTTGTATGAGGTCCCAGGTCTGATACCCTGTACCTTCTAAAAAAAAAAAAAAAAAAAGAAGTGAAAAACAGACTCTCATTGGGGAGCAGATGTAGCTCAGTGGTTAAATGCCTACTTCCCCTGTACAAATTCCTGGGTTCAACCCCAGGTACCTCCAAAAAAAAAGAAATAACAAAAATCAAATATCAAGGAAAATAATTTTAAAGGCTTTTATCTGGAAAACTACCAAAAAAAAATTATTGAAAGAAATTGAAAAAGACCTAAATAAATGGGAGGATATTCTGTGTTCATGAATTGGAATATTGTTAAGCTATCAGTTCTACCCAAAGCTATTGATTGATTCAACACAATCCCAATGAAACTTTCAACAGCTTTCTTTGCAGAAAGGGAAAAGCCAATTATCAAATTTATATGGAAGGGGGAAGCAAATGTGGCTTAAGCGATTGGACTCCCATCTATCATATGAAAGGTCCAGGGTTCGATTCCCGGGGCCTCCTGGTGAATGCAAGCTGGCCCATGCAGCAAGCTGGCCCGAGTGGAGCGCTGGTGCAGCAAGATGACGCAACAACAACAAAAAAGAGACACAGAGGACAGACAGTAAAAGGCACAGCAGACAAGGGAGCTGAGGTGGCACAAGAGATTGAGCACCTCTCTCCCACTCCAGAAGGTCGAGGGTCAATTCCCAGTGCTGCCTAAAGGGAAGATAAGTGCACACAGAAAAACACAGTGAGCAGACAATGGGGGAGGGGGAGAAGGGAATAAATAAATCTATTATTAAAAAAATGTTTTTATATGAAAGGTAAGGGTCCCCAAATAGCCAAAACCATCTTGAAAAAGACCAAAGTTGGAGGACTCACATTTCCTATTTTTATTTTTTTATATTTCTTTATTCATTTCCCAATTTAAAAACTTATTACAGAAAAAAGAAAAAAACTTACTACAAAGCTACAGTAATCAAAACAGAATGGCATGGTACAAAGACAGGCATACAGATAATAGAACTGAATTGAGAATTCAGAAAGAAACCCTTACATAAATCGCCAATTGATTTTTGACAAGGGTGCCAAGTGCACCTAATTGGGATAGAGTAGCCACTTCTACAAATGTGCTTGGAAAACTGGATATCCATGTGCAAAAGAATGAAGGTAGACCCCAGCCTCACACCATATTAAAAATTAACTCAAAGTGATGAAAGACCTAAATATAAGAAAAACAACTATGAAACTCCTAGGAGAAAACGTAAGGAAACACCTTCGTGACCTTGTGTTAGGCTATTGATTCTTAAACTTTATACAAAAAGCCTGAAAACAATAACAAAAAAACAACAGGTAAATGGGACCTCATTAAATTGAAAAACTTTTGTGCATCAAGGGATGTTATCAGGAGAGTAAAAAGACAACCTACAGACTGGGAGAACATATTTGGAAATGATAAATCTGATAAGGGTTTATTATCTAGAATACATGATGAAATCCTACAACATAACAACAAAAAGATCACCAACCCAATTAAAAAGTGGGCAACACTGGATGGAACGTGAGAGAGTCTGGGCTATGATGTGGACCATTGACTATGGGGTGCAGTGATGCTCAGAGATGAACTTACCAGGTGCAATGGATGTGTCATGATGATGGGAGAGAGTGTTGCTGTGGGGGGAGTGGGGGGCGGGGGCGGTGGGGTTGAATGGGACCTCATATTTTTCATAATGTAATTTAAAAAAATAAATAAATAATTTAAAAAAAAATGGGCAAAAAACTTGAATGAACATTTCTCCAGAGAAAGCACGCAAATGACCAAAAACCACATGAAATGCAAACCAAAACCACAATGCCATACCTTTTCATACCCACTAGAATGGCTGTTTTAAAAAAACAGAAATTAACAAGTGATGGGGAGGATGTAGAGATAGAAGAGCACTCCAATCTTGTTGGGAGACATGGGAAATGGTGCAGCCACTGTGGAAAACTGTTTGCTGGTTCCTCAGAAAGTTAAGTGTAGAATTACTATATGGCCCAGCAATCCCACTTGTAAGTGTGTACCACAAGGAATTGAAAGCAGAGACTCAAATAGATATTTGCACACTGATGTTCAGAGGGGCATTATTCACAGTAGCCAAAAGGTGATAGCAACCCAAGTGTCCATCAACAGATGAATGGATAAACAAAATGTGGTAAATACACACCATGGAATATTATGCAGCTGTTAAAAGGAATACTACATGACCTCAATGATATGAAATAAACAAGCTGCCCCAGATAGCAAGAGACTGAACGATAGGCTTACAGGAAATCGGAGGGTGGAGGAAGGATATGAGCCGATGTCTGCAGGGGTGGAATTTAAGACGAGATGGTGAGGCAAAGAGTAACTTTACAGAGGAGCAGTCTGGCAGACATCAGCTTAATCCAGTTATGGAAGTGAACATCAGTCATGGGACAGATTAAAGTCCTGCCACCTGAGAGGAGGCACTGCGAAGAGCCAGCCTCAGCTCTGTGACGTTTCCCACCAAGATGCATGGCTGAATCAAATTATGAGGAAACATCAGACAAAGCCAAAATGAGGAACAGCCTACAAAATAACTACTATACTATCTTCAAAAGTGTCAGGGTCTGGAAAGTTCAGGAAAGACTGAGAAATTGTTCCAGACTGAAGAATACTAAAGGGATGTGATCATTCAATGCCGCCATATGCAACACGCGATTCCTTTTGCTTTATATAAAAGGCAGCATTGAGACAACTAACAAAACTTGAATGGGGTCTAAGAATTAGGTGGTAGTAGCAGTGTTAACTGCTTGATTTTAATGACTGTAGTGTGGTGAAGTAGGAGAATGTCTTTGTTTGTAGGCAATGCACACTAAAGTACTGTGAGTGTTGGGCATTAGGTTAACAGCTTACTCTCAAAGAGTTTAAGGGAAAAGATTTTTTTATACTGTATATCCAACTTTTCTATAAGCTTGCAATTGTTTCAAAAATGTTTTTAAAATGTAACTGTGTTGTGTTAGTATTGGGTATGGATATCAAATGTTTGAAACATGTTTATCTTAATTTCAATTGTATAAGAAAATATGTATAAAAACGCCCAGGTTTAAAAGCATTGCTTTCACCAATTATAAGATTTCCATTGTCTTTGGGGATGGGGACAAAGACAGTAAACTACCATAGTGTTTGACTCCCTCCCGTTTCCAACTCCACATCCTCTAACTTTCCAGAACAGAGAGTGAAATGATGTTACAGCTTTCTGTAAGATTTTTGAGAAATATGTAATCTATGTTCTACTTTCTATGTTCTAGAGCAGCACTATCAGATAGAACTTTATGCAATGGTGGAAATGTTTAAAACCTGCTCTACCCGATATGAAAGCCACTAAGCACATGTGGTTATGGAGCATCTGAAATGGGACTAGTGTAACTGAGAAACTGAATTTTTCATTTTGATGAATACCTAGTCGGTACTGTCTTAAGCAGAATAGTTCTAGATCACAAAATTTTACAAATTTCACAATTCCTTTTTTGAGGTTAACCTAGTCCTGGTCCCAAAACCTGATTTTGTGAGCACAAAAAGATCACAGGCCAATCTTATTTAAGCATTAAATGATAAACCTTAAATAAAATATTAAATTATCTAAAAAAAAAAAAAAAGGAATAAAGTTCTGGTACATGGAACAACATGGATGAACTTTGAAGACATCATGTTGAGTGAAAAATATGAAACATAAGGACAAATATTGTACGATCTCACTTAGATGAAATAATTGGAATATGCAAATGCATGGGGTCAGAAACTAGAAAGCTGGTCAGAAACTACAGGGCTGGAGTGGAGAGTGGGGAATGAATGCTTAGTTGGTAGAGAGTGTCTCTTTGGGGTGATGGAGAGTTTTGGTCGTGGTGGTGGTGACAGTAGCACAACACTATGAGTGTAGTTAACACCACTGAATTGTATTTTCAAAAGTGATTAAAATGGAAAAGCTCCAAGAACTAGAACCTTGTGGGCTGATGCATATGTTCCTTATCTTGATTGCCTTAGTGGTTTCTTCATGTACATGTAAGTCGAACCTTATCAAATCGGTACACATTAAATACCTGCAATTTACCGAATGTCAGCTTTACCTGAGTAAAACTTAAAAATGACACAACCCTTTTTAAAAAATCCAAGAAAGAAATTAGCAGTGTGCAAAAAGGATGAGCCAGCAATTCAACATTCAGTCCTGCTTAGATAACAGACGTCAGATGCTTGGAAGACGCCTGGGAAACATCAGGCACACAAGCATGTCAGCTCTTACTATTGCCGTGCTGGCATGTTATGAAGAGTCCCCATTAGAGTTTTCACATTTTGTCCAGATGTTGTCCCCTGAACCTCGTTTCACCTCCATGCAAGCATTGTTTGGCCAGGTGGACGATCACAGCTTCACTGACGTCATATGAACTGAAGCCTTTCTATTTTAATCATTGTTTTGATTCTTCTGTCCAATTTTCCTATTTTAAGCATACTCTAAATAATAGCTGATGCCCTGAATCTCGGAGCATATTTCTGAGTGGTGTGAAATTCTCATCAACTTTGTGAATATGCTCATGTTGTCATTTATTTGACAAATATCTTCTCTGAAAAAGAAAAGACCCACTTTGTGGGGTTCTGATTTCTCTTTCTTTTCTGAATATCTTTGAGAAACGTGTGTTTTTACAGTCAACCATATCAAATATTATGAATATAGGCAAGGGATGAATAAAACAGAAAGAAACAACCTATTCTCTCAATCACAGGTCAGCAAACTTTTTCTGTAAACGGCCAGATAACAAATAGTTTAGGTTTTGTAAGCCTCTGTTGCAACCATTCAACTCTGCCACTGTAGCTCAAAAGCAGCCATGCAAATGAGTGCAGCTATTTTTCAATAAAGCTTTATTTGGAACATTTGTTATGGACTCTGAAATTTGCATTTCATGTAATTTTCTTGTGTCACTAAATCTTCTTTTTACGGCTGAATACTATTCCACTGCGTGTATATACTACACCCCACCTGGAACATTGGCTTGTCCCTGAATGATCTTCTCATTACCTGTGTCTTCTCAACTATCTAGCTGCCTTCCACTTTGCTTCCAAAGGCTTATCTGATCAGGACTTGTCCTGATTTTATTTATTTATTTATTTATTTATTTATTTATTTATCTATTTATTTATTTCTCTCCCCTTCCCCACCCCCACGATTTGTCTGCTCTCGGTGCCCATTTGCTGTGCGTTCTTCTGTGTCCACTTGTATTCTTGTCAGCAGTACCCAGAATCTGTGTTTCTTTTTTTTTTTTATTGACTTTGTAATAATATTACATTAAAAATATATATGTGAGGTCCCATTCAACCCCACCCCCCCACCCCCCCTCTCCCCCCCCCCAACAACACTCGTTCCCATCATCATGACACATCCATTGGATTTGGTAAGTACATCTTTGGGCACCTCTGCACCTCATAGACAATGGTCCACATCATGGCCCATACTCTCCTCCATTCCATCCAGTGGGCCCTGTGAGGATCCACGATGTCCGGTGATCACCCCCGAGGCGCCATCCAGGGCAGCTCCACGTCCCAAATACGCCCCCACCTCTCATCTCTTCCTGCCCTTCTCCATACCCATCGTCCACCATGTCCACTTTTCCCAATCCAATGCCACCTCTTCTATGTGGACATTGGATTGGTTGTGTCCATTGCACCTCTATGTCGAGAGGAGGCTCAGATTCCACATGGATGCTGGCTGCCATCCTCCCATTTTCAGTTGTAATCACTCTAGGCTCCATGGTGTGGTGATTGTCCTTCTTCAACTCCATCTTAGCTGAGTGTGGTAAGTCCAATAAATCAGATTGTAGGTGCTGGAGTCTGTTGAGGCTCAGGACCTGGCTATCACATTATCAGTCCAGAGATTCAAATCCCCTAACTATATCATTCTGCCAGAGTGGGTGACACCATGGGGTAGAATCCCAAGTAGTGAGAGTGGGGGTGGACCCACATCCTGGGGAGGACTAATGCCACCAAATAGAGGGAACTCTATCCCTCGAGAGAAAGGGTGGCTCCCAGGGCATTGGGGCAGATGAGCAAGTTAGGCCCTAAACACTATTCCATCTATCTCTGGAAGTGGCTCCTCAGGAAACGGAGGTTGACTGTCACTGTGGGCACCAAGGTGGAAGGGAAAATGGACATTAAATGTGTGGAACCAAAGTAAATGGGGGGCAAGGGAGGAGTTTCTTGAGAGTACACAAGGATGGATATAAAACATGTAATATTACACCATAACATATAGGAGACGACAGACTGATAATGTAAACCATAATGTAAAACATAGGAGAACTAAAAATGTAAAGAACTGTGTATCCTAAAGTATGCACCATAATGTAAGCACAGATATTACCATGTTAGAAAGCTAATATCTCAGACTCTGTACATCACCTTAAGTAAATATGATGTGAATAGGGTGTAAGAGTATCGCTGTGGAAGGAAAAAGGTGTTGTGGTGGATGTGTGGGAGTGCTGTATATTATATATATGCATTGCTGTGGTCTAGGACTCCTACGAAGAAACGCTGAATAATTAGGGGGGGGGGGGGAAAGGATAGGATGTGGAATTTTTTCAAGTCAACATTCTTTATCTAAGTTCTTTATCTAACTTTATCCAAGTTCTTTATCTATCCTTTAAACCCATCGCTATATGCCATTCCCTAGTAAGGGACCATGACATTATATTGGGCTTCAAATTTCGGGGAGTTCTGGATCACAGAGTGTTTCAACAATGGCAATGGAGGGATACTGGTATGGGATACCAATGACAGGTGATATATGGCTGACAGGGAGCTGTACAGAACATATGTCCAGGGTGCATGGTAATGATTGGATATACTCATAGTGGCAACAATTAAAAACCCAGCAGGGGGGGTACTGGGTTCCTGGCCAGTGGTGCTCTGTCGTGGTCCCTAGGGGAGCAGCGATAGTCTCACAGGTACAGCGGCGGGGACCAGGAGGGAGTGAGGGTTCAACAGTGAGCCCCTGATGCTAATGACTATGCTTGTGAGCTGATAAATCTAAAACAAGAACAAGGCCTAGAGCAACATTGTGCCTGGGAATTTCCTCCTGTCAGCCTTCATGTTACTCAAATGTGGCCAGTGTCGAAGCCAAACTCAGCATGTAAATGCAATGCCTTCCCTCCAGCGTGGGACATGACACCCGGGGATGAGCCTCCCTGGCAACGAGGGACCACTATCAAATACCAACTGATGATGCAACTGGAAAAGGACCTTATATGGAAGGTTCAATGCGGATCAACAGAATATCCATGTCTACATAAAACAACATGACTTTAAAATGCTGTTTGACCTAAAGTAAGGGGGAAATGGAAAGGAGAAATGAGTTTATATGGCTACGAGTTTCTAAAAAAGAGTCTGGAGGCTGGCAGAAGGATTGCCCTCATGCACAACTGAGCAGAGTCAAAGAGACAGATAAAGCAGATACAACCCCCAGATATTGGTTCCTATGAAGGCTAAAGAGACCCATGAGAGTTATGGTCATGGCCGATGGGGTTTACTACCAGGGCAGATGGCCCCTCTCTGGAAATGGTGTTTATGTGTGATGAATCTGGACTCAGATGGGATCTCCCTTCATAAGACTTTCATACTAATCTGTGTTTCTTTTTGTTGCGTCATCTTGCTGTATCAGCTCTCTGTGTGTGTGGTGCCACTCCTGGGCAGGCTGCACTTTTTTCACACTGGGCGGCTCTCCTTACAGGGTGCACTCCTTGCACGTGGGGCTCCCCTACGCGGGGGACACCCCTGTATGGCACGGTGCTCCTTGCACACATCAGCACTGCACATGGGCCAGCTCCACACGGGTCAAGGAGGCCCGGGGTTTGAACCTTGGACCACCCATGTGGTAGGCGGATGCCCTATCCATTGGCCAAATCCACTTCCCCGTCCTGATTTTAAATCCTTCCCTGACTCCTCTGTGGGTTGGGGCCTCAATTTTCTCATCTTCCCAGGCACACCCTGCAGTTAGGTGCCCTTGTAACTAATTTATAGCCAACTGAATGGGATTTTTTAATCCTCCCAGCTTCAATTCCTTAATCTGTAAAGTGAGGACAATTGTGGGATTAGCTGATGTTTGAGAATTATTCCCTTCTCCTTCTACTCATTAATTTCAGTTCTGAATCTAAGAGTGATGTTGAAAATGGCACAGTTAATTACTCTTTTATAAACTTAAAAAATAAGTATTTATTTATTTCCCCCTCCCCTACCCTGCTGTTTTTGCTCTCTGTGACCATTCACTGTGTGATCTTCTGTATCTATTTCTCTTTCTTTCTCGTCTTCTCCTCTTTCTCCTCTAGGATTAACCGGGATTCAATCCTGGGGCCCTCTGATGTGGAGAGAGTTTCTCTGTCACCTGCACTACCTCAGTTCCTGGTTTCTGCTGCGCGTCACCTTGACTCTCCTCTTCATCTCTCTTTTGTTGTGTCATCATCCTGCTGTGTGATTCACTTGTTTGGACACTGGCTCACCACGCGGGCACTCAGCTTGCTGCATGGGCACTCGGCTCACCACGAGGGCACGCTTTCTCTCTCTTTTTTTTTTTTTAACTAAGAGGTCTCAGAAATTGAACCTGGGTCCTCCCATATAGTAGGTGGAGGCCTTATCACTTGAACCACATCCACTTCCCCTCTTAATTACTCTTAACAAATTCTCAAATGACTGGAAGTGAGTGTTTACGCCTTTTGATTTCTGTCCAGTAACCTCAGTCTTCTTGGCCACCCCTTCCCCATTGTTCTGGGGCTGGAGGGTTACTCTCCTCTGAGAGTGCTGACATTTGCCAATGCCCTCACTTAAAATCAAGTGTTTGGACCCAAACACAGTTCTGCAAATGTGGTTTGGTCAGGGCATTGTCCTGTGGAATTATATCCTCTTTTAATGCAATTTGATTTCAATTTACACATTCAGAAATGAATGTCCCTTTGTTAATCAGGGTTCTCCAGGGAAGCAGAACCAACATCACTATGTGTATAGAGTAATGTAAATATCATGAGGTTATTTTACAGGGATTGTCACATGCCACTGTGGGGATGGGCAAGTCCAAATTCCACAGGACAGGCTGCAAGCTGGAAACTCCGATGAAGGTTTTCAATGAATTCCGCAGGAGAAGCTGACTGGTTGCAGCAGAGATAGAAATTTGGGGAGAATTGTGCCACACAGAGCAACAACAACAGCTGGAATCACCAGTTTTCCCTTCGAGTCCTCCAACTGATTAGTTGAGACTTCTCTCCTTGCTAAAGACAATCTTCTTTGTTGATGGTGGATATAATCAGCCATAGATGCCATCAGTTTACTGACTATTTAAGTCTGTGGAACATCCTTGCAGTACCAATCAGGTCAGTGCTAGCTTGACCAAACAGCAGGACACCATAACCTAATCAAGCTGACACGTCACCTTTACCATTATAGTCTGTTTGGTATATATTTTTTTAAAAACTAAATGTATAATAAAATCATCTTGGAAGAAAAGCATCTGAGAGAACTTTCATACAAAGATTAAAAACTCTGAAAAAAAAGGGCCAGGAAATTCCCAGAAACTATGATCATTATTTGATACAAATGCTTCATGTCTTGCATTATTACTGATACTGCTGCTTATTTTGATAAATATTCATGAGAGTTGACTCCATTCATTACATAGTTTCATTCATGCAGAATATTTTTCAGTATTGCTCCTGGAATCTTGAAATGAATTAATCTGTAATTTTGATCGTTTTCAATAAAATGCATGACAGTTTTTTCAACGAGACAGCACATCTTCGTGTTACAATAAATGTTTCCTTTTTGATTTCTAATTCTGAAGGAGACGTTTTCCTTAGAATTTGACATCCAGAAGGCAGCACACAGCCTCCTCCATGGTTATGCTTTTATCGAGGAGAAGCAGGAGAAGGTTGGATGCTGAGCAGCAGTCTTGACCTTCTTGGGCAAAGCTCCCCAAATGTGAGCGAGGAGGAGCACGCCCTGCAGTCAGCTGTGGTGGCTTCAGAGGCTTTGCTAATGCTTCCCTCTGCAAGTTCCCCATCTTGGGCCCAATACCTGCCCCTTTCCTTTCCAGTGCGTGTGGCTGGCCCTGGGTTGGAAGTCTATGGAGATAAATCCTGCCCATGCCTAGCTCAAAGATTTGCTTGGCCCATGCCTTGCCATAAGCTGGAAAATAGGTGACATGGGGCAAGATAGAATATCCAGATTATGAAGGGACATTGTTTGAGAAATGCAAACCATGTGTTACTGGAGGTAGGCACTTCCCATATTTGTCTGAGGGGTTGAGCGTAGAGGGAAGGATTTCAGCAGGCAAGTTGGAGGGGAAGATGAGCTCAGGATGGGAGGCTTGAAGAGGCAATCGACAAACATGAGATGGAAATGATGGGTAAAGGAGTAAGGAAGTGGATGGTCATCTACTTATACCCAGATGGATCTTCAGGTCTCCTCCACCATCAGTGATTTCAGCTGTGAAAGGAATCCTTTGTGCTAAGCTTAACAAAGCATCATCTCCCAAAGGCCCCTGCATAAGGGCCACTGTGTTTCCTGGGTAAAGCCATGACTGTACTCCACTTCTACATTAATATGGATTGCTATTCCAGGGTAGAATCTAAGGTCACTTTCAAAGAACCCATAGTTGAACGGACTCAGAGATACAAACTCAAATTACCCAAACTCTTAAGAGACGGATGAATAAACCCCAATGCTAGTTTATTAATTTTCAGTAAGTAAAGGACCAGTTCTTCTTTTCTATTTGGGAGGTCAATATTTCCTAGAAGTTTATTTAAGGGTAGAATTTAAGTGAGTGAGACACCTTAATGGCATCTTGCCAGATGACAGCCTTAGGAAGCAGCTGGGAAATGGAAGCTGAGAGTGATGTCCTGTGGTGCCGGGTACATCCATCACTCCTATAGTGGACCTGCCGTTCCTCTTGGCCAGAGCAGCATCACTCTGTTTTGTTGAAATACTGAAAAACCATGACTTGGTAGGGTCCTTTTGTCTACAGTACTTTCAAATCATTTCTCTTTGATTAATATTGACCCTTCAGGCAAGACACAGCATGAGTGCTGTGGTTTCGGTTTCCAGAGTGATTCCCATGTTAGTCCTTACCATGTCTTTCTCCTCCACAACCCCTTGATCATACCTGATAGTCCCTCATCTTTCCAGCTATCCATTTAGAGACAATATTTTAGGGTGGTTAAATTCTCACTCTGAGAGAGTGACCTTATTTCTAAGCCATGTGAAAGGGTCACCTTTCCTTGCCCAATGAACTGGCAACATTGATCTGACTGAGCTGTATCTTTACTTTCCATATTTGAAAGTTGGCTCATCAATCTGATGATACATTTTACTACACTGTTGCTTTTCTTTTAGCATTGTTTCATTATTGGGTGTGAAATATTATTGGTTTTAAAATAAATCATAGATGGAAGAACTTGTAAATATGATACAAAGACAGTGGTCGCCAGAGGTTCTAAGGGGAGGGAGAGGGAAGAATTGGTGGAGCATGTGGCATTTTGGGGACATTGGAACTGTTCTGCATGATAGTGCAATGATGGATACAGGACATTTTGTCAAAACCTGTAAAATGGTGTGGTGCAAAATGTAAATCATAATGTGAACTATAGACCATGGTTAGTAGCAATGCTTCAATATTTGCTCATCAATTGTAACAAATGTACCACACCAACGAAAGATGTTGTTAATGTGGGAAAGTGTGGGAGAGGGTGGGGTATATGGGAATCCCCTTTATTTTCAATGTAACTTTTATGTAATCTAACACTTCTGTAAGAATAAGGGGGAAAAAATCCTACAAGGAAACTCAGTAGGGGCTAAATTAGGGAAAAGACAAATAAGAGAAGGAGGAGGGTAGAGAACAAGTAAACCAACCAACAGCACAGTAATCAGTTGTGACTGTCTTCTGGGTGACCTTCAACGATCAGGTCAAAAGACTTACAGAACATGGTTACCAACAGCTGAAGACAGTTTTAATCCAACCCACAGGATTTTAGCTCCTATCCAAGCTTCAGCCTATGTCCTGGAGGCTAGGACCAGCCTAAGCAGTGCTGTGCCAGCTTTCTGGAGTGTTTCTGCATCTTGGGTTTCCACTAGAATACCCATCTTGATATTTCCAAAATGCCCATCATTTTGGGGGGAGGGGGTATTTTTCTGAGGAGTAGCATTACCACTAATTTTTGTTCTCCTATCATTGGATAGTAAAATAGATGATCATTATCACTCTGTCCAGCATGCTTTTGAGGTTGCAGAAATTAAAAATTCTTCCAAGTCATAAATCACTTTTGATTATTATATGTGGCTATTGTCTCTCAGTGACTTTTATTAAGAAACACACTTTACCTACTACTTTGCACCAAAGGGGATAGATCTCACTTTCTAATATGTTTATGAATTTTTATTCCAAGTATGCCTCCTGTAAGTAACAAAGTACTAGATTTGAAAAGAAAATATTATGGATGACCTTTATTTTTTTAATAGGTGAGTTCTGTCCATTCCCATTTATTGATATAATTGACCATTTTCCATCTCATTGCAACTTTGTCCCTATCCCTGTCATGTTGCTTGCTTTCAGCAACATGATTTCCATTTTTTAAAAAGCAATTTAACTGAGATTTATTCACATACCATACAATCTATCCGGAGTGTACAATTAAAGGTCTTTAGTGTAATCACAGAGTTGTACATTCATCACCACAATCAATTTTAGATCAGTTTCATTACTCCACAGAGAAAAACCTCCTGCCCCTTAGTAGTCACCTCTCACTCTCTCTATCCTTCCTCAGGCATAGTCAATAGTTTGCTTTAGGTGTGTTTTTGTCCATAGACAAAACTATTATTAACACCTTGTAGCATGACATACATTTGTTCTAATTCATGGCTCATGTTTGTACTACTGATCACACTCGTCATCCACAACAGTGCTCATTCCGTTAAACAGCCCCATGTTTCATCCTCCAGCTTTCCTTCTAGTGACATACACAACCCTAACCTTTCCCTTTCAACCACAACCACACACACGTATCAGTGCTGGCAATTACAGTCACTGTAATATGATACCATCACCTCTGTCCATTTCCAAACATGTACAGTCAACTTTATTACAAATTCTGCACAAAGTAAGCCTCAACACCCCACTCTCTACCCTCACTCTAGCTTCTGGTGACCTATATTCTAGATTTTAACTGCATGCGCTTGCTCAGAGACCTACATATAAGAGCCAGGACCATAAACCTCCTGGGAAGCATCTTCAAGACCTTATAGTGGGTAGAGATTTCTTAGACCTTACACTCAAAGCATGAACCACGAAAGAAAAAAAATAGATCAATGGTACCTCCTCAAAACTGAAAACTTTAATGCTCCAAAGGACTCTGCGAAGAACATGAAAAGGCAGGCAACTCAATAGGAGAAAACATTTGGAAACCACATATTGGATAAGGGTTTAATATCCAGGACATATGAAGAGATCCTACAACTCAATGATAAAAAGACAAGCCAATTAAAAAGAAAAAGGTTTCCTTTTGCATTTTGTGAGTTAGTCACACAGTTCTCATGGACACGCTGGAAACTTTCTTCAAGGATTTCACGGTAAGGAAATGCGATGAGCCATGCATGCCACATGCCTCTAGGAAAAAATACATGATTGGGAAAATTTATTGTTGACCTCCATCCCTCTACTTAGAAAAGCCTGGAAAAAAGTACCAGTACCTGCCAGGCCATGCTGTCCTAAGAAAGGGAGTTGTCCCCATACCTCCTATCCCCACCCCCAACTTTCCCAAGGCCCCAGGACTCAGCCTGGCAGGGGTTGGGCCAGACTTAAGAGACTGGAGAAAGAAAGAAAAGCAACAGAAAACACATCTCCTTTGCCAAACCACTCCTCTCTTTGACTCATCCCTTTGTCTTACTTTTGGGTCAGCAACAGACTTACATTGAAATAGAGTCTAATCGGCAGCGGACTTGGCCCAGTGGTTAGGGCGTCCGTCTACCCCGTGGGAGGTCCACGGTTCAAACCCCGGGCCTCCTTGACCCGTGTGGAGCTGGTCCACGCGCAGTGCTGATGCGCGCAAGGAGTGCCTTGCCACGCAGGGATGTCCCTCGCGTAGGGGAGCCCCACGTGCAAGGAGTGCGCCCGTAAGGAGAGCCGCCCAGCACGAAAGAAAGTGCAGCCTGCCCAGGAATGGCGCCGCCCACAAGGAGAGCTGACACAAGATGAAGCAACAAAAAGAAACACAGATTCCCATGCTGCTGACAACAACAGAAGCGGACAAAAGAAGATGCAGGAAATAGACACAGAGAACAGACAACTGGGGGGGGGGGGGGGCGGAGAGGGGAATAAATAAATAATAAATAAATAAATCTTAAAAAAAAAAAGAAATAGAGTCTAAAATGGAATTATACAAGAACAGCGCATCCTTCCCACCCACTCGGAGGGCATGGTCGGGCTTGCATGGGGAAAGGAATCTTTCTGCCTTCACTCCACAGCACAATGCCTGCCCACATTGCTCAGACATGTCTGGAATGCATGGCCTCCAAAATCAGCTGAGAGGTCATGTGTCTTTCTTCCATCTTTTGGCTGATCATTCTTGCAACATAGACTGGTATTGACAAGGGTTACTTAGATTGTGCAGGAGGAGGGATTTCTCTTAACCAAGGCTGTTCAAAGCACGATTTAAACGGGAAATGCTGTTTCTAATAGCCCACTTGAATTTAATGGTCAAAAATTTCACGTAATTAAGCAGTTGCTCCAAACAGACGTTAATACTTCAAAGTGCTTAACTTTAGAATTTTTCTTCCCACTAAATTGGTTGAGAGCTGTTTGGTGTCATGTGAATTTAACCATAGTTGAACAAAAATGTTATCATTTGGTCAGTATCAATTCGATCACACTATCTAAGGAGAATTTTGTGATAAACACATCACACTTTACAATGGTTGGGATACTTTTACATTTTGCCAACATTCCATTTAAACATGCAATGGCAGAATCTATGTTATAATAGATGGGGTTCCCTAGGAAACAGACTCTGTAAGAGAGTCTACCCCTGGGCAGGAGGTGAAGGAGGCAGGATTGCGTAGAGGAGGAGATAGGCTGTGTTGCAGGTGCAGCAGCAGCCCTAGCTGACCATGGAGAGATCTAGAAGTAGGATGGCCCTTCTGAACTGTCATGCCTTGAGACAAGGGGTATGGATCTTGTATCCCTCAGGTAGGGGACGATATCTTGGAGCATCCTTGTGCTGATGGCAATTCCCCAGGAGGGGTCAGGTATGTGGCCTCAGCTGGGGATATTGCCAGCAGCTGGGGAATGGGCGCCTTTGTTTTGAGGGGAGATCTGGGCAGCATACCTAGCACCCACCACAGCAGCTATTCAATCACTTATTTTCTCTTCTTCTTGAATATGGAGCATAACAAGAGGAAAGGGGAAGGCAGACTGAGAGCTCCACCAGACAAGAAAGACTGGAAGTGATGTGCAGCCATCCATGACCCACAAAGCAGTTTTGGCAGAGCCCTACCCTGAAAGGGCTTGAGAAGTTTATTAGGATCGCTACATTTCCATGGCCATCCTCACTCTTCTGGTTCAAGAACTCTTCCCTATTGTATCTAATAACTAAAATGTTTCACTAGGACAGATACTTTTCCACATTTTAAAAATGACAGTTTTATTTGTGATCTCAGGGAGTCTGGAATAAGAAACTATGACTTTGAACAGTTTGTTACAATTTTGCTCTGCCGTGGTCTGGGCAAGACTCGAGTGTATTTTTTCTCTAGGCAAGATATTTTGACACAGGAAATTAAATCTCAAAATAGTTCCTGCCTGGAAAAGAAAAGGCAAATGAAAAAGCACTGGTGATTCCGAACTTCGGTAGATTATATTGTTACAATCTTACAGGAAAGTGGGTACTTGGCAGGTACTTAATTAGTTTTTCAGTACTTTGTGATTTTTTCAGTTCTCAGAGGGTTATTTCAGAAAAAAAAATTTCTAATTAAGTACAAAATAGAATCTGTTTTAATAAGTGAATTGCTATTAACACTTGTCTTCTCTCTTTATATAAAACAGCAAAGAACACACATTGCTCTTTCAAAACCTAACGTGGTGAATAAAACCTGTAAAAATAAAATAATTCAATTTAACACCTCTTTTAACAATCATCATTAAATCACTTTGCACATAGGACATATATTTAATCCCAAATTCTCAAAATATTCCAGTAAGTTGCTCAAGAAAATAATTTTTTTACAGAAAGTTATACATTTCTGACTTTCTCTGAATGCTTAGCTTCAATGATGTCTGTAATTAAACTCTGTGATCCGGGAGTGCATGTCCCATTGACTTATCAGAGAATTTTCCAGAAGCTGACAACACAACATGAATCTGTGCTTGTCATGTCTGTTACCTTCAGGGACATTCACACTCAGGGCTCTCTCCTGTCTTATTAACCTTTAAAAATTTTATTTATTTATGTATTTCTCTCCCCCTTCTCGTTGTTTGTGTTCACTGTCTACTCTCTGTGTCTGCTCGTCTTCTTTTTGGGAGGCACCGGGAACCAAACCTGGGACCTCCCACGTGGTAGGCAGGCACCCAACTGCTTGAGCCACATCTGCTTCCCCCTTTTTGCCCTTTTCCTTGACAGTTACATCAATGACATGTTGGGCTTGGTTTTGAGATCAGTTCTAACAACAGCAATCTTGTAAATTTTTTTAAAAAGTAATGAAAAAATGTATCTTTTCCAAGTTCAGAATAGTCAAAGGATAGGAAAATCATGGAAGAAAAGCTAGTCTAGATCTTCATGCAGGGCAATGCTCCAAGTCTCACCCTGGGACTCTGGCCTTGCTCTGAGAAAGAGGGCATTTTTATTTCTCTGGAGCAGGACAGCACCCTCAAACTCCTCCAAGCACCTAGCAGATGGGTCCAGAAGGGCCTTGGCCAACTGTGGGTTCACGATCCATCCAATGAAGTGGTCATTGCTGGACTCCAGGCTGTTCTCTCCATGCTGGAGGCTGAGAGCTTCTGAATTTCCTAGAGAAGCTGGAATCTCTATTTTTAACATGAAACCTCTCAACATTTATATGGCTATATATATAGCTGCTATTTAAATGTTTTCAAAAGCATGGTGTTGGCCGAAGAAAATAGGCTGCACTGGGCCACAGGCTCCCAACGGGCCATCTCCTCTGGGCTCTTGTCTTTGCAGCTGCACCAGGACAGAGAAGAAGGGGCCTGGGCTGGGAAGCACATCTTCACGTGCCCAAGGCACCGGCCCTCGGCCATGGCTCAGCCAGGAGGCTGGGCCCGCAGAAGGGATTCTAACCACCCTCTTGGCCAGACTCATAACAGGATATATATTCTATGTTTAATTTCTGGTCATTAACTTGAACTTGGGTTTCAGAGAGAGGTTTTTAAAGTGCTTCATAAAACATCTATGAAAATCTCATGTACGGAAGAACCAAGGTGCTCCTCCGAGAACCTGCTCTCCAGATGGCCTCGTAAAGGCAGCGCTGGCCAGGGCAGACCGTGCACCCACGATGCCGGGGGCTGCGGGTTAGGTGACTTTCCAGAGGACCCTCTGCTCTCCTGAGCCTTCCTCCTATTCCCACACCCTCTGGAGTTTCTTGCTGCCCAGTACCACTTGGGACAGAAGAAATCAGCAAGCAGGTGGACCATCCACAGTTTATACGTGCACCTGAGGAGGAAGATCTTAACCATCTTTTCTGCTCATGCTCTGTACATGACAAGGGTCTGAACAAATGTGGACCTTGACATTCGTGGACCTGGCAAAGGTAGACTCTGTTGTACGGAACTCGACCCAGCAGACCTTGAAAAGCTGGACCCAACAAACATGAACCGTGACAGACAAGGGGCCTGCTGGTAGACCTTGAGAGATGTGGACCCGACACAGTTGTACCCTGACACATGTGGACCCAACACACGTGCACCCTGACACATGTGGACAGGACACACATGGACCTTAAACATGTGGACCCGACACACGTGCACCCTGACACGCGCGGACCTGACTCACATGCACCCTGACATACGTGGACCCGACACACATGGACCTTAAACATGTGGAGTAACACAGGTGGATCCAACACACGTATGCCCTGACATACATGAACCCGAAATGCATGGACCTTAAACATGTGGGGTGACATGTGGACCCCAACAGGCATGGACCTGACACACTTGCACCCTGACATATGTGGACCTGACACAAGTGCACCCTCACACACGTGGACCCGACACACGTGCACCCTGACAGGTGCGTTGGGGGTGATTCCAGCATGACTGTTTCTTTCTGCCGCCAGCCATCCCGTGTACCATGGTAGTGAAGTGGGATTGCCTCCAGCTCTTCTTTTGACCCAGCTTCTCACAAGGCGCTACTGCAGGGCTCCTGCTTCTCTCTCTTCCTAAAGGTCTGCCAAGTAACTGCATGTTCCAGATGCTTTCCAATGCTTTCCTGGTCTACCGTGGAGTGAATGTCAAAAGGTAAGAAGTAAGACTAATTAAGCAAATGTAAGATATGGGCTATGGTTGGGTTTGTTCATAGTTCGTAACAAACATTTCACGACAATGCAAGGTGTTGGCGGTGGGGAGATGTATGGGAGCCCTGTACGATGATATGCATGCTTGTTTCATAAGTTCACAACTTTTCCTGTACACTTTTTGTTTATGTATGTTCATGCATGAAAGACATATTTCAATAAAATTTTATCAAAAAAGACAAATTAAAGAAATGTTATTCCCATCTCCTTGCACCAAGAAAAGAGTCAACTCATTTTTCAGCATTTCTTGTGAATTGGAAAACTCCTAATAATTCCAAGTATAATGTATGAATGATGAAAAAGAGAGGAAAAATGGGTCAAGTCCATCTCACATTCTATATTCTTGATACAGACTTGCTTTTTTTGTCAGATATATGCCTCTATAGCTAAATGAGTTGCCATGCATAACCACCAGAGAAGTTTTGATTATACCATCTGTGCAGCGCTGACTTTGGTGGACATTTTCCCTGGATGAGAATCAGAGTTAGCGTCTCAGGAAATGAGCACATTCATATTTAGTTGCGATTTGAAGGCCTGCAGCTCTTTGCTATTGCTATAAATTACTCCAGCATTGCAGAACAAATATCCTCCATAAGACCAATTCTTGTCATACCACGTTGTCCATGTTTGACTGTGTTGTATGCACATTGGGATCCTCACTGCCAGCCTTGATCTTGCCCTTTATGAAGGGCAAATGTCACCATAATTTGGTACCTGCCCGCATATGCTAGTGCATGAATCTAGCTCTGGAAGCTTATCCCATCAGCTGGGTCATCTGCTGGAAGAGCCAGAATTAGGCAGATAATAATCTCGGCTTAACATAACCAAATAAATTGGAGACAGATATAATCCTGAGTTACATTTATTTTAAAAGACATTAAATATCCCTGAAATTCTTATTTTCTTCATCACTTTATAAGAGATGCTCTCATTAATGGTTTTTGACTCAAGCCTGAGATTACATTTCTGTGGACATTATTCAAAGGGAATTTTTATTCCTGGAGTTGGAGTTTTAAAACCAGCTCTGTAGAGTGCTCTGTAATGTTTTAATAAATACTTTTAATAGGGTCACAACAGAACAGAAATAGTTTTCAAAGCAAAGAACAATCGATGTGTACTACGACCTCTGTCCTCCGAGACCAGTTAAAAGGACAGCAGTTTCTGAGTCTCCTCCTCCTGGCGATAGAAAGTGTATTTATTATACTATACATTTTTCATTTGAATATTCAACTTTCATCTCATAGAATCAAAGAAGGATTGACAATTGGAACAAGAGGCAGACAATTTCAAGAAATAGTTCAGAGGATTACAGCCTGCTACATGCTGGTTCCGTGGCCTCTTCAAAATAGATCTCTTGGAGGGTATATTCATCAGGACTTTTTAGGGAAACAACTAACAGGAGATAGAGGTAAATATTACGAGACTTTTATGGAGTGGTCTCATATGGCGGAGGGGATGGGCAAGTCCAAATGCCACAATCTGGGAACTCTGATGAAGGGTTTCAGTGAATCACCCAGAGCCTGGTTGGTTGAAGTGGAGATGGAGATTCTCTCTTCTGACTGCTGAAATCATCAGTTCTCCCTCGAAGGCCTTCGACCGATTGGAGAGACGTATCTTGTTGTTGAAGGCAATCTCCTCAGTTGATTGTTGACGTAATCAGTCACAGATGCCGTCAACTTGCTGATGATTTAAGTCCATGAAATTGCCTCACAGTTTGCTTGCCCAAACAACTGGACACCATAACCTAGTTAAGGAGACATATGAACTTAACCATCACAGAGGAGAATTTCCTATCACAGTAATTTCTCACATAATTTGGCTTCTTTTTGATGAAAAAAAAAAACCCACAATTTAAGTTGAATCTATTAATTTTTTTCTCACTCAAATAATTGGAACAGATTTTTAACCTTCCAAAAGATACATTTAGATAACTCCTATGTCACTTTTCATCTGCAAGGTCCAAAACATGTGAACTTGCATTTGGTTTTTCAAATGTCAGTACAGTGGCTGCTTGTTAAAAACAACAACAAAAAACTAGAAACATTATGAAAATTAGTACTCTCTTGGAGAAGTGTAAATTTCTAGAAGCTAAATTTCTGTTTGCTTTGGTTTCTAGAGGATGCAATAGTGTGCATTCCTAGGGCTCGGAGCTCCCATCTCAACCTGCCCGGTGAGCAAAGCTTTGCAACCTCCTTGGTTATCTAGTCACCCTGCCTCTCAAAACTCACCTTCCTCTTTACTTACCCTAAGCTGCAAATTATCTCTTTATTTTCTTTGAATTCCACTCCATAATGAAAAGGAAAGATGCTTATCTCAGGTTGACAGTGGTGACAGTTTAAGGAATGCTTTGATTGTAAGGATGAAATGGTAGAGAAACTTACAAATGTCAACAAAGTACACTTAAGGATTTGGACTCTAGACTGAACTTTGGTAATGATCATCCCACACACTCAACTAAACAAAATGTTTGGCTTTAGACTTTAGTTTTCATTGGTTATCTTTGCTGTTGTGTGCTTCATTTTGTTGTAGCAAGAGTTGGGGAAGATTTTCCTGGTGTAGAAGCTACAAGATAGACTTGTTCTTCAAATATGCAGAGCAGCTGCTTATGTAGTGGAACACTCCTTTTTAATTTCTAATGGTAGCTGGAACATGATTATTTTAATTCACATTAGCATAGGTTCTGAGAAGTCCTGCAAAGACAAACCAGTTTCACTTTGTTGTTTCCCAAAGTTCTTCCACCACAACCCCGGCCATTTTGTATGTGTGTGTGTGTGTGTTTTATTTATTTATTCGTTTATTTTTTAAAGATTTATTTATTTATTTATTTTTCTCCCCTCCCCCCTCCACCCCGGTTGTCTGTTCTCTGTGTCTATTTGCTGCATCTTCTTTGTCCGCTTCTGTTGTTGTCAGCAGCATGGGAATCTGTGTTTCTTTTTGTCTCATCATCTTGTTGTGTCATTTTCTCCGTGTGTGCGGTGCCATTCCTGGGCAGGCTGCGCTTTCTTTTGCGCTAGGTGGCTCTCCTTACGGGGCACACTCCTTGCACGTGGGGCTGCCCTACGCGGGAGACACCCCTGCGTGGCGCGGCACTCCTTGCGCGCATCAGCACTGCGCATGGGCCAGCTGCACACGGGTCAAGGAGGCCCGGGGTTTGAACCGCGGACCTCCCGTGTGGTAGATGGACACCCTAACTGCTCGGCCAAGTCCACCACCCATGTGTGTGTTTTTTAAGGACCATATACTGACATCTCATAGGACACTAATTTTTAAAAATGACCCAGCTCTACAAAATATCATTTTAAGTGTGCCATTCGATGCATTTTGACAAGGCACACAGCTGTGAATGCCCCAATCAAGACAGAGGACATTTCTATCACCACGAAAAGCTCCCTGTGCACTATTGCTGTGGAGTCATTTTTCCCGCCCTAGAACATCACATGAATGGAATCATGCAGGGCATGCCCTCTTGAGTCTGGCTTCTTTCACTCCACATGATTGTTTTGAGATTTATCCATGCTGTTGGGTGCATCAATAGAAGGTTTTTATTGCCCAGTAGTATGCAGTGTATACACCAGTTTGACAGATATTGGGAGTGTTTCCTAACACTAGTGTTTCTCAGTACATAGTCTGGAAAATGCCAATGTGGAGGAGTATTATAGGAACACACACACATACACAGACCATGGCAGTTTGTGAATAATGGAGTTTCCAAGGGAAACTGACAGAAAGGATGTTTTTTCTCCAGCACTTCTACTTACTGATATTAAAAAAGAGAGGTCTGCAACCTAGAGAGATATTTTGTACAGAAGTATAGATAAACTCACAGCCAAATCTCAAAGGTGATTTTGTAAAATAAATAAATAATAGGTAAAACTGTATAGTTTATTCCTCTGATTTATTTGGTCATATTCCCTGAAAAAAAAATTGTTTTCACATAGATTCTTCTTAAAAATATGCAAGAGAATTTATTATCAAAACGTATACTCCATAGTATATGAGTTAAAAATAAAATTAGAAACTATGAAATCAGAAGCAAAGCAAGAGGAGGGAGCAGATGTGGCTCAAGAGGTTGCGTGCCTCCTTCCCACGCGGAAGTTTCAGGTTGGGTTCCTGGTGCCTCTTAAAAACAAAAACAAACAACAGGCAAACAAACAAAAAACAACAACTAAGAGGGGTCGGCTCCCCACATACGAGGACCCGGGTTCAATCCCTGGCCCTGGTACCTCAAAAGAAAAGGAACTATGCCAACTGTAACACCCAAAATAATTGGGACTTCGGTGCCTCCTGGTAAGAACTCTAGAGACAGAAACAGTCAAAGCGGCATGTTTCTTCTTATGAAGAGAAGAAAATTTATTACCTTCAGAAGAGCTGAAGGTTTCCCCAGAATTAAATTCTAAAATTTATTTGAAGAGACAGCTAGTTAGTTCAGCAAATACATTTTTAAAAGTCAACTGGCAATTTGAGAAATCAACGGCCTTTTTGTGACTAAATTAACCCAACTGTCTATCAATCATTGTAAGCCTTGTTGGGAAAGCTTGGTGCCTGTGGTCCTGAGAGAGCTCATGCAACTCCAAATTCAAAGTTATTTAGTAGAAGGAAGGTCCAAGAGAGGACTTGAGCCATTTACATCGGGGTATGGAAGGAACAAGTGAAATGCGGCATAAGATTTCACAAGGAAATCCCTGTTCTAACATAAACCATAAAGACATCAGATTTTAAGACAGTCTGCAAGGGCGAAGAATGTAAGTATAGTAAGGCTTCAGAACTGTGTGGATTTTTAATTCTTATAATTCTTCCAGAATTATGATTAGAATCCTCTTTGCTTTCCTGTAGGCCACAAGGCCACACATTTGAGTAACAAAAATTTCTGAGAAAAATAGAAAAAACAGAAATAACTGTCTTCTTGCTAAAATTGAAATAACCTACCAACATGTTAAGAACTTGGATGGGCTACATGCATCCAGTTTACTGTTTCATTCCTTCCCCACAATTAACAAAATATGTTTTTTAGGTTAAGCATTTCAGAAAAGAAGAATGTGGGAAAATGTGAATTTAGATTTTTATTTTATATTCACTTTAGACTGATAAGAAACGTCATTGAAAATGTCTTACTGTAGTGGATTAAAGTGTTCTTTTTTTTTGCCCCCCCTCTCCGGAGGATCCTACTGTTTTTTTAATTAGATTATGATACTTCATAGGTAATATCCCCTATAACTAATTTATAAATTCTACCCTACGTGACCAGAACATACACCACTGAGAGTAATTTAATTTGTCATGACAGAATCTGGTCATATGATACTTGATGGAAAAAATACAAAATGATTAAAGGGCGTTATTATTAAATGTCATCTCATATAACTGAGAGGGTTAATTTGCTGATTTAAAAAATCACGTTTGGGAATTGACAAATAGAACGATCGCCTCCTGTCTTACCTGTCTTTCTTAAAATGCTAGTTTTGTTAAAACAAAGAAACGCACGCCGCAGATCACTTAGAAGTCTGCAGATTGCGAGTGACGGGAACCCCAGCTTCGATTGGCTCACAGAACAGAGGGGCCCTACTGGCTCGAGCCCTGCGGTCGGTGGGGAGTCACTGATTCGGCAGCTAGATGGCATCTTCCAGGCCCTGCCCTTCGCCTGGCACTGCTGTCCCCAGAGCTGTGGGAGGAAAACTGCTTCGGGGTTAAGGGAAAAAAAAAAAAAAAGCTGCGCCAGGGCAACGCCTTTAAACCCAGGGGAAGCCCGAGCTGCCGACCCGGGACCTGCGGCCGCGGCGCCCGAGCCCGTTCCCGGGGCTGGGAGGGGTCGGCTCCCGGGTGTCGAGGGAGCGGGGCGCTGCCCGGAGCTCGGCCTGCGCCCCGATGGAGGAGGGGGTGCTGGCCGCGCACGAGGGGTCCTCGCAGGTCAGCGCGCAGACGCTTGGAGCGCACCTGCCCGCCCCGGGGGGCCGCCGCCTCCCCGCCCACCCGGCTCCGGCCGGCCCCCGCCTGGTGCGAGCAGGAGGCGCAGGTGACCGGAACAGCCGAGCGGGGGTTTGAATGGTCGCCAGATGCCAGCACGTGCCAAGTAATCCTGTGCTTTTAAGAACCAGAGAGGCCCGCGGAAGCTGGGCCGGGCGCGCCCCCAGCCTGCGCAGGGCCCCCGGGCCTCGAGCTTTGGAGTTTCCCTGTGTGCCTTCAGGCTTCCTTCATCTGGAAATCTAAACTGTTTTTGCTGCATCAGAAAAATGGAATGCAAATATTTCCTCTTGCCTCCTGGGAGGATAAGAAAACGAAAGCTTTCAGGGCACCAAGGAAAGAGCTACTGCATTTTAGAAGCCCTAGGAGAGCTGGAGCAACTGAGGAGAAGGAGTTTCAGCAAGTCCCGGGAGGAAAACCTGCCGGGGAAAGCTGCGTTTTCCCAAAACTGAGAAGGCGGTTAGACGACTTGGAGGGGAAAGAAGGGTAGTGGGAGGGGGCGCAGGCTGGGGCAGAGGGGCTCGGTCCTGCCCTGGAGGGGCGTGGAAGCAGGGCCCTTCTCCACAGCCTTCACGCAGCTACGCCCCGTGCACTGCTCCACGCCCAGCCTGATTCTCATGTTGCTAGCACACTTCACAAATGTTCCAGAACGCCCAAAACCCAGGAAAAGAGGAGTGAAGGATAGGACATGCAGTGAGATGGCGGTGGGGGGACCCCCTAGTTATACCGAGGAGCTGAGCTGAACTTGCTGGAGAACCCCTGCGCCCAGAGAAGGAAAGCGGTACCCTAGGTCTTAGCCCAGCTTCCCTGGAATAGAGGCCAGGAGGTAAAATCTGAGTTCACAGTTTCCTGGGACATGCATTCTCTGGAAATGACAGCGGGGGCAACTCGGAAAGAGGTAGGGAAGGAGTATCAGCTCCGCCCTCCCGCCTTCCCCCCCCCCCCCCCCCCCCCCCCGCCCCTGTTTTTCACAGAAGCCTCTCCATTGTTAGGTCCGATTTTCCCTGGCTGTCAACCCGGCACCTTCCCGGGCCCAAACTCCCTCCTTTATACAGCAGTGCACTTGTCGGTCAGCGGCTGTGCAAGGAGGCAGACTGTGCCGAAAGACTGACTAGAAACAGCAAACATTTGCCACCCTCAGCCAGCTCCATTCCCTAATTCCTTCTTCACTCCTCAGCAAGGATGACAGGACTCACTCTCCTTTCTTCTTTCTTTCCCTCCCTCTCTCAACTCTGAGTCTCAGAGAGAGAGAGAGAGGGAGAATTTAATTTGGGTTTCTAAAAAATAACCAAAAGAAAGCATCTTATAATTTATAGCCAACCTATCAGCTTAAAGATTCATTATGGATATTTTGCTAGCATTACTGAAATTTTTTCTGAAAAAGGGGTCTAATTCTGTTCAATAGAGATCAAAACAGCAATCTGTGGGCCTTCATTTAGTAATAGATGGGAAAGAAGTATAAAGTTCAGGTTGACCATATGGCTATCCCAAACAATTTTTAATAAAATGAAATTAGTGAGTTGTTTCCTATTGATGTCTTAAAATGACATGTGTGCTAGAATTGAATTCATCCATGCTCCTTGCATGGATCCTCTCTTTTGTCCTGTATCATCAATTTGTCCCTCTTGAGTAGATGTACAACAGGGTTTAAAATCTCCACCTTAAAAAACTTTCTTTGAACCTTGTATGTTTCAAAAGAGTTTGTGCTACCCCTGCTTCCTGTGTCCCATTTTCTTTTCATCCCCATCAATCAAGTTTCATCCCACCACCATTCCGCCAAAACCATGCTTGTCAAAGTCACAAATGCTGCACGTTGCTCGACCCAGTGGTCAGTTCTCCATCTTCATCATACTTGACCGACAGCAGAAGTGAACACTTCTCTTCCATATTCCACGTGCAGCCCTGGAGCTTCACACACTCCCTTCCTCCATAGCTACTCCTCCTCAGACCTCTTTCCTTCATCCTCTTTGTTTTCTGACCTAAATATTGGCATGCATAGGACCATGAGCTCATTATTTTTCACTTCTCTGTCTGTATCTCTATCCACTGATGGGATCCCACCCAGTTCCCTCTCTAAACTTACAACCCTCAGAGTGATATCTTGAGTCCAACATATCTGTGCACTCATATTTTCAACTTGCTGCTCCATATGTCCATTGGATTAAAAGATGTCTAAAAGCTGATTGTCCAAAACCAAATTCCTGGTTCTTGCCCCAAAATCTGTATTCCACTAGGATTCCCTGTCTCAGAAAAAGGCACCTGTGGTCAGACATCTGCTCGGGTCAACACTTTGGAGTCATCCTTGACACCAGTCTTTCTCTCATACTCAATATCTCAACCATTCACAGGTCCTTTGCCTTGAAGATAAACCCAGAGTCCCAGGCTCTTGCCTTCATCTCCACTGCTGCCACCTGGGTTGTAGTGGCTCATGTAGCCACTGCAGTTGACTCTCAACCGTTCTTCCTGCTCCTGCTTTTTTGGCCATCCCACAGAATCCAGAGGATTCCTTTCAAAATATGAATATGGTGATGGTACTCTTCCATCCAAAGTTGCCCAATAAATCCCCACCACATATGGAATAAGTCCAGAGCCTTCATTGTGGTGTCCCTGGTCCTCCACCCAGCTGTGCCTTCTCCCTCGGCACCCACCACCCACACTCACTCACTCCCCTCTACCCTCACTGACTTTTTTGTGGGTCCAAGAGGGTGTCCCGTGTGCTTTCACTTCAGGACCTTTGCATCTGCTCTTCCTTCTGCCTGAAAGGGCTTTCTTCAAGTGCTTTGCATTTGCTGTGTCCAAGTCTAGAGCATTTTTCTCCTAGATATCTACCTCACTCAAAGCCTACACTACTTTTAGAAATAAATGTACAGAGAAAGCTTTCGGGACCAGCCTATTTAAATTTTTAAGAAGATACTTAGATTACATAAATATTACTGAAAAAATATAGGGGATCCCCATATGCCCCACTCTCCACACCTCCCTCCCACAGTTTCCCACATTAGCAACATCCCTCATTAGTGAGGTACATTCAGTGCAATTGATGAACACATTTTGGAGCATTGCCTCTAAGCATGGATTAAAGTTTACACTGTAGTTTACCCTCTCTTCCACCCAATTCTGTAGGTTATGGCAAAATATATAATGGCCTGTATCTGTCATTGCAATGTTATTCAAGACAATTCTCAAGTCCCCAAAATGCCCCTGTATTATACCTGTTTTTCCCTCTCCCTCCCTTCAGAACCTCCAGTGGCCACTGCCTCCACATCAATAATAGAATTTCTTCCATTGCTGGAATCACAACAATTCTATAGTAGAATATCAGTAAGTTTACTTTAGTCCATAGTTTGTTCCCCAATCCTGAGGATTCTGGGACGACGATGTCTACTCCACCTCTAATTGAGAGAGGGCTTCGATCCCATAGGGCCAATGGCTTGGATTCTCTTGCTTGCAGTTGTATACTCTCTTGATTCCTTGGTATGGTGGTTGCCATCATCACTTACTTGTTAGTTGTCCTGGGTGAGACCAATGAACTGGAGAGTGGGTGTTTGCAACTCCATTGAGATTCAGGTTCCAGCTGGCATATGGACAGCCCAAAGATTTAAGTCTCTTGGAAATATTCATACCAACTCTAGTACTAATTGAGGGTTCAAATAGAAGGACAGACGAGCCATGTGTAGGGAAACCCCAACTGTGTCCAACTCTGTCACACTGAGGAGCATAAACCCTTTCCCCATCCTTTACCCTAGGCCAGTTGTGAGCTCAGCAAGTGGGGAGGGGATGCAATGGTCAGAAGCAGAAGCAGATGACACTATAAAGAAAAGATGAGTACTAAATTTTGGATGAAATTAAAGAGTCCATATCAATTACTAGTTTTGTAAAATGCTTGTGATGTTTGCTGTCAGACTTATCACTATTACCCTATTTTGCCTCTCATCCTTGAACTGCAGGAAATCCTGGTTTGAAATGTTAGCTCCAGTGGCCAGGAAACTTGAGCTGCTGATTCCCTGTCATCACTTCAAAGAGGGAGAGAGGACATAAGGACAGTGTTAGCATCAAAAGCCTTATTTACCCAACTATTCCATAAGGAAGTGTCTAACAATTTAAAAGTGATTGTCTTGGAAAGTTCTTATCCTAAGAACTCTGCAAAGCCTCTGAAAATGTGGAGATGGGGAGAGCAGACAGTCCAGTAAGTACCTTGGAGTCCTTAATGATGGAGGCTGTTTATATTTTGATTCGGTTTTAAAACTTTTTTCTTTGTGGTTGATAAATTGAAGGAATATGTTTTTTGGGATAAGACTGTTCTCCTTTTAGTGACAAATGTTTTACAGTATCTTTGTGTGCTTTTTCCAAATGGAGAATGATGGTGGGGGAAAGGGGAAAGCTCATACATGTTGTGTAGGAAAATTCACCTATGAGTCACTTCTCAGGCATCTGCTGGATGGTTTGCTCCACCACAATGACTATGAAAAACAAAGAAACACATGGAACCCAGGCAACAAGGAAATGGAAATCCATTATAGTCAAGAGGCAAAAAAATTCCTAGGATCATATGGAAAAGGCTGGGGAGCCACCAGTCCAGGTTGGAGAAAAGAACACTCCCAGGGAGAATTTTAAGGTAAGAAATTAGAGTGGGAAGTAGGGAGAGTTGTGGGGACATAGGCAGAATAATGAAGAGAGCCCCAACAATTGTGGTGATTACCACCAAAGGAAAACAGGAAAGTTGTAGAAGAAATGAAATATAATCACAACACAGCAGGTAGCTTATCTGTGACCAAAGGTGACGTAGTCTTGATAATGTAACCAATGCAACACTGATTTAACCAAAAATGAATACATTTTTATTTTGAGGGATGAGGATCACAGGAGGATGGTTGCTATTTGGTGGAGAGTTGTTGAAACACACCAATGCCACATTTTCTCGATTATTAACCACAATAGTTCATGAATAGAATATCATTAAGTCCACTCTAATCCTTACTGTATTCCTCCTTCCTGTGGACCTTGGCTTGGTTGTGCCCATTCCACATCTATGTAGTTGTTGAAACAGATTCAAATCTTCATTTTCACTAGTTTGACCCAGTAGATGATATCTGAAATGAAAAAAAAAAAATTAGGGAAGTGGACTTGGCCCAATGGATAGGGCATCCGCCTACCACATGGGAGGTCCACTGTTCAAACCCCGGGCCTCCTTGACTCATGTGGGACTGGCCCATGTGCAGTGCTGATGCGTGCAAGGAGTGCCCTGCCATGCAGGGGTGTCCCCCACATGGGGGAGCCCCACGCGCAAGGAGTGTGCCCTGTAAGGAGAGCCGCTCAGCACAAAAGAAAGTGCAGCCTGCCCAAGAATGGCACCGCACACATGGAGAGCTGACATAACAACAAGATGATGCAACAAAAAGAAACACAGATTCCCAGTGCTGCTGATAAAGAGAAGTGGTCACAGAAGAACACACAGAAAATGGACACAGAGAGCAGACAACTGAGGGGTGGGGGCCGGGGGTTGGGGAAGGGGAGAGAAATAAAGAAATTTTAAAAATCTTAAAAAAAGAAAAATACCAGTATAGGCATCTTATTTAGCAATATGGAGATAAATACCCAAAAAACCAACTAAGAGAGCTTAAATGATCTACCTCTTGTAGGATGACCAACTCTCCAGGTTTGTTCAACATTCTCCTAATTTTAGCCCTAAAACTCCTGCATCCTGGGAGACCCATCTGACCTGGGATACAAAAAGTTTCCAGTCCCTCCAGGGCTTGAGCTGATGCCATGTGGCCAACATCTCCACCATAAATCACGTTGTTTGCAGAAACTATCCATGTGGACCAAGGCCCCAGCTAAACAAAATCAGGCAGGACATTGTAAGGGGTTAGAGATCACCTCCCAGGAGCTGAGAGCAGAGGCCAGAGCTCTTTTGGGCAAAGTTAATCCTCTACTGCACAGGCATAGATGATCTGCCTTCCATAATCACCGTCACTATCTTTTCTCCTGACCCCTGAGGTTGGCATCTGTGATTTGCGGTTCACGAAAATGGACCATCTATTATTGACATGATCTAAGTGTGCAACTTTAACTTTACTTGTGATTAACTGTTGTAGTTTGTATCTGGATAGTACTAATTTAATTCTGAACATTGTGGATCTTGTGATCATGCTTTCTGAGAGTTCAGATACTGAAAATGAGAACACACAATGCAGACAACACTGAATAGGAGGCTAAATGACTGTGCTATCTAATTACAGATGGAAGGATACACTCAACTGCAATAGGGGGGAAGATATCCAGAACAGTATACTGACCACTATGCAGAAAAGAATCTGGTACAGGACATGGTGGAAAAGAGGGTGTGAAAGCACAAATGAGGCTTAGTCTCACAGTCGGGGATGAGAAAGCAAGTACTTTAAAATCCATCAAAAGATTATCAGTGACAAGGCTCAGTCAATAGATGCTGCCAAATTAGCCAAGCTATACCACACAAACACACATTATTGTATATGCTCTTGCTTGCACCATAAAACTGAGTAGTTGCATTTCCTGATCTAGAGGTTGCAACTAAAATGTCCTGTGGTGGAACAAAAGAGGAAATTTTGATAATAGTTGTGTTAGCCCCTTATAGTACAGAACTGAAAGGATCTGTCAAATCTTACCAACCACCATGTTCTCCACAGTGCATCAAATGATATGTCAAATCACAGCAACAACAACAAAAAAAGTTTCCCCTCCTAGGTATTTTGATTTAAAAAACAGAGTTTCAAATTGTCTTAATTTCCATGAAAATTTCCCCCTGAGGTGGCTCCCTTATCTGTTTGCTCATTGTCTTGCTTGTTGTTTTTCACTTGTGGTCTCCTCTTTGTTTTTTCTCATTGCTCATTGTTTTTGCTCAGTGTCTGTTCATTGTTTGTTTGTTTTCTTTAAGAGGCCCTGGGAACCAAACCTGGAACTCCCATGTGGGAGAGAGGTGCTCAATTGCCTGAGCCACCTCAGCTCCCTGGTTTGTTGCGTCTCTCATTGTCTGTCCTCTTTGCATCTCTTTGTTGTGTCATCTTGTTGCATGAGCTTGCCATAGCCTGCCCATCATGCCAGCTTGCTCTCTTGCTTGTCTTCTCCAGGAGGCACTGGGAGCCAAACCCAGAACCTCCCATGTGGTAGGTGGGAGCTCAATTGCTTGAGCCACATCCATTTCCCTCCCCCATGAAGACTAACGAACCTTCAGAAAACATAAACCAAATGATTTTTTTAAAAAAGATTTATTTATTTATTTATTTATTTATTTATTTAATTCCCCCTCCCCCGGTTGTCTGTTCTGTGTCTATTTGCTGCGTCTTGTTTCTTTGTCTGCTTCTGTTGTAGTCAGCTGCATGGGAAGTGTGGGCGGCGCCATTCCTGGGCAGGCTGCACTTTCTTTCGCGCTGGGCGGCTCTCCTTATGGGGTGCACTCCTTGCGCGTGGGGCTCCCCTACGCGGGGGACACCCCTGCGTGGCACGGCACTCCTTGCGCTTATCAGCACTGCGCATGGGCCAGCTCCACACGGGTCAAGGAGGCCCGGGGTTTGAACCACGGACCTCCCATGTGGTAGACGGACGCCCTAACCACTGGGCCAAGTCCGTTTCCCGATTTTTGATATTTTGTATAAATACAAACTAAACTTTGCTCTATCTGCATATTTGTCAGACAGTGCAAATGTAAACTTTGGAAAATTCAATTTAGTCTATACACTTACCAAAGGAAATGAAAAGATCTTATCTGCAAAATGGTCTGCATACTGTGTACAAAATACTGCTTAAAAGGGGTGTGATTTGCTTACTGGTTATAATGAGGCTTTCATAATGAAAGGGATTTTTTGGTCACTTTTCAGTTTCTTCAGAATGAGCAGAAGTACTCAATGATATTTTTTACTTTACAGAAATGGAAGGAGGCAGCTTCCTTAGACATGTACCTACAAGATATCTGTCATTATTGCCAGCCCCAGAAAGACATTGAAATGCTGGTCTGCCGTAAGAGTGTAAGTGTAGGAAAGTATAGAAAAAGAAGAATGCCCATCTCTAATTTGGAAATTCACTGAAGTAAAATAGAAATTCATATGTGGTTTCTCCACAACTGTGTGATGTTCTTTGATGAGACATAGAAAACAACCTGCATTGTTAGATGTTACGTGTAGGTTGCAACAAACACTCATATACTGAAAACATGACTCTTTTGTTTTGAAATATGACTGCTTCAGAACTCAAAAAAAAAAAATTGTAACCAGGAAAAGCCAGCTAAGTTAAATTTTGGAAGCCAACTTCAATTTTGCAAGTTCAAATTACTTCTGTGCTTTTCCCTGAGAGAGAAAGACTTAACTTATAATGGCATTTTATGTGCTTTGGAGTGATTAGGAGTAATGAATATTTTAGATAAGGTTAGCTTATATGATCAATTATAGACGCAAAGGATCTGATTGACAAACAGCTTGTCTACCAAAACAAGTCTGTAGATACACAGTGAACAGACAGTTTTGGAAAGCTTGAAACTAATCCTACAAGTGTAAAAACTTGCTGTTGCTAGCAAGTAAAATCCTAAGTATTTCATTCTCAAATGCTTTTGTCGAGAAGATACTTAGACTGAACCAGGAATCACTGTAATGTGACCTTAATAAGAGCAAAGTTGCAAATCAAGGTGAATTTTATGTTTGACTATATTCAGTTTTATACTACATACAAGAAAATAATGATATCTTAAAGGCTGCAAGTAATTTAGAGAAGTATTATTGGAAAAGGAAACAGAAAGAAATATCATTGTTATTTTTCATTAAATATAGGTAATATCAGTTTAATTAGTATCATTGTATTTACATTTTTCTTTTTAAAAGTCTTGTATGTCTGTACATTGAGAGTACAAAATAATATTGCCTATAAAATTTAAATATCCAATAAAGAGTGACAAGAAAGAGGTAAATTGCTATGTCAGAGGACAGAAAAAAATGATTAAAATAGTCCTTCATTTTTCTTACACAGTTATTAGTTTTATTAATCCTACTACTAATTACTACTGATTGCCACTTTCTTATTATTTTGTTTAAATAGTAGCATTTATGTAACAGAACATAAATAATAAAGAATAATATGTAGAGTGTGATGTGGCTCAAGCTGTTGAGTGCCCACTTTCCACATGGGAGGTCCCAAATTCAGTTTCCGGTGCCTCCTAAAAACAAAAAAAGAAACAAACAACAAGCAAAACAAGAAAAACCAACTCAGGGGAGGAGATGTGGCTCAGTGGTTGAGCACCGGCTTCCCCCATGTGAGGATCCAGATTCAGTTCCTGGCCTCCATACCTCAAAATAAATAAATCAATAAAATAATAAATCAATTAAAAACCAATAAATCAATAAAATAATAACAATATGTAAATTCCAATAAACATCTAATCACCTATTTTTTAAATGTTTATACTAATATAATATATGTGTGTTCTTATTTATTATATATTATATCATTATGGCTTTTTGTCTGGTATGGCTGTGTCCCAGGTTGATTGTCCAAAAAGTTGATCATCAACCTGGATATAGATACGAGGGATGGGGAGGGATGATACAGGGCTTCTGTTTCCTTTTTAAAATTATGTACATTAACTATTTTCTTTAAACTTAAATTTTAAAAATCTATGGTTTAAGGAAAATGTATAGAAACAAATGTCACTGAAAGTACTATACTTCAAAATGTGGAGGATACAGATAATATAATATGAAAATACATGTGTTCAATGAGATACCATCTTACTCCCATAAGATTGGCAGCTATGAAAAAAAACAGAAGAATACAAATGCTGGAGAGGATGTAAAGAAAGGGGAACACTCATCCACTGCTGGTGGGAATGCAGAAGGATCCAACCATTCTGGAGGACAGTTTGGCGATTTCTCAAAAAACTAACCATAGATTTGCCATATGACCCAGCAATACCACTGCTGGGTATATACCCAGCAGAACTGAAAACAAGGACACAAACCGATATATGTACACCTATGTTCATAGCAGCATTGTTCACTATCACCAAAAGTTGGAATCAACTCAAATGCCCATCAACAGACGAGTGGATCAATAAAATGTAGTATATACACACAATGGAATACTACTCGGCTGTAAGAACAAATACACTACAAACACACGTGATAACATGGATGAATCTTGAGAACCTTATGTTGAGTGAAGCAACCCAGGCATTGAAGGACAAATACTACATGACCTCAATGATATGAAATAAGCAAGCTGCCTCAGAGAGCTAGAGACTGGAAAATAGGCTTACAGGAAATCAGGGGGTGGAGGAAGGATGTGAGCCAACGTCTGCAGGGGTGGAATCTATGATGAGCTGGCAGTAAGTATGAGCACAAAGAAGAGATAAAATGGGGGCAAGGGGTTGCCTTTGGGTGGGGCTTTGTGGGTTTGAGGGGGGCTGGGGATGGGCGGATGGGTAATAGTGCCCAAAAAATTGGGGGGAGGGAGGGGCAACATATGAACATAGGAGAGTATCAAGTGTTGGTTGAGAGTAAAATGCTGAGAAAACCATATCAAAATATAATTAGGAGGGTTACCTGTTTAGGATGCTCAGAGGAGATGGTCTGATGTGGGACGGACTCCTGGGGAATGTCTGAATGCTCATTTTGCCAGGGTGGGTTGTACCATTGGGTAGAGACCCAAGTAGTGAGAGTTGGGGTGGACCCACATCCTGGGGAGGACTAATGCCATCAAATAGAGGGAACTGTATCTCTCTAGAGAAAGGGTGGCTCCCAGGGCATTAGGGCAGTTGAGCAAGTCAGGCCCTGAACACTGTTGCAAGTATCTCTGGATGTGGCTCCTCAGGAAATGGAGATTGGCTGTCGCTGTGAGCCCCAAGGGGAGGGGAAAATGGATGTTGAATGGATGGAACCAAGGTAAATGTGGGGGTAAGAGAGGAGTTTCACAAGAGTACACAAGGATGAATATAAAACATGTAATATTACACCAAAAACATATAGGGGATGACAGACTAATAATGTAAACCATAATGTAAAACATAGGATAACTAAAAAATTTAGAAAACTGTATATCCTAAAGTATGGACCACAATGTAAGCGCAGATGTCACCTTGTTTGAATGCTATTGTTTCGGAGTCTGTACATCAGTTTCAGTAAATATGATATGAATAAGTTAAAAGATTATCGCTGTGGAAGGGAAAAGGTTTATGGTGGATGTGTGGGAGTACTGTATATTGATATATGAATTACTGTGATCTAAGGCTCTTGTGAAGAGAAGCTCAATAATTAGGAAAAAAGAAAAGAAAAAGATAGGATGTAGAATTTTTTCAAATCAATACGTATTCTAGATCTAACCTTTAAACTCATTGCTATATTCCATTTTACTAGTAAGGGAACCTGACATTATATTGGGCTTCACTTTTCAGGAAGTTTTGGATGACAGAGTGGTTCAACAATGGTGGCGGAGGAATACTGGTATGGGATGTTATTGACAGGCGATATATGGTTGACAGGGAGTTATACAGGGCATATGTCCAGGGTGCATGGTTATGTTTGGATATACTCATAGTGGAAACAATTAAAAACAACAGCTGGGGGGTACTGGGTTCCTGGCCAGGGGTGCTCTGTCATGGTCCCTAAAGGGAGCAGCGGCAGTCCCGCAGGTGCAACAGTAAGGACCAGGAAGGAATGAGGGTCCAACAGTGGGCCCCTGATACTAATGACTATGTTTGTGAGCCTATATGCCTGAAATAAGAACAAGGCCTAGAGCAGCACTGTGCCTGGGAATTTCCTCCTGACAGCCTTCATGTTACTCAAATGTGGCCAGTCTCAAAGCCAAACTCAGCATGTAGATGCAGTGCATTCCCCCCAGCGTGGGACATGACACCCGGGGATGAGCCTCCCTGGCACCGAGGGATCACTACCAAATACCAGCTGATGATTCAACTAGAAAATGACCTTGAATTAAAGGTTCAATGCGGACCAGCAGAATATCCCTGTCTACATATAATAACAGGACTTTAAAATGCTGTTTGACCTAATGTAAGGGGGAAATGGAAAGGAGAAATGAGTTTATATGGCTATGAGTCTCTAAAAAAGAGTCTGGAGGTTGTCAGAAGGATTGCCCTTATGCACACCTGAGCAGAGTCTCAGAGACAGATAAAGTAGATACAACCCCAGGTATTGGTTCTTTTGAGGGCTAAAGAGACCCACAGGTTCTATGGTCATGGCAGATGGGGTTCACTGCCATGTCGGTTGGCCCTTCTTTGGAGCTGGTGTTTCCACGTGATGGAACTGGACTCAGATGGGATCTCTTTTCACAAGACTTTCATGCTACTTTACTGGAATTGTAGTTGGTGCTGGGGTTTAAGATATATCTAGGGGATTTGAATCTCTGGACTGACAATATGATAGCCACACCTTGAGCCTCAACAGACTTCAACTCCTACACTCTGATTTATTGGACTTACCCCACTCAGCTATCATGGAGTTCAAGAATGTCAACCACCACACCATGGAGCCTAGAGTGCCTACAACTGAAAGCAGGAGGATTGCATCCAGTATCCATGTGGAATCTAAGCCTCCTCTTGACAAAGATGTGCAATGGACACAACCAATCCAATGTCCACAGAGAAAATGTGGCATTGGTGTGGAAAAAGTGGCCATGGTGGCTGCTGGGTGCAGGGAATGGGAGGAAGAGATGAGATGTGGAGGCATTTTCAGGACATGGAGTTGTCCTGGGTGGTGCTTCACGGACAATTACGAGACATTGTAGATCCCCCCAGGGCCCACTGGATGGAACGTGAGAGAGTGTGGGCTATGATGTGGACCATTGACCGTGAGGTGCAGTGATGCCCAGAGATGTACTTACCAAATGCAATGGATGTGTCATGATGATGGGAGAGAGTATTGCTGTGGGGGGAGTGGGGGGTGGGGGCAGTGGGGTTGAATGGGACTTCATATTTTTTGAATGTAATATTTTTTAAAAAATGAATTTTAAAAAATCAAAAAAAAAGAAAAAAAAAGAAAATACATGTGTTCAAAGACTAAAAACAATGAACTAGTCAAAGCTAGAAAACAACACTAGAAGACACCAGCAAAAATGGTGGTGTAAGGAAATCCCAATTCTGTCCATCCATAAAAGCAAAAAGAAATGTTCAAAAACATCAACTTTCTCAGAACTCTGGAAACCAACCAAAAGTTTATAGCAGCCTGTGGCATGTTTATTCAAAAAAACAAAACAAATACACAGGAAAAAAATCAGCTGATTCTCATTAAAAACAGTCAACTTTATGGCCTTTTAACTTAACCAGTTCCATGCCCCACTCTCTTGCTCAAAATAACAGAGATCTTTCTTGATATCGCAGGGGACAACATGTATTTCATGTGCAAAGAATTGTTATATTCGTTTGACCCTGTCTGGTCCAATGACAGGTCCAAATGAATGACTGGCTCAGAAGGCTCATCCTTATTTTGCTCAACTCAGAAGTGGGCTTGTGGTAAAGCTGCTTCCCAGGGGACATTTGTCGAAAACATCTACAAGCTAATGTAGGTTGCTGTGGCCTGGCGAGATAGACATCAGCTGGGACAAACAATAGACAAACCATAAAGCTTGGGAAGAAATACTGAGGGATGAGATTTCCATAAGGACTTTTAAAAGACCCAACATATTCCTGGAACTCGAGAAGTCCACATGCTCAGGACAAGGGACACGCTCAAGGAAGACCTGAGAAGTCCTAGTTCAGGGGTTCTTAACCTTTTTTGTTCCACGGACCCCTTTGGTCAGTCAGGTGAAAACCACGGACCCCTTACTAAGAGAATCGATCACATAGCAGCACTATTCATGACAGCCAACAAGTGGAAACAACCCAAATATCCAACAGTTGGTGAATGGGCAAATAAAACGTGGCATCCATGCAATGGAATAGGATTCAGTCATAAAAAGGAATAAAGTGTTCTACATGCTTACCTTAAAATAAAACAAAAAAAAAAATGTTATGCATATAGCAAATGAAATAAGCCAGATACAAAAGGTCACGTATTAGATGATGCTATTTATATGAAACGTTCAGAATAAGCAAATTCATAATGACAGAAAAGATAATAGTGGTTGGCAAGGGATGGGTAGAGGGAAGAAGTGGGACTAACTGCTAATAGGTACGGGCGGGTTCTTTAGCCGTGATGGAAATGTTCTGAAGTAGATCGTGACGATGGTTGCACAAGAGAGGGAAAGTACTAAAAACCACTGAAGTGTGCACTCTAAAATCGTGATTTATGTAATGTGAAATATATCTCAAATAATGCTACTAAACAGAGGAGATGCTGAAATAAAGAGAAGAAATGAAACAGAAAATATAAGAACAGAAATCAGAGATATATAAATCAACAAACCAATCAGATAAACCAAAACAGTTGCTTTAATCAACCAAAGCAGAAGACCATTCTTGAAAAAGACACTTATGAAAATGAACAAAAATTAACAAATGGGTAATTTAAGAATTGATACCTTTGATTATATACAAATTAACATTTTTTGTGCTACAGAAGACATGATAGGCTATCTTAATATAGAAAATAAACAGGAAATAGATCTTCAGCATCAACAATAAAAATCTAGGTGTCAGAAGATTTGAAGAATTCTCACATGCTGAAGACACAAAGGCAGTTCAAGAGAAACAGAGATATTTAAGTCACCGAAGAGGAAAATTCATGGCTTAATTAATGAACAGAGGCTCAGTCTCACTAGTAATCACAGAAGTGCAAACTGAGACAAAAGGACATCCTATTCAAACCCTACTCAAATTAGTCAAAATATTGTAATACAATATTAAAATACAAAGTGATGACCAGGATTTAAAGAAGCAGAAATTCTGGTTTGCTAGTGGAAGAACAAACTGTCAGAATTACTCAAAAAAGTAGTGACAATATTCAGAGGAGTTGGAAATGTCCAATATAACCAGAAATATACCCTAAAAACAATGCAACACTTTCACACGTTCACTTAAAGAAATGTACAAAAATGTGTTCATAGCAGCAGCACTATTCAAAAAAAAAAAAAAAAAAAACAAGCAAAAAACCTGGAACTATCCTAAATGTCTATAATAAGAAAAGGATAAGTGAATGATACTCATACAATAGAAGATTGTAAGAGATAAGATGAAACAGAGTCATATGCAACATGCTTAAATAGATGAAAAATAAAATTAAATGATAATTGCATTTCAAAATGAAACATCAGATATGCCATTTATGCAAATTTTAAAGTAAAGTTTGTATTGAAGTAAGCTGTGCAAATAGCCATGAAAATTATGTTTTGCAAAAAGAAAGAACTGGTCTAGAGGCAAATGTACCAAATTTAGAATAGTGATTGCTTCTGGTGATTGATGGAGAGGACTGCAACTAAGAAAACTAAAAACAGAATTGAACTTTATCAAGAATGTTCTTATGTTCATTTTTCATATGCATTGGAAATAAAATGCCCAGATTTGCTTTTCTGTATAATGGGTACCAGAGAGGTTAGAGCATTAATCTCTCCATTACTCGTTTTTTTTAATTCCTCAAAATTGAAGAAAAATATATAGACTATGAAGGAGTATGAGATCTCTTAAGATGCTGAAAAATTAAAAAAAACTAGTAAGCATTTTATTAAGACAAGCTTACTCTATGGAGGTGCAAGGGTGAGTTAAGTAAGTCTAAGAAAGTTAAATTATAGTCTTCAAGAGATGAAAAAATCGTACGTGCTGTTGTTGAGTGTATTAGCTTGGATTCCCCGTGAAACCAAAGCCTGAGCTGAGGGTGTGATTTATTTGGGGAAATAATCCTAGAGAACAGAAGTGGAGGACGGCGGAGCCTGAAAGGGAGCCAGTACAAGGGTGGCATCTCAAGTCGTTTGCCCCTGGGGGCAACCAGGTTGAGGTGCCTTAGGACTCTGTGGAGCCAGGAGAAATGCCCCTGGGAAGCGCCTGCCAGAGGCTCCGAGCAGGAAGCAGTTAGCCAGCAGCACCCTGCTCCAATGGTGAGGCTGTCCCCAAGATGGTCAGAGCAGATGCGCTCTGCAGTGTCAGAGGAGCCCGGGACACGAGACTGGAGGTGCGGGTGCTGCGGAGGGAAGGTGCTGTGAGACACTCCTGCTGGAGCTCATTGCTGGGGGAATGTGTGCCAGGAGGACGTGAGGGAGGGGGCAACACTTCCACGGGCTCAAAGTAATGACCCATCTAAATTGGAGAAGTGAGGACACGATTTAGACATTAGGGAGTACTCTCCGACGTGAAAGACTTGAGATGCTGATAAGAATTAGTAAAGGAGAAAGGATGACTGCCCTCCTTGAAGAATTTAATGGAAAGGATTAAGAAGGATCTTTCTGTCATGTAGTGTATGAAGATATCTCAACTAAACTGCTTAATAATAATAGAAAGGGTCTTTCTGGAAAGCTAAGTCTGAATGGAAGGAGGAGGATGTTCTAGACATTTTCTTGACATCCTCCCATACCCAGAGTTCAGATAGTTTGATTCCAACTCTCAATTCTCTTTCTTCCATTCTCTTTCTTTTCTTTCTCCTTTCCCCCTCTCCTTCCCTCCCTCCCTTCCTTCTCTCCTTTCTTCCTTGCATGTCCCCACATCTCTTCAGTCCTTTAGTATTACACGTTTCTTTTCTCTACTAAGTTGTATTGCAGATACTGACCTTGATTCCTTTGCTACTAAGTCCTGAAGAGAGGATCATTGGTGGAAAATCACAGTTTTTCTTGATTCCTTTGCTACTAAGTCCTGAAGAGAGGATCATTGGTGGAAAATCACAGTTTTTCTCTTCGCCAGCATGGGGCTATTTTAATGTTTGGCTGTTATATGCATGTTCTTTGGGTGATGAGGTGCAGACAGAGAGCCAGCCGGCTGAGAATGCAGGCAAGGACAGCTCTGCTGGATCAGAGAGTCCAGAGGATGAGAGGGGAGAATGAGGGGGGCGGAGAAGCCCTGTCTTCCCCGGCCTCGGCTCCTGGGAAGGTCCAAGGATGGGTGGAGAAGGGCCATCTTGTGACCCAAGGGGGTGGGTAGGATTTTCCCACAGGAACTGGGCACCGGAGATTTCAAACTATGTGGTACAGAAAGCAGAAATGACAAAGGCTCTTTGGCAGCTTCTTATGATCCAAACCAAATGGAAGCCCCTGCCCTGCCAGTAAATTATGCTGCACGAAAGGGTAGAAGCAGCCTTTCAGGAGAAGCAGCGGCAAGCCATGCAGAGGTACAGGCCTTGCTAATTGTGGTTATGCCCAGGGAAATTAATGACCAGGCTAGACAGGATGTCGAGGCACCAAGTATAATTTCTTTATGCCATTACAAATCCATCTCTTTTATAATTATAAACCATTTGATTTGGGTTCATCTCTTGCTCAGCGTTAAATAAACATTTATAATATCTGTTATGGAGTATTCAATTCTATATAATTTCGTGAAATGTTCATACTAAACTGTCTCAATCCATCTAATTTAGATACATTTTGGAACTCTCCATTTAAAATGTCACACACGGATTTTATTTATGAATACGAATACAACATTTAAATGTCATCATAATTTAGAGGTTCAAGTCAGGGAAAGGAATGGGCTGTAAGAAAAACGAAAAATAAATCTACGGTAACAAAAGTCTAAGAACTCTCAAATTCATTTTCTTTTAGCATTCCAAATGGTAACACAAAATTAAAAACAAAAACAAAAAAAAAACAAAAGACACACACGTCGGCTGACTTTCAGACGCTGTCCTTGGGAATCGGCTCAGGGAGGGCGGGAGTCAACAAGCCTTTGCCATCCAGACAGGTGACCTAAATAAATTAAGTATTCCCAGGGGACCCAGGAGACTGCAGTAAACTGCAGCGCACTGCCACACCCAAAGAGCGTTACCAGTTATTAATTACCAAGAGGCTGCAACATGCATAGCAGAGAGATAGACAACATGTATACAATTGAGTGAATTTGTGAATTAGGTCATAGATGTGAGAGAATTATGAAAACTCTACCTTTACGGGGTCTTAATGACAAAGACCAATTTGTTTTGGGAGACACCTGGTAATCTGGGAAGTTTTTAAATTTTTCATATTCTATTCAACAAGAAATGGCAGATGAATTATAAATATATTTGCACTAAGTTCTCACCTAAGAGGTAAAGGCTAGGATGTCTTGATTTTCCCCTGCAATACTGGAATCAAAAGAGCTTCTCAAATCTTTGCATGTGGCTATTTGATCTAATCAAAGGTCAATCTTCTCCTCTTATCCTAAACCCCAGCCCCAGTGGGTCCTCTCTCCCAAAGCACCCATTAGCAGTCATTCTGTCTTCCACGTAATTTATTTCCAGAAGAGTCCAGACAGGATTTTATCTGCAAAATGGGGAGGAGAGGAGAAAGCATCATATGTCTTATATTATTCACAGAAACTAGACAGGTTTTATTGCAGCCCGTAATTCATTCAAGAACACAGAGAGAACTTTGACCTTAATCCATTTGGTCTGGTTTTAAAAGGAGGAGCATTGTGTGCTTACTCTGAAGGTATTTTTAACTTCAGACTTGGTCAAATGTGGCATTTTGTACCAATGAAAACCTCATTTTGGAAAGGAGTATGGGGAATCAAGTTTCAAACGTCAGACTTTGGGATAAGACGTCCCTGGGCTTGAATCTCCACGCAGCCACTTGCTGCCTGTGTAACCTTGAACTAGTTACTCTCCCCACTAAGCTTCAGTTTCTTTCTTTACAAAATAAGTGTCTTAGCATCCCTTTCTGGTTTCCTTAACCCTGCCTACACGTCTTGAGTAGTCATGCCATTGAAGTACTAATTCTCATCATTGGCCATTGGGATCACCCGAAAAAACTGAGTCCCACCACCAGGCACGAGCAATTTGGAAAGCACCCTTATGATTCTAATGGGCAGCCATGGTTGAGAGCCTGCGTTCAAGTCTCTCGACCTGAACCATCAGATGTGAAATCTAATTTTCTGCATGGATCCCGGGTACAGGTATTAATTCTCTTAATTATACCTTCTTTTTATTCTCTCTAAATACTCACTGAGTGCCTACCATATACAGACTTTATGGGGTTGTGAGATACATAAATTCAAAAAAATTCCTTGTTTTTAAAGATCTTAAATAAAGTATAGGAAATGCATTTAGAACTTGTGTTGAAAATGCAATGGACTTTAGGTTAAAGGATGCACATTGTTATCTATAACCATATTTGTAGTTACACATTGCCCCTAAAATATGTTACAGATATCATAGTCTTTATTTAGTGAAATAATTTCTTGTAAGCATCTAAAATTTGAAGGCAATTTTTAATAAAATATGCCTGACAAGAAATAGTAAACCATCAAAATAAAGGCTCAGCAGAGGAGAATGAACCATCGTTTTTTTCTCCTTGGAGTAGAAAGCCGTTACCAGGAGGGAACCTTCAGAGGCAAGTTTCTACTTGCTTGTGTTGTCCCTTAACTATCCCATTGCTAGCAGATGTCCAGTCCAAATGCATTGGTAGAGATGTTGCCCAGAATTTCATTTTTGGAGTCACTGATAAGACTAATTTTTGAGGTTTGAAGTTGGACTGCATAAAAAGTAGATGTGTGGTCTCTTGAAAGTCTCTCCACATCTTAGATTTTATTGTCCTTAGCAGCAAACTAGGGAGAGAAAATAGAAGACCTGAAAGGTTCTTCTCAATTCAGATGATATGAATGTATAATATTCTGGGCACAGCTGACCCCTTAAGGCAGATGTGAGCAAATGTTTTCTATGAAGGGCTAGTGTCTTAGTTTATGAAGCCTGCTATGACAAATAACCACACAATGGGTTGGCTTCAATACAAGCATTTATTGTCTCATGGTTTCAAAGAAGTCCAAAATCAAGATGTAGGCAAGCCATGTTTTTTCCCAGAACTGGTGGTGTTTTGGTGATGGCTGTCCTCCACATAGCCACCTTTCTCCTTCTGGCTTCTTCTGCCTTCTGGAGTCTACTCACTGCATTCAATCTCTTCTCTCTATATGGCCTCCAGTCATGCTATTAAGCCCCATCCTGATTTAGTTTGGCCTTGTTGAATAATATCTCCAAAATGCTCTATTTACAAATAGATTCACACTCACAACAATGTGGATTGACTTGAATATGTCTTTGTGGGAGACAAGATTCAATCCCCAAAAGCCAAATAATAAATATTTAGGCTTTATGGACAATACAGTCTCTATCACAATTCCTCAATGCTGCTGTTAGAGCACGAAAGCCGCCAGATAAAAAACTTACACCAGTGGTCATGGCCGTGTGCTGACAAAACTTTATTTACAAAACCAGGCAGAGTAGGCAATAGTTTGCCCTAGGCTGAAAATGATAGGAAGGACAAAAGTCAAAACAAGGAGAAATGTGGGAATGGGGGAAAGAAGAAAAAAGGGGAGACTGGAAGGAAGGATGGACGGTAAAGTACCACATACTATCCATTCGCCTGATCATTTATTCACACAGCAGATAGTCTAAGCATCAGTTTTCAGGGCCTGTGCTAAGCACTGCAAATTTTAAAAAGAGAGAGTGACAAGAAGTTGAATGAGAGGGTGCTCCTGCCTCAAGGTGCGAATGGTCACGTAATAACCATGATAATCAATGTGCTAGGACCTGCCCACCAACCCCAGCAAGCAGGACCCCTGGCCCCACCCAAGTGTGTGAAGACTGAGCGCAAGAACTGAGTTCTTCTGGGCAACGAAGTGGATTTTAGAAGTTAAGGTGGTACTAAGACTTACTGTGATTCTAGCAATAGAAGAACTTACCATTGATGTGGAGGCAGTGGCCACTGGTGGTTCTGAGGGCAGGGAGCGGGAAAAATAGGTATAATACGGAGGCATTTTAGGGACTTGAAAATTGTCCTGAATGACACGGCAATGACAGATACAGGCCATTATATATCTTGTCACAATTTATAAAAATGTGTGGGAGAGAGTGAACTACAATGTAAACTATAATCCATGCTTAGTGGCAATGCTCCAAAATGTGTTCATCAATTGCAATGAAAGTACCGCACTAATGAAGGATGTTGTTAATGTGGGAGGGGTAGGAAGTGGGGCATATGGGGATCCCCTATATTTTTATGTAACATTTATGTAATCCCTAAGTATCTTTTTAAAAAACTGTATTAAAAAAAAAAAAGAAATAAAGCAGATGACAACAGGGAAAAAAAAGAAGTTACGGTGGGTGGTGAAGTGAGGAGGAAAAAATTTAAAAGGCAAGGAAACAGGTAGATAAGAACTACAAGAAGAAACCAGAGCTAACTAGTGGGAAAAGTGATCAGGTTCCCCTACTGTGTTATGCAATATGAATTCTCCTCTTCCTCCCTTTCCCCCCAAACATTAACAGAGTATTCAGTAGCCACTTTAATTGCATTGTGAAGTTGGATCTGTTTCGGGGCTGAAAAAAAGGCTCAGTGTGACCTCAGGGCAGCCAAAGGGGCAGGACATGGAAGATGTGCCCTCCCATCAGTAACCCCTGGCAACCAATAATCTGTTTTCCATCTGAAACTCATTCATTTTGTTTTACAAATATGTTACAGAAATGGATTCACACAGTTTATAACTTTTGAGATGTTTTTTTTTCACTCAACATAATTCCCTCAAGATCCACCCAAGATGTTCATGTATCAATAATTTTGTCCTTTTTATTGCTGGGCAATATTCCATGGTACGGATGTGCCAAAATTTGTTTAGCCAGTCACCCACTAAAAAGGTATTCAGGTTGCCTCCAGTTTTAGGCTATTACAAATGAAGCTTTGAACATTTATGTGCATATTTTGATATGGACATAATTTTCATTTCTCTGGAATACATGCCCAATAGTGTGATTGCTGGATCATATGCAAATGGTAAATGCATGCTTAGTTTTATGAGAAACTATGAAACTATGTTCCAGAATGACTACACCATTTTCACTCCCACCAGCAATGTTTGAGAGATCCAGTTTCTCTGCATTCCCTCCAGCATTTGGTCTGTAAAACAAGTTTTTATTGCTGCTCTCATAGGTATATAGTGATATGTCACGGTATTAATTTGCATTTTCCTAATGGTTAATGTCCTAATTTGCTAAGCTACCAAAAGCAGAGACAATAAAATGGCTTTAGGTATGGGAATTTATTAGCTTACAAGCTTATAGTTTTGATGCCATGAAAATGTCCAAATCAAGACATCATCAAGATGATGCTTTCTTCCTGAAAACTGGCTGTTGGCAATTTTGGACTCCTCTGGCAAAGCACATGGTGGTGTCTGCTGGTCTCTCCTTTCTCTTCCAGAGCAAAAGTTTTAAAAATTATATCACTGATGTGGAGACAGTGGCCGCAGGAATTCCTGAAGGCAGGGAGAAGGATAAAGAGTGTGATATGGGGCATTTTCGGGACTTGGCGTTGTCCTGAATGATATTGCAGGGACAGATGCAGGACATTATATATCCTGCCATAACCCACTGAATGGACTGGGAGAGAGTGTAAACCACAACATAAACTATAATCCATGCTGTGCAGCAGTGCTCCAAAATGTACTCATTAAATGCAATGCATGTGCCACACGGATGAAAGAGGTTGTTGATGTGGGAGGCGTGGGGGGTGTGGGGAGTGGGGTATATGGGAGCCTCATATTTTTTAATGTAACATTTTGTGTGATTTATATATCTTTTAAAAAGAAGATAATTTTTAAAAATTTCCCTTTATCGATTGTTGTATTAGTGTCAAATCTAATTCTTCACCTAGCCTGAGGTCCAGAAAATTTCTCTTCTGTTTTTTTCCTAAAGGTTTCATAGCTTTACCTTTTACATTTATGCCCATGATCAATTCTGAGTTAATGTTAATATAAGATGTGAGGTTTAGGTCAAGGTTCCCCTTTTTTTTTTTTTTTGTCTATGAATATCCTATTGCTCTAGTACCATTTGTTGAAAAGGCTTTCCTTCCTCCACCTAATTGTTTCTGCACCTTTGTCAAAAATCAGTTGAGCATATTTGCAAGGGTTTCCTATTCCACCCATCTATGTATTTATTCCTTGAACAATACCACACTGTCTTAATTTCTCTAGTTATACAGGAAATCTTAACATTAGATAGAATGATTGCTCTCACTTCATTCTTCTTTTTCAAAATGGTCCTTTGCCTTTTTATATACATTTTTGAATAAGCGTGACTATATCTACAAAATCCTTTTCTAGGAATTGTGTTAAATCAGTTTGTTGAGAATTGACATCTTTCCTATGCGGAGTCTCTCAATCCATGAACACAGTATATCTCTCCATTTAATTAGGTTTTCTTTTTTTCTTCTTTCATCGATATTTTGCATTTATCAGCATGCAGAACTTGTACATGTTTTGGTAGATTTATCTCTAAGTATTTCATTTTCTTTGGGGAAATTATAAATGGCATTGTGTTTTTAATTTTGGTTTCCACATGTTTGTTCTTAGTATATAGAACTGTGGTTGATTTTTGCATGCTGATCTTGTAATATGTGAACACGCTGATTCATTTATTAGTTCTAAACTATTTTTGTTCTTTTTTTTTTTCAGACTTCCTTGGGATTTTTCAGCCCCATTTCAGGAACTTGAGTCAGTTCTAGTTTAAAAATGCCGTCCTTTACTTCAGCCGTTTCTCAGAGCTCTCTTCTCTACTCTCAAGTTCTTCCCTTCCTTCCGCTTGGTGGCTCTTCTCATAATCAGGGTTTGAAAAGGCCCATTGTTTATTAACGAGCAGGCAGAGGGAGAACATCAGCTCATGTGATTGGTGCATGTCTGGTGTCCATTTCCTGAGCCCGACGTGAGCTGCCCATTCTCTCTAGACTTGGTGGCATTTGAAATTCATTCATTTATGTGGTTCATTAGGTGACTCGAGGGCTCCTTCCCTTCTTATATTGTATATATCATTCAGCTACAGATTCCACACTGCCCCCCACCTGATCTCCAGCAGGTGACCCCACTTTACCCCCTGCCTTGCTTTGCCTCACTGAATGATCTCTTGTAAGGACTAGAATGACAACTTTCCCCAGCATCTTCTACTTCTTCCTTTAGTCCAAAGGAATCCATAAATTTTTGGGTAGTTTATTTATCACCTATTTTCCTTAGCTATGCTATCCTACCATCTCTCTCCTGTCTCTCCCCCATGCCCTGGCAACATGAGATGAGCCTGTGGACACTTCTTATTTAGTGAGTCATGTCCAAAGGGTAATCCACCACCTCTGTTTTTATCATCTTGTGTACCTTCCCAACACATCATTCTTACTTTCCTCAAACCCCTCAGATTCTCTTTATTTCCTTTCAATTCTTCTTATATTTTATCCCTCCTATCTCTAAGCATCTTCACTACTAGACATTGTCTAGTAAAGATAAGTCCTTGGTAGACCAGTTGAGGTCACAGCCATGACCCTTTTTTCAGCCACAATTAAGATCCAGCAGCAATGAATGACCATCCAGCTTCCCAGTCTTATTCAGTTTTGCTTTCAAACCATTGTTCCCACCATCTTCACTTCACCAGTGTTGGGCAAGTTGGTCCTCCTCTGGTCTCTCACACTAAAACCTGTCTTACTGGGTATGTTTAGAATGTAAGGCCATGATCTGAATTTCATTTTTCAGGATTGTGTTTTCATAGAACAACCCTAATGGATGGTGTAATGTCTCCCTCTGGGACAAAGGGGAGGCTTGTTTACTGCTTATTATTAAAGAGGTAGATTCCCCAAGCTCAGTGTTCCTCTCCTGTAGTACAACTCACCGCATGTACAGATGCCATTTGTGTCCTCCATATGTCCCCTCATGAGGTGTGGAGTACAAGGAGAATTGATGCATACATGTTGATGCTGATGCTTCTTGCTGTGCCATGAATAATAAAGATCTTTGTCTCTGAACTGGGAGTCTTGTGTCTTCTTCCAGTATCCATAAAATAGTAATAGGCTAACTTATTAGTCTGTCGGGCAAAATCAAATCCCAGACATGACACATCTTCAAGGCCACCATCAAGACTTCTTTTGCCACCAGCCTGCTCATAGCTATCCTGCTCTTTACTTGTCTTTCTCTGTCTTGGGCAAAAGAGTAAAACATGATGGCTCAGATCACATACCTGGAACCCATCTCTCCTCTCCTCTTCGGGACATTTAGAAAATAAGGAAGTGTTTTGTCATTTTGATTTGAATTGATCCTTCATCAGCATGGGTGGAACTGCTAATCCTTATGGAAACTCTAGACAAAACCTCTTGGGTTTGCCCAATTCTTAGTCTGCTCCATACCAAAAGTGTTTGAGCCCAAGAAGACTTTCTACTCATTGTAATATGTGTACTAATCTTATAATTCCCCTCATTCAAAAGCCAAACCTCCCAAACATTGGAAAATCTCCCTGCTTCTTATAAAGCGGGTGGCCCATGAGCCCATCCTCCCAAGCCCAAGCAGTTGGGCCAGTCTTCTCCATATTCCTAGCAGTCTAGACCCCTATCATTTGTCAAGAAGGGAGAAGGTGCTTGGCATTCACTGGTCAGTGAGAAATGGACAATTGTCCGGAATAATTCTTAACCGGTGAGATCACAAAATTTCTCAAGAGCTGTGGGCTGCCTTGTACATTAGCTCAAGGCCTTTCCTTTGATATAAATGTACATTTCTCATTGCAACCTGTTATAATATAACAGGAAAGGGATGCCTTAAAAATATTGTTTTTTAATACGTGTGGCTAAAACGAAGCAGAAATTCAGTTATTTTGGTGATGTAAAAATGAAAAGCTTCCTTCACCTGAATGATCCATTTATTTGAAGATTTCTTATATGGCACCAGGTACATTAGGTAATTGTTTAACCCCACCTCCTACTCTTTTTTTTTTTTTTTTTTTTTGCATTGGCTATGTGTTTTTAGCTTAAAAGTCTCCTCTGAGGAGAGCAATGTGTCACTAGGGAGATTAAAACTTTGAAGTATGATGAATGCTTGGGATTTGAGCCCTGTTCTCAGAAGATAAATTAGCTCAATCAAATTGCCTGGGAAACACTGTACAGTGAACAAATTTCAGCCTATCTTCCAATGCTTGCTCTTATGTCTGGTAAAATAAAGAAATCCCTGCCTACCACGACATGGTTCATCTTCTTCCATCCCCTACTTCCTCGCAAGGGACATAAAGAGAAGTTACAAAAATATGAGGGGAAAAGATACTTGGCTCCAAGCCAGAACAGAGAAAATAACTTAGAGTAGAAGAAAACCTGGAAGCCAGCATAAATACCTTGACACCTACCACGTTATCTTTGAGCCAAGCACAGAAATAAAGTAATGCAATAAAAAACATTAATAAATTGTTAAGAAGTAATCGGAAAATTATGGAAAATATGTTTCTTCTTCTTGGAATCTCGAACCAAGAAAAACCAACGTGAAACTGACAATTACATAAGTGTCCACAGGGGGCTAATGAGTCACAGCAGATGGTTCTTGGTCATGTATTTAATTGCTGTAAATGAATATGAGGATTTTGTCCTTTACATTTTAAAATTCTCACTGGTAACCACCATATGGTCCCCTGCCATCTGCAGAGTTATCTGACACTTGAGCGGTGACTTATTTATTATACTCCAAAAATATTTGCAGAGTGATTAATGAATTAGTGCTAGTAAAATATCCATTAGAATCCTATTTCAGAAAAGATTATGGTACATAAAGCTAAAACAAAAACTCACAAAATAAAGGTTAGCCATGGCACAATGCATAAAGCAGATCTACCCTTATTTTTCAACATCCACTTCACGATGATACACACTGTTTTTTTCCTAACTTTGCACAAATCGACATGGAAAGCTTAGCATACTTACTAAACCTTGTGTAATATCCTTGCCTCCAGCAGCTCTGTGCACTTGTTCACCACTGGGAAGCATTTGATTATTGTCCAGCTTCTTCAGCTCAACCCCACGGAGGAGTGTAATGGTGACGTTCCAGAAAAGCTATTCGCTTTCTTTTCATTCCTCACACGGAGCAATCCCATCCACCATGATTTTGACTTTGTCTTATCTTTTCCTTTCTTGGAGTGGTGGGTTTATGAGAACCAGGGGCTTTCCTTACTGAGACCCCAGCAAGGCTGAGGCTATCCCTGGTGGTCACTTCTCTAGGATTTTTATTTTGGCACCAGGGACAGGGATTGAACTCAGGACCTTGTATGTGAAAAGCCAGTGCTCAACCACTGAGCCACATCAGCTTCTCTGAGTTGGTTTTTTCATTTGTTTTGCTTGTTGTTTGCTTACACTTTTTTCAGGAGGCACCGGGAACTGAACCTGGGACCGCCCATGTGGGAGGCGGGTGCTCAGTCGCTTGAGCCACATCCTCTCCCTCCTCTAGGATTTTTGAAGTGAGCATTGGGTCATCTGAAGAAGCAAATCTGACCTCATTTTGGCAGTATAAATGCAGAGAGAGCTGCTTACAAAAGTTAGGCAAACATTTTTTTTCCTAGGTTGTTAACTGAAAGAGCATTCATTTAATTTTCTCCCTGGACCTTTAACCTAGGACTGATTTTCTCCCCCTGAAGTAATGTTAATTGAATTCAGCTATGATGATACTGTGTTTTGCATTTATATACATAATTGAGTTTCCCCATTCTTAGATTTTTAAAAGAAAATGGTAAAGTTTGGGGCAAGAATGGTGGGAGATGGAGGGGAAGGAAAAGGAATGAGGACAGAAGGTGTATACCAATTGTTTCATCTTTCTGAAGACAGGCATAGAAGAAGGTCTTTCCAGGAGCACAGCTTATTCTAAATCGTGCATGTCTGAGGTGTAATGAAACTCTTACGCAAGCTAGATTGGGACTTAGGGAAAAGAGAATAATCCCTTAAAAACATCTACAAAATAATATTTATAACTTCTAGGAAAAGGAGGCTGAGAAAAGCCAGGTCATATACTATTCCTCCTAAGACCTGATGAAATGAAGAAAAAAAGAATGTGAGAAACACACACACACACACATTATCGTCTGCCAGCAAATAAAGAAAAGCAGATCCCAAACCTATAATCTCGGAGAAGTGATAGTGAAAGAAAGAAGCTGAACATCCTGGCTGGGTCTGGAGAGCTTCTCACCTCCAAAACCCTCCCTGAAATAAAAAGAAAGGAGAGGGTTAAAAAAATCCTGAAAATTCTCACTAATACTCCCCTTCTCCCTCACATTATTGAGAAAGGAGGCTAGGGGGGGAACTGTTCAATGAAAACAGAGGAGGTGAGATGCCCCTCACTCTGATTTCAGGGAAAAGGATGGTGAGAAGGGAGAAGAATTTTCCAAGCTCACCATTTTTGGTTCTTCAAGCTGAGAGGAAAACAGAGGAAAGGAAAAATTATTAAAACCACACATTTCTTTTTGTATCCCTCTCTTAAGCCACGAGAAAATATTAAGACTAGGAACAGAAATGAGAAATTCAGCATCAGTAAAATAAAAGACCACCTTTCCTGTCAAGCTTCAATATGCATGGAGCAGAGCAGCCGAGGGCAGGGGGCCTTCAGAAACTGTGAAAAAGGATGTGAGCAGACCTCATACGCAGTTAAAAGAGAGGGAACATGACTCGAAAAGAAATGACGCTCCCTGAGGTACATAAACTCAAAGGCTTATTGGGTTTCGCAGGGGCATTTGATGAAAAAACATTAGAGAAAATAATTATATTCATTTAAGTCCTTTGAGAATTCAAGGACTGTGATAACTACTACTACTATTAGCTGAAATGAAGAAGAGCAAGTTGGAAAATTTTTCTTTCTGGTTGCTATGGAAGCACAATGATCAGAGAGAGGAAGCCCAAGTAGAGCATAGGTTTATGTGCAGTTTAATTGCAGTTTTCTCTTTAATGTTTGCAAGATCTCCGGAGTCGGGGGTTGTCGACACTTTTTTGTTTGTGAAAATTGGTAAGAAATGCATTTTTATAACTCGCAACCCCATACACACACAGAGGTTTGCATTACAAATAAAATTTTCATTTAAAAGCATGTACTTTTATTGCATGTGATGCTTTCTGGTATTTTCTATATACCTCTATGCTCTTTTATTTTCTAAAATTCAAGTGTGGAGGTAAGACCCTTAGAAGACCCCCAATGATCTCCACCTCCTGGTGTTCATGTCTTCGTATAACTCCCCTTCCCCTGGACTGGGCAACTTGCTTCTAACCAATAAAACATGGCAATGGTTATCAGATTTCCCTCTCATGGTTACATTGCATTATATAAGACTCCATCTAAGCAGACTGGGGAGTCAACTTGCCGGCTTGATGAAGCAGCAACCATGCTGAGGCAGCCCACGTGACAAGGAACTCGAGCAGATCCTAGCAACTCTGGCTGACCTCGAGGACTTGAGGGTTGCCTCCAGGCAACAACTTCGCAAAAAGCTGGACCTTCAGCCACACAGGTGTGAGGAAACAAATTCTGCCAATGACTTGAATGAGCTTGGGTTCCTCCCTGGTTGAGTCTCCAGATGAGAATGCAGCTCAGCTGACAGTGTGACTGCACCCTTGTGAGACCCTGCACAGAGAACCTGACTAAGTTACGGCACGGTAAATGTGTGTTGTTTCAAGCTGCTAAATTTGTGGGTTTTGTTATGTGGCAATAGAAAACTAATTCAACAGGTCACACCCACTTAATAAATTTTGTGACCTATTCATGAGTTGCAAGCTGCAATTTGAAAAAAACTACTGTCTTAGCCAACTGAAAGCTGCAAATATTTCTGGACTCTTCAGGAATGTGGCCCCATGATAATAACATATATTTAAAGTGTACTTTGTTATAGGAAATTGAACATATAAGCCTAAAGAAGAGAGTTGAGCAAATGTAGCATAGAAATATTTTAATCTGTGACTCAAATTTTTTCCCTAAGATAAAAGAAGAATCAAATGCAGATTGAAAAAGTACACTATGTTATGGGGGGGGGGGGGGGCGGGATTATACAGAAAACTTATCACTGGGATATACCCTAGTAGAGTAAATAAATAAACTTCAAAAGTAAATAAAAGTTAATGTGAGTCTCTATCAAAAAAGAGCAAGTGAGTTAGGGAGAGAAAAATAATAAGACTTGATTCAGACTTCTCCTCCACCATGTCAGAGCCCACCAGCTGATCATTTCCTCTTCTTCCTGGGTACACAGCTACTCTTCGTTTCTCAATCTCCTGGGCACATCAGTGTCACCTCGACTAGCTCTGGCCAATAAAAAGGTAGCAGAAGTGCTGTGTGCCCACTTGGGGTCTAGGCTTTTCAAGAAGCAGCTTTGTTCTCACCATGTTCTTTTTCTCTCCTGGTGGGAACTAGGTCCTGGTGAATCCACATTACAGAAGAAGCCTAAGTTACTGAGCTAACATGCAGAAGAGTGCTTTTTTTGTCAGCTAACAGCATCTCTTCATGCTATTTCGTTATAAGAAATAAGCTATTATCATGTGTGTACCATAAAATGTTTGGGAGTCTATTTTTACACAAGTGAGCTTTGCTGTCACTAGTACATTGGTGCTTATGATGAACTTGGGGTAGAAACCATGACCCAAGAGTATCATAGTCAGCAGAGAATTGTCCAAGTGTAGAGGCAGGAAACATTTTCAAGCATGCACTAGTTCCAGGAATGTAGTGCAATATGAGCCTTTTTAAAATAATCTACTTTATCCAATTAATAAACATAAACAGAGAAATTATAGCAAAAGGATTGACCATAAGCACTGAACACATTTAAATGTAGAATTAAGGTTTCACAGCAGAATATAAATGTTATAAAAAATGCAATGTAGATGCAATAATATTAGGATATTTTCAAAGCTGATATTCCAAGAAATAATAAAGATATAATTTCATTTATCAACCTAAAAACAAATACTAGAAAAGTTAGGAATCATAATGTAATTGAGAAAAATGGGTGGAAAGGAGGAAGAATAGTGAGGGAAGGTGGGAGGCAAGAAAAGTATATATTTCTCCCCTGCCCCAGGACCTCATACATGGCAAGCAAGCACTCAACCGCTGAGCTACATCCACTCCCCAATGAGAGTTATGTTTGTTTGTTTGTTTGTTTTTAGGAGGTACCAGGAATCAAACCCATGACCTCATGCATAGAAACAGGCATGCAACCATTTGCCCAAGAAGAGTGCTTTAATTGCCCTATTGTTTATAGAAAAATGTCTATGTCTTTTAGGTATTTTCTAAGCAAATAAGAAATTAAGTATATTATGTAAAGTTACTATTATCAGATAAAACGATAACCACAAAGAAATCACAAACTTTCTAAACCAAAAAATAAAAATAAAAAAGATAAATAAAAGAACTGTGGAAAAGAAACACAGAAATAAAACAGAGAAAACACAAACCACATATGAAAGATTTTTTAAAAAGCAGTAAACAAGAAAGCTTAATGTGAAATGACAGAGCTGTGACTAACAGTATTTGTCCCATCATTAAATGTTAATGGAACAAATTCACTCATAAAAAATCTCAGATGGAATCACAAAGCAAAACCCAGTACATATGTTATTTACAAGACACGGTTTTAAAATAAAGTAACTCAAATACTGAAAGGAAAAAGATGGGCAAAGTCATATCAGGCTAATGCAAACAAAAAGACAGCAGAAGTTATAATCTCAATATCAGAGAAGATTGTATTTAGGACAAAACATTAAATATGACAAAAGAAGGCCATTTATCAAAGATAAAGTTTACAACCTAATGTACCAAATGACCCAGCATCAGAAAATGTTACATAAATGATACAAGAAATGCAAGCAGACATTGTCAGAAATATTTTGGTATTAGGAGACTTCAGTTTACCATTCTTGGTCCATGGTAAATCAAGTAGGGAAATCAAGTAAATAATTACTGTTTTATATATGTACAATTTTTCAAAATGTAGTTGAAAAATAAAAATAAAAGTAGAAGGGTGATTGTGGAGCCACAGAGGGAACTTTTGCCATAATCACAATGATATATTCATAATCATAATCACAATGAATGCTTGATGAAAAGAATTTAAAACAAGTTGAGAAAAGATAAGATATAGGGAGGATGGCAAAGGCGATCCATTTTAGAAATTATCAGTGCCCTGATGGAGAGGAGAAGCTAGTGAGTGAAAGTGTAGATAAATATAATGGAGGGACTTTTTCCTTGACTATATCATTTAAATAATCTGTATTCCTCTGTGTATCTTTCTGATGCACAGATGAATCAAGAACAACCGAGTTAATAATTGGACTTCGATGAGATAAAAGTGCCTGAAAAAGAACTGTATAGGAGTAATGTCTCCATAACTTTTTGAGCTGCCTTTTTCTGTCCTTCTATTTTTGTGAATTTGAAATAAAGTTGTTAATTTAAAAAAAGAATAAATAAGGACCTCTTTTGTCATTAGAGGCTAGTGACTGGAAGGGTTGGGGGAACTCTGATGGGTTCAGTGTTTTCCTCAGCAGGATTCAGAAGATACTGGAGCTGTGTCTACAGAGTTGTGGAGGAAAGAACACATCACCAGGAATACCATGCCATCCCAATTGTTGCACACAACTAAGAGCACGGGCAAAGAGTCTATAGCAGGTACCAACTCAGAGAGGAATTAGTCCCTGTAAAAACAATGTCGAGATAAAATCCAGTCACCAAGAGAATAGTGGGAAAGCTTTGGTAAAAGGCTGTTGCTGTGCATTGGACTTGCCTATAAATCCATTCATCACGTATGTGACAAGTCTATGGAGGGCATGCTTTCAGCCAGCCTCTGCTCTAGATAGCCAAGGATAAAGAGGAATAGACAAGCTCCTGCCCTTGTGAAGACCTGGAGGATGAGAAGGAGCCAGCAGACTCAGGAGGAAGAAAAGAGCATTCCAGACAGAAGGAGTGGGAAACACAGAGGCCATGAGAAAAGGAAAAGCATGTGAAGTTTGAGGACAGAAAGCAAGTTTAGTATGAGGAAAGGAAGGATAAGATACAGTCAGAGTGTAGGTGAAGGCTTGAAGGCCAGGGTAAGGGGTTCAGGTACACATGCTCAAAGAAACAGGAAGCCATTGAAAGGTTTTCAGTGGTGGGATGGCATAAGCTGAACAAATGATTGCTTTGATTGCTGGCTGAAAATTGAATGTTAAGAGGTAAAGGAGAGTGAAGTAAACTGGCGAGAACCCCCCCTGCAGTAGCCCAAGTGAGATGAGAGTGACCATGCAGAAGGAGCTGAGCAGTGAGCTATGAGATGCATTTTGGAATTTAAATCTACTGGGGGTGAGGAGGGTAAATCAGGCATGATTCCTAAATTTCAGGGTAAATGAAGAATTTCATGTCGGATATATTAAGTCCAAGTTGTCCATTGGATATTCCAATGGGAGCTTTCAAGGAGGCAGGTGGCTCAAACTCTGGGAATCAGTAGGAAAGTTTACACTGTGCAAGTAAACTGAGTCATTTTTAGCCATATGACTGGACTTGGTCAATTAGGGCAAATGGAGAAGAGAGAGGGTCAAGGACCAAGCTATGAGAAACACCCATAGTAGAAAATTGTGTGAAGGGGGAGGAAGGGCCAGAAGGGAGAAGAAGCAGCCAGGAAAGTGGGAGGAAAATAGGGACAGGATGATGTCAGGGTCAAGAGAAAATGTTCAAAAACAAGTGGTCAACCATGTAAAATGCTTCTGGCAGGCCCACTATAAGGTGGCACTAGACAAGCCCCTTGGTTTTGACAACATCGAGTGAGTGGTATTTTCTCTAGCAAAGATGGGTGTCAGCATTCAGTTTCAGCTGTGGATGTGCTGGGGAAATATTATAGAACAAGAGAGGGAGAATGTAAACTAAGGTATTAAGCAAGCCTTAACTTACTAAGTTAAGTACATAGCACTTGGGCATTAGTGTCTGCCAAATCGTTCCTGATTTCTACCTTCAGGGTGCCCTTGTAGGATAAATTGTGAGCAAAGGAAAGCGTCCTCATTTTGAGGGCTGAGCACTGAATTGCCAGGTCAAACCTTTTACCCCTCTGGCAAAGTAATTGACAATAGTCCAGAGAGGAACAATATTCAACCTGGGTGCTGGAGCAGGATGACTTAACGGACCCACCAATGGGTTTATGATGGACATATAGGGTGACTGAGAAACAGACCTCGTTGTTTCAGCCACTGTTTTTGTGGTGGTTATTACAACAGCATAACATATCCCATCCAGACTCATACAGTGATTAAAATGTTAGACCATGAGTTCCAAGCAGAGAGGATAGGAGGGGAGGACACAATGGAAAGTGAAAAAGTAGAGTGCCAAGGAATGAAAGGTCTTTATCGTGTGAACTGATTTCTGCGAAAGTTAGAATCTGCACTGTGAGGAAGAGAATGTCAGAGACACATGCTTTAAATCTACATTTCAGATGTAATGCAGTGACTGGTAGAGGTCCAGGATATTCTCAGGCGAATTCTTTCAAATGCTCAGTAAATAAGTAATTCTGATTCTATTTATAATTATTTAAAACTTAGAAAGGTAAGGAAAGCATCAGTTCTGTTGATGAGACTTCAAATCACCTATAACAAAATTGATCAAGAGTACTATAGACTGGTCCCACTTATAAATAGTGATGCAAAATTCTTAAAGTTAGTAATGATGAACCGACATCATCACACTGATATTCATAGCAGCATTATTCACGATCGCCAAAAGATGGAAACAACTCAGGTGTCCATCAACCAATAAAAGGATAAATTTTGGTGTAGTCATACGGTAGAATATTACTCAGCTATAACAAGAAATGAAGTCGTGAAACATGGCAATATAGATGGACCTTGAGGAAATTATATTGAGTGAAGCAAGTCGGACACAAAAGGACAAACACTGCATGATTTCACCATTATGAACTAAATATAATGAACAAATTCATGACGTTAATAGCTAGACCAGAGATCACCAAAAGATAGAATGAAGATAGAGACTAGAAAGCTAAGGCTTATTCTGTGCAGAATTGGTGAAAATGTTGTAAATGTTTGGAAATGGATAGAAATGTTGGCATATTGTTCGGGTCCATTTTTACAAAATATAAATACAAATAAATTTATAGAGATGGAAACAGAGTAGCAGTTATGTATGGCAGTGGAATGATTTAGGGATTGAGAGGCAACTACTAAGAGGTAGGGATTTTTTTAAAAAATTAATAACAAGAGCCCATCAGTGCACAAGTAAAAGAGTCATTTCAGTATGTAAGGATGGTTCAATATCAGGAATCCTATCAGTATAATTCATCATCACATTAAATGAAAGAGAAAAACTATACAATCATTTCAATGTCCATTATTTATTAAAGCCCTAACTACAATAGGAACATAAGACTATCTCAATTATTGTATATACATAGAGTTCACTAAATACTAGAAGTAGTTCCACTAAAATCAAGCACAAGCTGTGGTTGCCACTGTTTTCTCCTTTTTTAATATTCAGATTATTAAATTATTACTACTAATTATTAGATAAAAGAAAGATATAAGGTATAATTATAGGAAAGAAGGAAGTAAAAGTATAATTATTTGTAGATGGTATGATTACATGTCTGTAAAACCTAAAACAGTAAAAATACTATTATAAAGCAAAAAGAATTCAGGGAGATGTCTGGATCTTGGTCATCACCATCATAACAGGCAAACACGTGTCCAGCACTGTACTGATTGTTTCCTTATATAGTTTAATTCTTATAACATTCCCATAAGCTTGGCATTATTATTATCTCCATTTTAGAGAAGAGGAAACTGAGGCACAGAGAAGTTAATAATTTGCCCAAGTTACGTAGCTAGTAAGCAGCGGGGCCAACATGCAGAATCAGTGACATCCGTATTTGCAAGCAATAGCCACTTTTACAAATTTCCCATTTCTGATAGTAACAATTTAAAAATATCTAGGAGTGTGCTTATCAAGAAGTGAAGAATACCTATATGAACAAAATTTTAGAAATCAACTAAAATAAAAAAATAAAAGATGAAGAGCTGAGTTGTTGAAGGATCGGTGAACTCTCACTTAAGTGATTCCCTATGTAAGTGGTCTCCAAAGTCAGGTGAGAACAACTAGACCGTCTGTTTGTATTCGATGTTTATGCTGGTGTCCATCCCAACAAGGGAGTTGGAGCATCCTCAGAAATAAACAGAAGTCCCACGTGCAGAGGGAAGAATGGGAACCCACACCCACTGGTTGGCTTTCAGCTCAGGGCAGTGTGGTAAAGTCTGCCTGAGTACAAGGAAGTGAATTTATAGATTTTATTACTGAGAATCTTTTAATTGACAATTGTTATAATGATATGGGGAATGAACAGGAAAGTCTTTTCTATCACTGTGATTCACAGATTATCTCTTAATATAATATTTAAGAATTTTTTAAAACTTAAATGTCAAAAACAAAAATGTTCCAATGTTGGTAAAATTTTCTATAACTAGCAAAGTCTCAGTAGTTTATTACCTGGAAGATTTTTTTAAAAATGAATAAATGTAATCTGCTCCTTCAAGAGAAGTTTTGTGCTTTAACAATGAGAAAAAAACCCTTTCTGAAAGAAAAGTGCTGTAATAAAAGTGTTTTTAATGCTGATGTATAATTTTGTGTGATTGTGAAAATTCTTTTAACACTCTTAAATATTTTCAAATGGACTTTATGAACATGTTTTTCAATTTTCCAAATGAAGAACCCACCTGATAAAACCATAAAAGGTAAAACATCTGATTAGTTTTCAAGACCACCTGATCAACATCAGGAAAGATAAAAATGACGATGTCAGCTCTTTTGCAGAATCAAGGGTGGTAGTGAACTGCAGGTTCCTTGACTTGGCAAGCGCAGCCTGTGCCACACCTCATCCACAGGCACCTTCAAGTTTTTCATAGAATCCTTTTCAACAATGATGGAGATAAAAAGCCAGTATCAAAAGAATGGGAATATAGAACTAGATCTTCTAATGGCTGTATCAAACGGTTCAAAACAAATTTGAATAAGCAAACCCACAGAGTTAGAATCTAGAATAGAGGTTACCAAGGGACAGAGTGGGGATAGGGAATAGGAGATTAAGGCTTAAAATATACAAGGTTCCTATTTGGAATGATGGAAATGTTTTGGTGATGGATGGTGGTGATGGTAGTACAACATTGTCAGCATAATTAATGGCACTGTAATATAGATCTGAATGTCGTTAAGAGGGGAAATGTTAGGTTACAGTCAGTAAAAGAATAAAATAAAATAAAAATTAATTAAACTATCTATATAGTGAACCCTAAGTTAAACCATGGATTATAGTGAATAGTACAATTATAAAAATGTGTTTTCATCAGTTATAACAAATGATCCACACCAAGACAAGGTGTTAATAATGGGGTAGTATATGGGAATCTTGTATTTTATGCATGACTATTCTGTAAAGCCACAATTTCTGTAATTTAAAAAATTAATAAAAAATAATTATGTATATTCAATCACATTGTTTTTATTATTAATGATTTTCCTGGCCAAAGTAAAATTAGTTTTTGTATAATTACATAAAATGAAAACACTTTAAATAGTGTTCATTTCATCTTCAATTTTATTTCTATATTTGAATATTTCTTGTAAGATACAGTATGATGGCATAGCTAAATACTTAATAAATATATATATAACCTATAATAAATATAAATAAATATGTTGAAGTGCAGAGTAAACTTTTGTGTTTTATTTTACTGCTTTGCAAACAAAGCATTTAGAGACTCCTATATTGAATGTCCTAAATTGATCACCAATGATGAAAAAATCTCTTTTGACTTCCAGTGACCAGCTATGTGTTCATAAAAGTCTGCCCTGTCAAGATTTTTAAAAGTGTTGCTTGTTGATCCAGTTGATAAAAAGCAAATAGAGGTGTTAGGCACACACACACATACTTAACGGAGTCTTTGCTGAGACATTTCATTTGGTAACAGAAAAAAAAAGGAGAAAATTCATCTAATCGCAGCTCTTACCATTTAAGATTCTTATCTACAAACCTGTAAGGCTTTAAAAATCAATTTCTTGATAGTTCTTAATGATCAGCAATTCTGAAAATAATTGGAGTCCTACGAGAGGCTATCTGACCACTTTATGTTTTACCTCTTTACCTTTGCAGTAGGTCAGTAGAATCAGTTCCCTCTAGGTTCAATTTCTTGATTTCTTCATCAGTAGACATTTTCACCAGCAGGGAAAGAACAGCCAAAGGCCAGTCATGTAATCAGTTTAAATCAACAGTCCTGAACCCCAGCTGCACACTATTATCACTGAGGGACCTCAGAAAGTCCTGTTGCTCGGGACACACACTCAGGGATTCTGTGGTCATTGATCTGGGGATTGACCTGGGTATTGAGATGTTCAAAGCTCCCCTGGTTAAAAGAATAAGAAGAAGACCCCAAGAGCATGGTAGCTGTGACTGTGATAACAGTAGGAATGGTGTCCGTGACTCACGGTCAAATGGCATTTGTCTGTCTGGGAAGGACACCATCACATGAAAACTGAAGGTCCTACCCAATGCCAAACACCCTATCTCCCTGTTTCCCTTCACGTGTGTGGCTTTAGTGCCATTTCGTTTCTACCACTTTTTTTTTTAGCTGTTTTTTCATCTTGATGCTAAGCTTGCCTCAGGTTTAAAAACTGTTATGTGGGATTTGTTTTTTATGAAGAGGAAAAATACCGTGAAATGCTTCCATGATGCAGTGGAAGCCAAAAACAAATGAAACAACAACAACAACAAAATACCCCTTCCCCCAAAAAGGAAAAAGAGTTGCAAGTTAGATGTGTACAGATTCTTGTTAATGGACAAAGAATTAAAGATCTGTTGTCTTTCCTTTCCCTAAAAATAGTATGCAGTTAAGACTTTGGAAATCCAGATGGAAATGAGAAAAGACACATGTGCCTAATAACCACAGGTGTCTTAAATAACTTTAATTTTGGAACAGAATTGAACAGTATTTACAGACAAAGGAGGCACAAAAGAGAATCAGGAACATGAAAAGCTGTGATTTATCCACTTTTATGATTTTAGCTAATAAAGGAAACAATTTAGAAGCTTGTCTTATTCTTAGAGTCTCATAACTTGGACATTCTTTTAAATTGGATTTCTAGTGACATGTTCTAAAATAGGACATGTGATGCTACAAATAGAGGAAGCATTTTTTGAGAACCACTGAGCTGGAAGATTTTCACAGTAATCCAGGTGAGAGAAGACAATGGTGAAAGAAGTAGAGACAGATATGAGAAATATTTAGAAGTCAAGATTAATATGACTGAATGATTCATTTGAAATTGGTGGTTTTGTTCCCTGGTTTGCAAATCAAATGAGCAGGTGGGAAATACCAAAACAAGGAATATGAGACTACATGAAATAAGTTTGATGGGGAGAAGATAAGGAGTACTGGTATGGACGTGAAGAGTTTGAAGGGCAATTGAGATATCTAGTCTACATTGTCTAGGAAGCAGCTGGAAATACGGTGAAGAGAGATTTGTCTAGAGAAAGAGACTTGAGAGTCATTGGAATATGGGGTAGGTGAAGTCACAGATGAAAGTGAGATTGTCCAGCAAGAATGAATACCCATTGGAGAACTGAAAAATCCAAAAATAGATGGTAATTAAACTTGCATCCATAACCAATGGATTAAAGAAATAAGCACAAAGGAAATATGGAAGAAAATGAAAATGAAAACACACATATCAAAACTTTTGGGATGAAGCAAAGCCAGTAGTGAGAGGAAAAGTTTATAGCTCTAAATACTTGCATTAAAAAAAAAAAAGATCTCAAATCAGAGATCTAATCCCATGTGGTTAACTTCATTCATCAACTTGACCAAGTTTTGGAGCGCAGTTGTTTGGTCAAGCAAGCACTGGCCAGATTGTTACTGTGAGGATATTTCATGGACTTACATCATCAGTAAATTGATGGCATCTAAGCTGATTATATCAGCAATCACTTGAGGAGATTGCCTTCAACAGTTAGGGAAATCTCATTCCATCAGTTGAAGACTTTATTTATTTTATTTATTATTTTTTTAAAAGATTTATTTTTATTTATTTAATTCCCTTCCCCTCCCCCGGTTGTCTGTTTTCTGTGTCTTTTTGCTGCGTCTTGTTTCTTTGTCCGCTTCTGTTGTCGTCAGCGGCGGGAAGTGTGGGCAGCGCCATTCCTGGGCAGGCTGCACTTTCTTTCACGCTGGGCGGCTCTCCTTTCGGGGCGCACTCCTTGAGCGTGGGGCTCCCCTACACGGGGGACACCCCTGCGTGACGCGGCACTCCTTGGGCGCATCAGCACTGCACATGGACCAGCTCCACACGGGTCAAGGAGGCCCAGGGTTTGAACCGCGGACCTCCCATGTGGTAGACAGACGCCCTAACCACTGGGCCAAAGTCCGTTTCCCAAAGACTTTATTTTTTTATGTACTTTTGTTTTTGTCTTTATTTAATTTTTAATGTTACATTAAAAAAATATGAGGTCCCCATATACCCCCCACCCCCCCATCCCACTCCTCCCCCGATAACAACAACCTCCTCCATCATCATGAGACATTCATTGCACTTGGTGAATACATCTCTGAGCACCGCTGCACCTCATGGTCAATGGTCCACACCATAGCCCACACTCTCCCACAGTCCACCCAGTGAGCCATGGGAGGACATACAATGTCTGATAACTGTCCCTGCAGCACCACCCAGGACAACTCCAACTCCCAAAAAGGCCCCCACATCACATCTCTTCCTCCCACTCCCTGCCCCCAGCAGCCACCATGGCCGCTTTCTCCACACCAATGCCACATTTTCTTCTATTACTAATCACAATAGTTCATGAATAGAATATCAGTAAGTCCACTCTAATCCATACTCTATTCCTCTATCCTGTGGAACTTGGAATGGTTGTGTCCACTCCGCATCTATATAAAGAAGGGCTTAGATTCCACATGGATGCTGGATGCAATTCTCCTGCTTTCAGTTGTAGGCACCAATTGAAGACTTTAAAAGACTTTAAAAGAAGTGATGATTTCAGAAGTCAGAAGAGAGAATTTCCATTTCTACTTCAGCCAGCCAGTTTCTCCTGGGAAACTCATGAAAAACCTTCATCAGAGGGGCACACTTAGAAAACTAGGAACAGAAGACAACATAATAAAGGGCATATATATATAAAAAAAAAACACAACAACCCACAGCCAACATCATACTCAATGCAAAACTGAAAGTTTCCCCTCTAGGAACAGGATAAAAAGAAGGATGCCCACTCTTATCATGGTTATTCAACATTGTACTGGAAGATCTAGCCAGAGCAGTTAGGCAAGAAAAGGAAATAAAAGGCATCCAAATTGGAAAGGAAGAAGCAAAATTCCCCATCTGTAGAAGACACAATCCCATATCGAGAAAATGCAAACAATTTACAAGAAATCTACCAGAGCAATAAATAATTCAGCAAAGCGGCAGGTACAAGATCAACATGCAAAATCACTAGTGTGTATATACTCTACTAATGAACTAGCTGAACAGGAAATCAGGAAAAATATTCCATTTACAACAGCAACTAGAAGAATCAAAGACCTAGCAATAAATTTAACCAAGGATGTAAAGAATTTATACTCAGAAAACTACAAAACATTGCTAAAAGAAATCAAAGACAGCCTAAATAAATGGTAGGATATTCCATGTTCATGTATTGGAAGACTAAATATTGTTAAGATGTCAACTCAACCCAAAGCAATTTACAGATTGACCACAATCCCTGTCAAAATTCCAGCAGCTGTATTTACAGAAATGGAAAAGTCAGTCATCACAATTATGAGTAAGAGTAAGGGGTCCTGAACAGGTGAAACCTTTGTGGAAAAGAAAGAAGTTGAAGAATGCATACTTTCTGATTTTAAAATTTATTAAAATACTACAGTGTTCAAAACAGCATGGTACTAGCACAAGAACAGCCATATAGACCAATGGAATCAAATTAGAGAGTCAGGAATAAACCCTTACGTCTATGGCCAATTGATTTTTGATACAAGTGCCAATTCAATTGAGAAAGAATGGTCTTTTCAACAAATGGCACTGGGAAAACTGAACATCCATAAGCAAGAGAATGAAGGTGGACCCTTATCCCACAGCATATACAAAAATTAACTCAAAATGGATGAAAGGCCTGACATAAAAATAAGAACCAAAACTGTAAAACTCCTAGAAGAAAACATAAGGAGACATCGTCAGGACCTTGTGTTAGGCAATAGTTTCTTTGACTTCACACCAAAAGCGTGAGCAGAAGAGAAAAAAATAGATAAATGGGACTTCATCAAAATTAAAGTCCTTTTGCACATCAAGGGACTTCATCAGGAAAATAAAAAGACAACCTAAAGAGTGGGAGAACACATATCTGATAATGGCTTAATACCCAAAATATATAAAGAAATCCTACAACTCAACCCAATTACAACCCAATTACAAAAAAGGCAAAAAACTTAAATAGCTATTTCTCTGAAGAAGATATACAAATGGCTGAAAAGTACATGACAATAGGCCCAACATCATTAGCTATTAGGGAAATGCAAATTATAATACAATGAAATACCATTTCACACCCATTAAAATGGCTACTATTAAAATTTGGAAAATAACAAGTGAAGAAGCTATGAAGAAATAGGAACACTTGTTCATTGTTGATAGGAATGTAAAATGGTACAGCAGTTGTGGAAAAACAGTTTGGTGGTTCCTCAGAAAATGAAGTCTAGAATTACCATAAGACCCAGAAATCCCACTTCTAGGTATATACCCGAATGAATTGGAAGAAAGGACTCGAATAGATATTTGTGCACCAATGTTCATAATGATATTATTCACAATTGCCAAAAGATGGAAACAACCCAAGTGTTCATCAACCCGTGAATGGATAAACTAAATAAGGTGTATACACACCATGGAATATTATCTGGTTATAAAAAGGAATGAAGTCCTGTTGAATGCAAGAACATGGATGAACCTTGAAGACATTATGTTGAGTTAAATAAGCCAGACACAAAAGGACAAATATTTTATGACTTATTGATAGGAAATAATTAGAATAAGCAAACTCATAGAGTCAGAAACTAGAATACAGGTTAGTAGGGGCTGGGGTGGGTTAGGGAATGGGCAGTTGATGCTTAATATGTTACAGAGTTTCTGTTTAGGGTGATGGAAAACTTTTGATAATGGATAGTTGTGATGGTAGCACAGCATTGTGAGCATAATTAACACTACTGAATTATATATTTGCATGTGGTTAAAAGAAGTAATTTTAGGTTGTACGTATGTCCCTAGAATAAAATTTTTAAAAAACCAAGAGTGTACAACACAAACAGTGAACCTTAATGAAAATTATGGGCTATAGTCAGTAGTACAATTATAATAACATTCTTTCATTACTTGTAACAAAAGTACCATGTTAACACTAAGTGCTTATAATAGATAATAGATGATGATTATGGAAACTGTATTTTCTGTAAACTATGACTTCTCTAATTTAAAAAATATACGTTTTAAAAGAATAAACAATCAAGAGAAATGATGATTACTTGAAGAGGACAAAGGCTAGAACCTTTGAGTAGAATGATGTTGAGATACTGGATAGAGGAGGGAAATCCTGAAAACTGAGGCAACTGAGAAGAAAGTGCAGGAGTGAGCAACAGGAATGACAGAAACAAAGAAATGAGGAACGAAGGAGTTCAAGGCTGCAGGTGCCAAATATCAAAAGGAGGACAAGCAAGATGCCTGAAAGTGTTCACTGAACTTACTTTTAGGGACAAAACTGGAATTCTGTGCCCCAGACAATTCAATAGAGATGAGAGGGTGGACGCTAGGTTTCAGAGTGTTGAGTCAAGAGAGAGGTCGGGGGGGAGATGAAAGTGTTTAATAGTTTTAGAAAATTGGCTGTGAAGAAGAGTTGGGATGCACAATTTTCTTTTTATTTCCTGAGTTGAAAATGATCCCATCATGTTTATACATTGAGAGAAAGAAGGAGAAACTAAAGGAACAGGAGAAAAATGACATTGCTCCATCTATTAAGCTGAAGCAGTTTCCTGCTGAAGTTTGGGGAAGGAAATGCTCTCTGAAAGGTAGGGAGTAGAACACAACTTCCACTAAGCAGCTAGGAGGGAAGGAAGAGAAATACGTGCAGCTGACTTTGGAGGTTGTGCCAGTCATGGCCCAAACAGAAAACGAATAGATACGTGAAAGGGTTTACTTGGAAAGAATTTAAGGAAGGGTATGGGCAGAGGTAAGGAAACCAAAAGGGGATGAGGGACCTAGAGACTCTCCACAGCAGGAAACCAGGTGTTTCTAGGGGTAAGAGGAGAGGGTGCAGGTGGGATCCTTGGAGCCCTGTGAAGGCCAGAGAAAGAGGTCTGGCTGTAGGGGACAGAGGAGGCATGGCTGTGTGGAATGCTGGAGTTGTGACTCTAGCAGATGCAATCACTGACAGGATGGTGGGACCAATTTCCAACCTTTCTCCCCTCCTAGAATGGAGACAGTCCTGGACACTAAGCTGTGAAAGAAGGTAGAGAATCCATCTGGGGTGAGTTAATAGAGCACATAAGTGGGAGCAGGAGCTGGAACTTCTTAACTATTTCCTCTGAGAATAAGAATACAGTCAACTTTCTGTAAAGTGATGGTGGAGAGAGGTTGTCTAGGGAAACTGGTGTGAGGGATAAAGAATAGAATTGACTAACTTTCCGATTTATTCCCCACTATAACTGAGACCCAAGATTCAGGAAGATGAGAGGCCATGCTGTTGGAGTGGCCCAGTGCAGGGGCTATGATCATTTTGCATTAGCTCAGTAGCCTGAGCAGACTGGAGGCAAACAAGTGGGAAGGGAGGAAGAGCAAGAAGCAAGCAGGTGAGGGAAATGGACTTGGCCCAGTGGTTAGGGCGTCCGTCTACCACATGGGAGGTCCGTGGTTCAAACCCCTGGCCTCCTTGACCCGTGTGGAGCTGCCCATGCGCAGTGCTGATGCGCGCAAGGAGTGCGGTGCCAAGCCCACACTTCCCGTGCCGCTGAGGACAACAGAAGCGGACAAAGAAACAAGACGCAGCAAATAGACACAGAGAACAGACAACCAGGGGAGGGGGGGAATTAAATAAAATAAATAAATCTTTAAAAAAAAAAAATTAAAAAAAGAAGTAAGCAGGTGAGCGTGCTGGTGCAAGTGGATATTTGTAGGCTGCACCAAAGGGTCCAGACTCAGGATGAAGGATTAGTGGCCTGATGTGGTGACCAGGTGGTCTGTAGCTCCAGCCCACTTTTCATTCTTGGAATGCAGGAAGTTCAAAGTCTTGAAGCCTTCAAAACATAGAGCAGTGTCAACCTGAACATCTGCTAAAAACTGCATTATTTAGAGCATGCTCCTCCATGTTTTCTGATTTATCCCTTCATTGCCTTTGAGCTATCCTATTTTACAACTCTGTAAGTGGTAGATAACTGATAACGAAGCCAGGTAATTCTTATCTATGGATGTAAATAAATTCCATCAGTGGAGTTTCCATTGAATTCCTTCCCTCCCCACTAGTGGAAAAAGCCAGTTTCCATTTATTTGTGAGCTCATATCAACATTTTTTTTTCTCCCTATACATTTGTGCTCCTTTATAACATCCGCTGGTTCCCTCATTAATAATGAACAAAATAAAATCTCGGGGGAAACGGACTTTGGCCCAGTGGTTAGGGCGTCCGTCTACCACGTGGGAGGTCCAGGGTTCAAACCCAGGGCCTCCTGGCCTGTGTGGAGCTGGCCCATGTGCAGTGCTGACGTGTGCAAGGAGTGCTGTGCCGCTCAGGGGTGTCCACCATGTAAGGGAGTGCGCCCCGTAAGAAGAGCTGCCCGGTGAGAAAAAAATGCAGCCTGCCCAGGAGTGGCGCTGCACACACGATGAGCTGATGCAGCAAGATGACACAACAAAAAAAGAGACACAGTTTCCCAGTGCAGCTGACAAGAATACAAGTGGACACTGAAGAACACACAGCAAATGGACACAGAGAGCAGACAACTGGCGGAGGTGGGGGGAGGGGGAGAGAAATAAATAAAACAAATCTTTTTAAAAAAATTCTTAAGAAAAATATCTTCCAACATAGAATTATATATACTAATATATTGTCAAATACATGTAAGAGTAAAATAAAGAAATTTGCAGTCATATGAGGTTTAAAAAATGAACCCCTCATTTACCTTTTTTCATGAAGCTACGAGAGAATGCACTTTCACCCCAAAAGGGAATATAGCAAAAATAACAAAATATGTGATTCATAAAATAGGAGATTCAACCCAGGAAGGATTAGACCATGTGAGGAGGACATCTGCAGAAAGTGAAAACTAGTAAAATACCTGATGTGCCTGATAATAGTGAGAGGAGTTTTAGACAATTTGTGGGGAATTGCGGTTGGAATAATGACACATAAAAAAACAACTTAGCAAACAATAAAGCCACTATCTAGGGAAACCAAAAAGAAGGAACAGAGAAGACAACATTGGGTATCTCTCCGAAGAACAAAACTACCTAGGGCAAAGCAGGAAGGATTTTTTCATATACATAATAAATAGCCTCAGAACAGTTACATAAATGTTGTGTTCTTTTAAAAGAAAATTTTACTGAAGTATATCATTCATACATGAACATGAACAATAAGTGTATAGTAAAAGTTGTGAATTTATAAAACAAACATATATGTCATCATACAAGGTTCCCATACATCTCCCCACCATGAACACCTTGCATTGCTGTGAAATGTTTGTTACAAACTATGGAAGAATTGTTGTGTTTTTGTGTATATGTGATCCAAAACCCAGTCTTAACAGAAATTAAAATGACTACTGCCAAAATAATTGGGAACTATAATTAACATGAATAATCATCATAATAATTTAAATATTGGGGATGGGAAGGGTAAACCTGTGATGGAGATGGAAAAGTAAAAGAGAATCCCTAAAGCAAAAATATCAAGAGGTAACAATATAAGCACACTATTTAGAGATACAGCAGGTAAATGCTCCAAAAGGAAAGTGGTCTGGGATTGGAAAATTGGGGATAGTATGTGGAGAAGTGGGCGTTCTTTTAATTATTTCTTGAGGCATATATAAAAAAATTTCATTAAAATAAAAACTGAAAAAGAGAAAAAACACTCAAACCATAAAAATAAAAATTGAGTGGCCAAAAAGATGGCCTTGGATTAATGACAACATATGGAAATATCTAGAAGTGGAAGTCATTGTTCTCAACAAAGTCTTGAGAAAATCCAAGCAGAGAGTCAACAAATGCATAGAGCAGGAGGAAGTACAGGGAAATTACCCAGGTAGCTGCAGACCTGTGTCTAGATCCACTGACCCCACCACTTCCCTCCTTCACCCTGCACTCAGCCTGTACACCTTCTGGCATGATCACTTTTGACCCCAAGTGGTAAGTCTACAAGTAGCTTTCTATAGAGAAGGAAAAATCTGTCTGTGAGGGAAGAAGTATCAAAACACAAGATGAAGAAGCCCCAAACTCCACACTTTCACAGTAGACTCCCAAGCCACAGTCTGAGCCTCCTGGTAAAGAGAGGCGTGGGCACCAAATTCAAAAGACTATCTTCCTGCTGCCCACACCTACCACACATCCGTCCCCACTCTCAGGCTCATTTGGTCAAGTATCTTCCACGAGAATCAGTACCCCACCAAGAGATCACCTTGGGTTGATGAAACACAGTGTTTAACATAGACCCTCAGCTACAGACACTAACAGGTAACCAGGAATCATTTAAGAAAAAATACGGCAAGAAGAAAGCAGCAGCAGACTTAACAAACAGAAGTAGCCCCCCTAAAATCAAAACTACTAGGCAAAGAAGAAAGGAATTTATCATAAATATAATGCATGTCCTCAGAACAGTTTAAGTAAGTGCTGGGATTTTTTTAAAAGAGTGTTATTTAAAAAACCAGACTTACTGTAAATTAGAAGAACTTCCAAAATAAAAGTAGACAAATAGATGAAAAGGGCAGCAGAACAGACACAGATGAAGATAGATTTGGTAAACTAAGAGATCAACTAAGAACTTCTCCAAGAATGCACAACAAAGATTTTGAAAGAACAACAGAAATATAAGAGACAAGGGAAATAAATCCAGAAAATCCAATTCTAGAAGGAAAATATAGTCTTCATAATGTTGATGTGAGGGAATCTTTCTAAGAATGATATAAAATCTAGAATACTTTTTTAAATTGTCAAATGTGACATTACAAAAGCTAAAACCTCAGTGTTGCATAAAAATGAACAAAGCTAAAATGTAAGTGACAATTTTGAAGAAAATATTCGCATTGTTTGTAACGTGAAAAATTATTATAAAATATACAGAGAATTTCTGCAAATTTCTGGAAAAAAGAAAATATACTAGAAAATGGGCTAAGAAAATAAAATGAGAAGATATATGGTAAAAATAAAAATGGCTAATAAATTAAAAATCAAATTAGAAAAAATGAAGACAACTAGATACCATTTTTTGCCTATAGATTCAGAAATGTTTTAAGAGTTGATAATTTCCTGTGGGTTCTTTCACACACTTGCATGAACAGGTAAACTCCCTTAAGATTTTCTAGAGGGTAGTTTGGCCAAATCAAAAAATTTAAATGTGCTTATAATCCATTCATTCTTCCATATAATTCATACAGTTTACTCATTCATTTTTCCAATCTCCGGCAGAAATCCTGGCTTATATAAGCAAAAATCAATCCACATAGATAGTTATTATATGGTCTTATATAATAAATATTGAACAATTAGAAAGCAAAATGTTCAACGATAGAGAAAAAGTCGATATATTACAAAATATTGGTACTATGGAAGGCACAGTCACAGCTACACAGTGTTGTACAGATTTATATAGCCTGAATAAATAATCACCAAGATAAATTGAAAAATAAAAAAGGCAAGTTGTGGCACAATATGTATAATAATTCCATGCAAAATTTAAAATCTAGGCACATGTTTTAGTTTGCCAGGCTGTTATGACAAATACCGTATCATTATATTGTAAATCTAGGCCATGCTTTCTCCAGAAGTCTGCAGCATTGCACCACTGCCTTCACATTGGATTTCTAGACTCTAAAACCATTAGCCAAAAAATTCTTGTTATTGAAGCCAATTGGTTGTGTGGTATTCGTCCCAGTAACCTGGCAATCTAAGACACTGGGCGGATGACAGCACTGCTATCCAAGCTCCAACACTTATTAGCCGTATGACCTTGGCCATTTTCCTTAACCTCTCTCAGCCTGCTTCCATGTTAGAGAAATGGGGTAATAATAAGACTCGTCCTAAGGCAGAGAGAATTCAGTCAGTAGTGCCTACAAAGGCTTCAGCCCCTGCCAGACACATATTCAGCCCACAGGCTGTGCCTCTATGCCAGTGATTATGCTTTCTACTTTGCCAACCCTGGTGATGAGCAGGTGCTCAGCCTGAGGAGGCAATGCCCTGGGGAACTGCAGTGAGCCAGGAGAGGCCAGGGCAATGCATGGAAGCTGGGCTACCAACAGAGGGGCGTGGTGACAGAAGGGGTCCCTTGTCAGAGCCAAGGCCAAGGCATGGATGGCATGGGAACCAAGAACAGGAGAGCTTTACTTGAGGACACATCCTTCTGCCCATGAATCCACCAGGACCAATGGTTCTGTCTGTTAGCCAAGATCCAGAACAACATTATTCTGAGCTCGTTCGAACAAACAAAATGAGGCAGAGAGTTGAGTCATCATTGAGTTCCTTAAATAAATCCTATTGATTAGTTGGTAAGTCATAGCAGCAGCCTCATGGATTTGAAAAATAATTGTATGCTATATATGAAAGACACATTATTTATTCAACGTGTAGGCAATGCTCACTATGCAGATAGAGGCGAGTCTTCCTTGCTCTAATCCCCTCCCCTGCTCCCCACCCCCAGAAGCTTGGCTCCCGTTACTGCAACTCTCCTATCGACTAGCAGCCTCCTTGCTTGGTGAATTTTGTCATTTAGCCTGGAAGCACCTTGAGGTAGGGACAAGCCTCATCCCTTCCCCAAGTCAACTGCAAGCACGTCCAGGAGCAGACCTCATACCCCCTCCTGGGAAGTCTTCTCGTCTGGGCCAAGTCCCCAGCTCTGCATGGGAGTCAGGGGTGCAGCACCCTTCTCTGCTTAATGAAAGGTGGTTTAGGTGGGTTGGGATCTTTGTGGCAAAGACCTCAGCTTTTGTCAGTTCTTTCTTGGAGTTGAGGGCAAAGTGCTGGTGGCCTGGAGGCAGAAGGTCCACGTTTTGAAGGCTGGCTCCATTCCTCCTTTGCCATGTGCCATGTGTTTCAAGCTCCTTCAGTTCCTTCATTTGGAAAACCCCCGTCCACGTGGACATCATCTAATGTTGAGTGCCACAGAAATGTAATGTAATGAAATGTAAACTAGGATGAGAACCTGTCTGTCACGCTCACAGGGGAGTTAGACTTCACTATCTTTCTAAGCACAGACCTCTCTGCCTCTCTGAAACAATGCCGATAATTAAATTTTCTGCGGAAAATTACATTTCCTATTATAGGAAGTTAAATGGCAACACATGGAGTCATTCAATTCTAATAGAAATACATAGATGAGAAATAATTTGAAGAAATTCAACTAATAAGAGGAAAAATAAAATGAGAACAATACTTGTTGATAGTTAAGTGTGAAAATAAGAGTGTATCACTGATTTAAATACTAGCTAAACAATAGCAGCCCTATTATTGCCATTTATTAAATTATTATACAGATCCAACTCCTATTCATGATTCAGGAGGTCACATAAGTCAATGTCCCACATCTTTCAGCAAAAAAAAAATTTTAATGTGAGAGATTAACAAGCCCTTAAATGCATTCTTGCAAGAGCAGATTGTGTTTTGTCAGCAAAGAGATTTTTGTACATGAATTAAAAATTAGTTTTACTTTTAGATACATGAAATAATTCTTCATGTGAAAGGATGTGTTTAGAGCATTCTTAAAATTTTGGAAACTCTCCAAAGTTAAAAATTACATTTCAAGATAAATTGATTGCAAAGTGAATTGTACGTGTACTGTGTTAAGAATCCCATGTAAGAGCAACACTGGTGAATGCAACATCCTATAATGTTCAGATCTTCTGCGTTCTGCTCACTCTGGGTGCCCAAATCTAGATTTAAATCTAGGTGGGATCTGCTCAGTCCAGAGAGTATAAAATCCCTCCCCCTTCCCCTATTCACGTGTCATCATGATCCCAAGCTCTGCTCGTTCAGAGCTTTTACACATTTGATTCTGTCCATCTCTGATCTGACTCTGGGTTACCAATGTTGGTTGCAAAGGAGATATTAGTTAGAAACCATCTTGAACTGGCTTAGTGACGCAAATGAAATTCAATTAAATGGGAGAATAAGTTAGAATGCCAGACCAAAAAAAGGAGAGTCGGTGTTTCAGGACTCGTGAAGCTATAAGAAGCCATGCTTTCTTCTGATATGCTGGGCTTAAGGTCCTCTTTCGTTTTGTGAGCAGGGAAGGATCTTTTTTATATTCATGGCCAAGCAGGCTATGTGGGTTCACCTTGGCTCTGGTTGGTTGCTCTGTGCAAGCAGAGGCAGTAAAGCCTGTTCTTACTGCCTTATGGATCAAGGGGCAGGGAGATTATTTAGAAAGTCCTGTCTTGCACTTCTCTCAAAGCACATGGGACTTCCTACTAAATGTATGTCTCCACTTGCCCACTTGCATCAAAGTAGCTGGTACATTTTTAGCATTCAACAAATACTAATTTCCCTTCTTTGTCATTGTATCTCTCTGAAGAGAAACTCTGTGCTGATAACATATTTGGAATATTAATAACATGGCATGGGAACCACATTCAATAATGGGATATTTTAAATTAAGTTTAATTTAAACTTAAGCTCATTAGTGTGTTTCAACATTGGTTTCTCTAAGTTTTCCAATTGTTTACAATTGAGCTAGGTGCTTTTTATCTCCCTATAAGTTCATTGTAGGACTTTTTGAAACACAAATAGCATAAAGAAGAAAATAATCTTTACCCCAAATCACATAATTTGTTAACCACTTTCAGTTTGTGGTATTTCCTTCAAGTCATTTTTTATACATTTATGATTGCACTGCGTGTGCACTTCTATATCTAACTCTGTTTTTAAAATATTTTTTAAGAATTTCCATTACCTAATTCCTCTTTTCAAAAAAGATGTCTACGGATTCCAAAATCCTCTTGGATAAATCACTTCAAATTTCCTTTTCATTCTAAAAGCCTCCATATGCTAGATCATCTCTGAGCCATCAGGGGGAAATTACTGTGATATAGATTTATAATAGTATGGTATGAGCAATTATTAATCAATCATTACTGCTGGGTCAAAGTAGCATGAGTGTAGCATGAGTGTGTGTGTGTGTGTGTTAGAGTTGATGGTAAAACAGGAGCTGAAATTAGTTAATAGACCTAGAAATGAGCACTCTTAAATTCTCAAAAGTGCTCTAATAATGATTGAAGTGAGGAATGCATATCTATGTGATTATACCAAATACCATTGATTGTACACTTTGGATGAATTGCATGCTTTATTAATATGTATTAATAAAATTTGTTTAAAAAAAAACACTTTTGGGGCTTACCTTCTGGAGGCTAAAAGGTAAATTTTATGGACTTGAAGATTCTATTTGTTCAATGCTAGGATTCTCTGTCTCCACTATTCTTCCCCAGTGATAAATAAGGGATGTGAAGAGCAATGGGGCAGAGTTGGGATGGGGTCGGTAAATAAACATGCCCAGCGGTCAATCATGTCTACACAGCACATTTCTTTGAAATGCTTTTTAAATGGGATCAAAAAGATTTCTTTTCTGTTGTTTTGTTTTGTTTTGGGCTGATCATTACCGTATTGCTATTAGCTGAAGTATTTCTTTCTAAATCTGTACTAAATCTGAGCCCAGTTTAGAGTAGCAAAGCAGAGTAAAGACGTGAAAAACATAGAACTTGGAATCTGTACACTTTCCCTGTAACCCTGGCTGTGCCTTGTAACTCTAATTTAAAACAAATCTTGAAGATTCCCTTAGCCTCTATTTCCTCATCTCTAAATCCAGGGAAGGCCCTATGGTTTGTGGGATCCTGCCCACCTAAATTGACAGAAGGCTTACCCATTGCATTTTAGAAAAATAAGACGCTATTACTTATAAATAATATTTATAAAGCAAATTAAGCTGACTGGTGAAGTTGCCTGAAGAAACGTTTCCCAAAGTAGAAGAGCAATGTATGAACATGGAGATATCTCATTTAATAGGTGGGAAAAATCACTGATGCATGGAATTCATCAGGTTTCAGCAAATGAGGTAGTGAATGAGAATGTGGAAAGACTTTCTCTTCCATTACCATTAAAAACCCATGTAATGGTAGAAGAGATAGTTTCCTTAGTCATTGATTATGAATCATGATATACACAGGAGAAAGGAGGGCTGGGACCAATTCTTGGGAAGAAACAACTACATATGAAGAAAGCGGGCATATACTCGAACAAAAGAGGGCTGAACTTAAAACCCCAACCACACTGCTCTCTTCACAGAGAAGAGTCGAAAATCAAGAATATTTCACTGTCAACATCTTACTCTGCAGAGTGCTGATAAACTACTATGTTTTTTTTTTAGGAGGTACCAGGGATTGAACCCGAGACCTTGCACGTGGGTGAACTACATCTGCTCCCTAATTACTATGGGTTTTTTTAAACCTTTTTTCATGGAAGCTAACTTAACCCAGTGTTCAAACCTAACATCGGTAATAAAAGAATGGCCTCTCAATGTAAACGCAACAGGGACACAGCATCACCTAAGTAGTTTTTGTGCCAAAAGTCAGGAGGAGATAATCCAATCAATCCAGATTGAGGGGAATGCTATAAAACAACTGCTCTGAACACTTCAAAAAATAACAACTTCATGAAACACAAAAAAGAAAAGTGAGGAAACCACTCTAGACTAAAGGAAACTCAGCAGGACTAGAAACCAAATACTGTGTTTGATCTTTGCTTAGATTCTGGACTTTAAAAAAGCAGCCAAAACAGACATTATTGGGAAAATGGAGAAAATTTGAATATAGTCTTCATATTAGAAATTAGTATTCTATCAATGCTTGTTTCTTAAATATGATCATTGTTCCGTGGTTATGAAGGAGAATGTTCTCTATAAAATATTTAGACACATGAGTAACAGATAAACAAAAAAAGACATGCACACACACAGGCACACAAGAGAGCAAACAGGGCAACAAGACTTGCTTTAACCAATAGAATGTACTGCAAATGGCAAGATGCCAATTCTGAGCTCAGATCTCAAGTCCTCCTCTCCAACCTCCACTCACTCTCTGAAACTCAGCTGAGCTGCCATGTGAACAAGCCCAGGCTAGCCTGTTGGATGATGGAGGCAGTGCCCCCTTCCTCTCCCTAGAACCCCAGGAACAGGCTGCCAACCTCGGGTGCAAAGTTACTGAATTAGTCAGAGTTCACCAGAGAGACAGAAACAACAGGGTGTGTGGATGGGTTTTTATAAAAAGAGGTTTGTTATAAGGACTTGGTTCCTCTGATCATGGGACTGACAAGTACAAATTTTGGAGGGCAGGCTCCGAGCTGGAAACCCTTTACTCCCTCCCTTTGCAGTGTGACCTTGCAGTGCAAGAAGTGCCTCCCTGACCCACTGGCATCAGGGTAGACCATGTGTCTTGCTTTAGCTAATGAACTCAACGTGGAGGTAATAGTAACACAAGCAGAGGTCTTAAATATGTGCATGCATTTTCACTGGGGGACTTGTGTCTCAAGTTATCTGCCATGAAGAAAATGTATTTCAGGGAGCAGCTGAACCGAGGAGACTGGAGGCACGTAATCAAGAAAAAGAGCACTTGCTGTTGTAAACCATTGAGGTGGGATTGCTTTTTAAACAGCATTATGGTGGCAATCGCTGACTAATACATGTGGGAAATGTGGAGACTTTGGAGTCAGAGAGAGCTGGGATCTGCTCCTGGCCCTGCCACTTATCATTTTACGTGACCTTTGGAGACAATCTTATTTTCCCTGGGTCTCAGTTATTTTTTTAAATAACTCAACCTTTCAGAATACACAACTCAGTGGTTTTAATTTATTCATGAAGTTTTATGACCATATAATTCCAGAATATTTTATCATCTCCAAAAGAAACCCCACCCCAAAAGCAGATATTCTCCACATACCCATGACCCAGTCCCTAGCAATTGCTAATTTATTTTGTCTCTATGGATTGGTCTATTCTGGTCATTTATGAAAATGGAATCATACGATATGTGTGAATTGTGCCTAGTTTCTTTCACTTGGTGTAATGTTTTCAAGGTTCATCCATATTCTAGCATGCATAAATACTTCTTTGCTTTTTATTGCCAAATAATAGTTGTCTGGATATATCACATTTTATTTATCCATTCATCATTTGATAGACAATTGGGTTGCTACTTTTATGACTATTATGAGTAATGCTATTATGAACATGCATGTACAAATTTTTGTGTGGACATATGTTTTCAATGCTCTTGGATATATATATAGGAGTGGAATTGCTGGGTGATACTTTAAGTGTATGGTAACTTTAACTATTTGGAACTGCTTTCCAAAACAGCTGCACCATTTACATTCCCACAAGCAATGTGACTGCTCCAATTTTTCCATGTTTGCCCAAAATTGTTATTGACTGCATTTTTTTAAATAGCCATCTGTGTGGGTATAAAGTGGCATCTCATTGTGGTTATGATTTATATTCTTTAATGATGAAAGATGTGGAGCATCTTTTCCATGTGATTATGTTCATTTATATAACCTCTTTGAAAAAAACAGCTATTCAAATACTTGGTCCATTTTTTTAAGGTATCATGGCTGGGGAATGAACCTGGGACCTCATATATGGAGAGCAGGCACTCAAGCTCTCGAGCCACATCCACTCCCCTACCTGGTACATTTTTAAAGTGTATTGTCTTCTTGATTTTGAGTTGTAACATTTCTGTTTCATATTCTACATATAAGTCCTGTGTCAGAGATATGATTTGCAAAAATACTCTCTCATTCTGTGGGTTGTCTTTTCACTCTCTAGGTGGTGCCCTTTGAAGCAAAAAAGTTTTAACTTTGCAGAACTCCAATATATCTATTTTTCTTTTGTCCCTTGTGCTTTTGGAATCATACTTAAGAAAACATCATGAAGATTACTCTTAAATTTTTTTCTGAGAGTTTTAAATTTTATGCTTAGGTTTTTGTCCCATTTGGGGGTAATTTTTGTGGAATGAAGTAAGGCTACAATTTCATTAATTTACATTATGATATCCAGTTGTCCCAGTACCATTTGTTAAGAAAAGACAATTCTTGCTCTTCTGAATTGTTTTGGCATCCTTGTTGAAAATCAATTGTATATAAATGTGAGAGATTTTTTCTAGTCTTTCATTCTATTCCACTGATGTTGTTGTGGAAGCAGAGAGATTCAATGATTGTGTATGGAAGACCAGGACTCAGTAATAATTTTGGGAAGGAAAATTTATTTATGACCTGCCAGGCTTGGGAACTCTTGTTCAAAACCCAGAGCCCCAAACAGGACTTTTGGATTCCTTTTATACAGAGGATGTAGGAGTCAGGAGTTAAATGGTGCTTTGTTTGAGTACTGGATAAGCTTGAATTAACACATATTCCCCACATTCCCAGTAAGCTTGAATTAATATATTTACTTTGCATTCTCCCTGAATCTCCGAAGTCTATAGAGCCTTTATCACTTAACTAGCTTTTTGGGACTGGAGTGGTTGGCATGGTTACGGCAGGTGGGGCTACAGATCTTATTGTTTGACACACACAGCCCAGATTATTCATGAAGAAATGCACAGCCCCACACTCATAGCCCATATCAATGTGTGTATCTTATGCCAGCTTCACATTTTTTATTACTGCAGCTTTGTAGTAAGATTTTTAAATCAATGGGTGAGAATCCTCTAAGTTCTTCTTTTACAGGATTGTTTTGGCTATTTTGGGTCCCCTGCATTTCCATAGGAATTTAGGATCAGCTTGTCAATTTCTGCAAAAGAGGCAGCTGGGATTACTAGGGATTTTGTTGAATCTTTGAATCTAAAAATCAATTTGGGTAGTATTGTCATTTTAACAATGTTAAGCCTTCTAATACGGGAACATAGGTTGACTTCACATTTATTTAGGTCTTCTTTAATTTCTTAAAATGCTGTTTTGTAGTTTTCAGTGTCAAGTCTTAGACTTCTTTAGCTAAACATTTTCCTAAGTATTTTATTCTTATTTAATGCCGTTGTAAATGAAATGGCTTTGTAAATTTAATTTTTAAATAGTTCATTGTCTGTATTTAGAAATACAATTCATGTTTGCATCTTGATTTGACCTTGCTTGACTCATTAATAACTCTAATAGCTTTTTGTATGATACTTTTGGATTTTATATATATGTGATCATGCCATCTGCGAATCAAGGTAGTTTTGCTTCTTCCTTTCCATTCTGGATACCTTTTATTTCTTTTACTGGAATAACTGCTCTGGCTAGAACCTGTGGAAAAATCTTTAATAAAATTGTTGATATGGGCTGTGTGTTTCTTAACAAATAACCTAGGCTGTGTGTGTAAGCTTCCTAAATTTAAGATTCCAGCATAAGCCATGTGTGATGCAGACAATAAGAACTGCAGCCCCGCCTCTCGTAATCATGCCAACCACTTCAGTCTGCCTAGATCCCAGAAAGCTAAGCTTGGGAACCTGAAATTAAAATCTAACCTTTCCACCAAATGCTTCCAAACGCCACCCACCATACTCTGTGTGTAAAAGGAACCCAGAAACCCTATTTAGGGCTTGGGTTTTCTGGACAGGAGTCCCTAAGCCTGACTGGTCATTAATAAATCTTTCTTCTCAGGAATATTCCTGAGTCCTGGCCTTCAATACATGATCATTAAATCTCTTTGCTTCCACAACAGTGTTAGAGCAGACATCCTGTCCTTGTTCCTGATTTTAGAGCAGAAGCATCCAGTCTTTCACCATTAAGGATAATGTTTACTATGAGATTTTCAGATGCTGCTTTATCAAGTGGAGAAATTTCCCTTTCATTCTTAGTTTATTGAGTGTTTTTATCAGGAGAGCATGATGAATTTAGTCAAATGCTTTTTCTGTGTCTACTGAGGTGATCATTTGGTTCTTTACTCCATTTATGTGATGTATTACATGATTACAAAATGATTTCTCTTTTTGTTTTTTCTTTAATTATTAGTCTTTTTTTTTTGGAAATAGTTTTAGGATTATAAAAAATTGAGCAGAAAGTTGCCATATATACCCTCTCTCCTGCACTCATGAATTCCTCCATCATTAACATCCTGTAAAATAGAAATTTTTTTTTCCAGAAGAAAATACGGCTCACTTGATTGTGGAGAAGAAAATAATTTATTCTCAATCTTGCAAGAAGGGGCGCACAACCAGAAAACGTGGCTGGCACCCCGAACAAAGAAAAATGACACAATTTATACCCCTAAGCCTAGCACGCAAGCCCTTCCTCTGTTTCTCCACAGATTGGAGACTTTAAGGTTGTAGCCTACCAGAGAAGGTCTAACTTTCCTGCACAAAAGTTTTTGATTAACCGCTTCCCTCATTACATTCCAACCATTTTAGTATTTACCTGCTCCTTTTGCCAAATAAGGAATGGAATTTAGTGCTGAATTGGTATTGACTTAACTCTTTCTTGTGCATCTTTTTGACTGGCTATAGGACTGGCTTAAGCTGGTTTCCTTTGTTCCTGCTTAACCCGGGAGTGAGAGACTGAGGCAGTAGGCTGCCAGGTTACAATAATTAATATTTTCTTCCTTTATGTGAAAACTAAACTAACCTCTGTTTCTTACAATCCTACATTACGGTGGTGCATTTTTTACAATTATATTGTACTATATTGATTCATTATTATTAACTGAAGTCCATAGTTAATATTAGGGCTCACTCTTTGAGTTATATAGTTCTGTGCATTTTGAGAAGTACATAATGTCATGTACCCACCTATATTATACAGAATAGTTTTGTTGCCCCCCAAATCTAGGCTCTACCTATTCAATACCCCACCTCCACCTCTAACCAAATTCCCGGAAACCACTGGTCTTTTTACTATCCCTAAAGTTTTGTCTTTTCCAGAATGTCACATAGTTGAATACATCCAGTATGTAAAATTTTAGGATTGGCTTCTTTCACTTAGCAATATGCATTTAAGTTTCCTCCGAGTCTTTTCACAGCTTGATGACTCATTTCTTTTTATCTCTGGGTAATATTCCATTGTATTGAGATACCACAATTTGTTTATCCATTCAGCTATTGAAGGACGTCTTGGTGACTCCAATTTTGTCAACTATGAATAAAGCTGCTATAAACAATTATGGCCTAACAAATCCTGGATAATGTTCAATATTCACTTGTGAAGAATGTGTATTCTGCTGTTGTGTGAAGAGTTCTATAGATATTTGTTAGATCTTGTTGGTTTATAGTGTTTTTCAAGTCTTCCACTTCCTTATTGACTTTCTGCTAGCTTATTTTATGCATTACTGAAAGTGGGATATTGAACTCTCCAACTATTATTGTTGAATTGTCTATTACTTCCATCAATATTGTCAGTTCTTTTCATGTACTTTGGGGTTCTGTTGTTTGCTGCAGATCTATTTATGACTGTTATGTCTTACTCATGGATTGACTCTTTTATCATTATAAAATGTCCTTTTTGTCTCTAGTAAGTTATTTATATCATATTAGTACAGCCACTTCAGAATTCTTTTGGTTATTGTTTGCATGACATATCTTTTTCCATCCTTTTATTTTCTATCTATGTGTGCCTTTGACTCTGAGTGTTTCTTGTAAACAACATATAGTTGGATCATGTTTGCGGTTATTATTGTTGTATATTCATTTTGCTGATTTTCACCTTTTGATTGGTGTTTAATAAATTTACATTTAATGTAATTATTGATCAAGTAGGATTTAAATCTCCCATTTTACTACTTATTTTCTATGTCTTATGCAATTTTCGTTCCTCTATTCCTCCATCACTGTCTTCTTCCATATTAACCAGATATTTTGTAGTGCGCCATTTTATGGCCCATGTTTTTTCTTTGACCCTAATTTATAGTTATTTCCTTACTTGTTGCTCTCGGGGATTATAGAAAACATTTTAATTTATGACAATCTAGTTTGTTAATACCAATGTAATTTCAATAATATATGAAAATTTTGCTCTTAAATGTCTCTGTTTCTTCCCTCCTCTTGTGATGTTATTGTCATACAAATTACATATTTACACATTATCCGTCCTTCAACAGAGTTTATAATTGTGGCTTTACATAGTTTTCTTTTAAATAAATAAAAGAATTACAAATATATATATTCATTCTGTATATTATATTCATCTATGTGTTTATCTTTACTAGTGCTCTTTACTTTTCATATGCATTCATGTCTTTCTTGTAACGTATGTTTGCTACCTGTCAATTCTCTATGCTTTAGTTTATTGGGTATGTCTTAATTTCTCCTCTATTTTGAAGGTTGGATTTTTTGGGGTATAGAATTCTTAGGTTACAGTCTTTTCTTTTTTCTTTCAGCATTTTTTTAGGTATCAGAGGCCAGGGATTGTTTTTTTTGTGTTTTTTTCCCATTTGTTTTGCTTGTTCATTTTTGTTTTTTCAGGAGGCACCAGGAACTGAAACTGGCACATCTCATGTGGAAGGCTGGAGTTCAACAGCTTGAGCCACATCCTCTCCCCTTTTTCAACATTTTGAATGTCATCTCACTACCTTCTAATCTCCATGGTTTCTGATGGCAAATCAGCCGTTAATCTTATTGAGGATACTTATATGAGATAAATTACTTCTCTCTTGCTGCTTTCAATATTCTTTCTTTCTGTGTCTTTTAATAGTTTGATGTTTCTATTTGTGGATTTCTTTTAGTTTATCTTATTTGGGGTTTGTTGAGTTTCTTGTATGTGTTGGTTAGTTTTTTTAAATTAGATTTTGGAAGTTTTGGGCAATTATTTCTTCAAATATTGTTTCTGTCCCTTTATTTCTTTTCTTCTTCTGGAACTTCAATTATCTATATATTGGTATAGTTGATGGTATACTACAAGTTTCTGAAGTTCTATTCATTTCACTTCATTTTCTTCTCTGTTCTTCAGACTGGAAAATCTCAATTGACCTGTCTTCAGGTTTACTGATTTTTCTGGCTGTTCAACTCTGCTGTTGGGCCCCTATAGTGAAGTTTTCATTTCAGTTATTGTAGCTTTTAGCTCCAGACATTTTATTGGACTATTTTTCTTTTAGAATTTCTATCTCTTTATTTTATATTCTCTTTTTATGAGACATCATTCTCAATCTTCTTTATTTAGACATCATTTCTTTTAGTCTTTGAACGTATTTATAATAGCATATTTAAAGTCTATGGTGAGAAGCAGATTTGGCTCAACTGATAGAGCATCTGCCTACCATATGGGAGGTCCAGGGTCCAAACCCAGGGCCTCCTGACCTGTATGGTGAGCTGGCCCACATGCAGTGCTGATTGTGCAAGGAGTGCCATGCCATGCAGGGATGCCCCCCATATAGGGAAGCCCCGAGTGCAAGGAGTGCTCCCTGCAAGAAGAGCCGCCCTGAGTGAAAAAGGAGCAGCCTGCCCAAGAGTTGTGCTGCACACACAGAGAGCTGACATAGCAAGATGATGCAACAAAAAGAGACACAGATTCCTGGTGCCACTGACAAGAATGCAGCGGACACAGAAGAACACACAGCAAATGGACACAGAGAGCAGACAACAGGGTGGGGGGGGTAAGGGAGATAAATAAAATAAAAAATAAAACCTTAAAAATCTAAAAAATAAATAAAAATAAAGTCTATGGTAAGTTCAATTCTTGGACTTCCTCAGGGACAGTTTCTCTGCTTTGTTTCCTGTGTGTGAACCATTTGTTTCTTTTACTTTGCATGTCACCTAATTTTTGTTGAAAATAAATTTTAAAAATATATTGTGGAAACTCAGGCAACTAGATCCCCCCACCCCCAGTTTGTTGTTTCTTAATTAGTGACATTCTTGAACCAATTCTCTGGTGTGTATTATTTGTCATATATGGCCACAGAAGTCTCTTCCTACTTATCTTAGTAGCCAGCTAATGATTGGATAGAGATTTCCTTAAATGCTTTTGAAGCAATAAATCTTTCAGCCTTTTCTGAAGAGCCTTGTATGCATTGGTCATGAATTTAATGCTTTGGCTGGTAATTTGCTACTCTTTCTTAGCCTTCATTTCTTGCTTACACAGAGGCTTCAGGTCAGCCAGAGGTGAGAAATTAGTCCCTTTTCAGGTCTTTTCTGGGCATGTACACAGCCCTGGACATGAGTGTAGCCTCCCAGATTTCTAGATATATGTAAGAGGTTTTCAAAGGCCCCTATTGACATATCATCAACCAACTTTTCTTTAAGATTTTTAATTTATTTTTTGGTCAACTTTTTGTCTTATCACCACCTCAGGCTTCTGCAATGTTAAACAATTGTCATTGATTGTTTTCAACAAATGACCCAGGGAAAAGAGATCTTCCTAGTGAGCAGCTCTGAGCTGTGTCAAATAAAGACAAAACCTGCAAATGGAGCTTTCCAAGGAACTGCCAGGCAGGTCAAATAAGGAAAATTCCCTGGTGATAGGACCTTTGGGGAACTCCAAAGCCTTTCCCTTCCCTTTAGTGCCTGCTAGGCTGCTAGTCTCCATAGCTACCATGATTGCAAGACTGTTAGTTTTCAAGGCTATTGCAGAACTGAATAGATGGGCATGATGATAGGGTTAGTTTAAATGCTACAAAGCTTGCTGTTCTTACCGTGATTAGGTCATGTCTTCTTGAATTATTGCTCCTCAGATTATGGGAAGCCTTTGGTCAATTTCCAGAAGTATGAAAATTTATCTTGACTGTTTTTTTCCCCCAGAGTCCTCATAGCTTTTATAGAGGACTGAATTTTTGGAGGTATTTACTTTTCCATTTTGGAAGTGTTGTTGGTCTCAAATTTTAAAGGCACTAAATTATTATATTAGTTATAAGATTTTAAAATATTAAGGACATAAAGAAATCCAATGCAATGTCTAGATTATTGTAGATAGTGAAGAAATGGTATGTGTGTGTGTGCACATAGGAATAAAATTATATATTTAATCTTACAGCAGTCTTAAATTGCTTTTACTTCTGACAATTGTTAACAAAGCATGTCATTGTAGTGTTTAGCTTCTTCTTTATTTATGCAACTCTTATTCTGGATTGCAGATTCTTAAAATAGAATACAAAAAAATTAAGGACATTCATTTATATCCTGAAATTTAATGGAAAGTAGTGAAATGTGTGTGAATTTTTAGAATTTTTCTAAAGAGCGGTTCCATAGCCTTCATCAGATTCTCAACAAGTTCAAAGATTAAGAACTTCTGTGTGAGATATTTTAGTTGTGATATATTTGAGTAAAATAAAATAAAATCCAGTAGAAAGTCTGCTTAGGTTGGTTAGTCTTTGCTTTCAGTGACCATATTTTTCCCTTGGAAATTTAGAACAAGATTGATGTGTGGACCACTTCTGGTCCATGCACAAAAACTCACTGTAATTCTCCAGACATTTCTAGAGTTTGTAGAAGCCAAAAGCAGTGTATTCTATAGCAAGAGTGTTTGGGACACACCAGATTGTCTAGTTCCCACAACTGTATATTCCCAGTCCCCATCTCCCATTTCCCCAAAATCCACTTGTGTCTCCAGAAAACTTGAAGATAAATCCTCTATTAAGTGAGAGTGGACAGTGGACAAGTTAAAACTCAGATCTTCATCAGTTTTTCTAGTCATTATGAGGATATATTGGTCTGGAATGATGGTCCACATGTTGGCTCTCAAGTTTTCCAGTGGCGGCTAATGTATATAAACAAAATAAACCAAAGGAAATGCAACAAATAAGCAGGTGATTTCTCAGCAACACTCTTGCTGTGATAATAGGTTAATAATTCCATTGAGAGCCCTGGAATTTACGGTAAGTCTGTGCCTTTGCTTCTTATGAGAGGCAAAGGGAATTTCTCACCCATAAAATAAGTGCAAGAATCCCATAAAGACTGTGTTTAAACAGCTGGACTTCTGCAGTGAGATATATACTTAAATAACACATCCCAGATTACTGATGAGAAGTCTGGACAAAGGCAGCAAAAGAGAAAAGATTATACGTCAAAGTGATTCCTCACATCTGGCATTACTAAGATATTTCTCAAGACTGAGACACACACATGGAGAAGCAGCTAGTTCTTCAACAAGTATTTTCATAAGTTCACTGCATCCTCCTTTCTTCTAGATTTTAAGAACATTTTTTATCTTTTTTTCTGTTCTTTTTTTATATTTTTCCTCTTATTGACTCTTTTTATTCCTTTTCACATTTTTTGACTGAGATTCAAATCCAGTTGCTTTGCTTCATATTATATAGAGTTTGTCAAACATACACAAAAGTAAAAAGAAATCTATAATGAATCTCCATGTATCTACCACCCAATTTTAACTATTACAAAAATTTTTACCAATCTTATTCTCCATCCTCCACTACACCTACTGCTTAATGTTTTCTTGGAGCTTTTTATTTTATTTTTATTTTTATCTTTTAAATTTATTTCTCTCCCCTTTCCCCCACCCCCCACCAGTTATCTGAGCTGAAGTGGTTTCTACTGTATTTGGAAGCCTTTTATGTATTACCTCTCTCTTCAACCACAAGAGAAATTTCATAATAAATCTGAAAATCAACTGTTCTGCATTATTCCTCTCTTCCTGTAGAGGATTTACAAAAGCTGGTGCTTTGGTTACTGTATTTAAAAAATTGAATCTAAACTCAGTGCCACCAAAAAATGTTTATTTAAACAAGATGAGATCAAATATTACAAATCACAATGGCAAAATCTCCCTGCCCCAATCCAAGAAGAAGAATAATTATTAGGTACATATTCACCTGGATCACTTTAGGAATCCTTTTATGCCACAGGATAAAGATAAGCCACCAAAGTTGTTTTGTTAGTTTAAAACAAAACAAAACAGAACATGTCATGATATTGGAAAGTAACCAGAAGGACTACACAGGGGAATGCTTTGTGCCAGATGGACACTTGATACCTGCTTCTACATGGCAAGAGTTGAGTAGTAGTTGCCCTTTATTCAGTGATGCCCAATGCCCTTATTAGAAGATTAGCTCATGTTTTTTTTTTTGTCATATTATGTTTATTTAAAGCATTTCCTTCTTTTTTTTTATTTTATTTTTTTTAACTTTTTTACATTTATTTTTTTTTATTGACTTTGTAATAATATTACATTAAAAATATATGTGTGAGGTCCCATTCAACCCCACCCCCCCACCCCCCCTCTCCCCCCCCCCCTCAACAACACTCGTTCCCATCATCATGACACATCCATTTTTTGGATTTGGTAAGTACATCTTTGGGCACCTCTGCACCTCATAGACAGTGGTCCACATCATGGCCCATACTCTCCTCCATTCCATCCAGTGGGCCCTGTGAGGATTTACAATGTCCGGTGATTGCCCCTGCAGCACCATCCAGGGCAACTCCAAGTCCCAAAGGCGCCTCCACATCTCATCTCTTCCTGCCTTTCCCCATACCCATCGTCCACCATGTCCACTTTTCCCAATCCAATGCCACCTCTTCTGTGTGGACATTGGATTGGTTGTGTCCATTGCACCTCTATGTCAAGAGGAGGCTCAAATTCCACATGGATGCTGGATGCAATCCTCCTGCTTTCAGTTGTAATCACTCTAGGCTCCATGGTGTGGTGGTTGTCCTTCTTCAACTCCATCTTAGCTGAGTGTGAGGAATACGTCTATGATCAAGAGAAGTTGGAGACACTGCATTTTGGTAACAGGCAAGAAGCCATAATGACAACTCACCTGAAGTACCTGGAGAGTTGTCATCAGGAAAAGGTTTAGTAGCTCTTTTTGCATTGACAAGATGCAAAGAAATGAGTTTCAAGGGAGTTTCAGTTCACTTATTTACCTGACTGTAAGATTGCTCTGAAACAGAAGCTGTAAACTGTGTTCTAAGAGCAGCCTCTTCACATAGGATGTTTGGCACATAGCTAATTGTGTCCAATAAGCAATGGAAAGATCTCTTTAGGCTTCATGCCTCTGTGAGATTTTACATAGAATGTGTGTGAGTCGGCGGTCTTGACTTTAACTGCACCTATGTGTCCATAATGCCTTTCTTTCGATTTAGGGGTGGTGGTGCTGGTGGTGAAGAAAAGAAAATGAAAGTGAAAAGGTGATTGGAACTTTTCCAATTTCCCTCACTTTTCTCTAAACTTCTCTCTCAAACTCCACACAGGTCATCTTGAGAGTTTACCATTCTAATTAGCATGGTAAAATATCAAGCCATTTATATACTTGCTTCTTAGCACCTTTCCAGGGTTTTATTTTCCCTTCTGCCTCCAGATATTTCATCTTGTCATGAAGCCATTCCCAATGTACCCTAGATACTGTGCCCAGGAAAAAGGAATTCAGGCTGGCCTACTTATTTATGTTTATAATTAATAAACTTGTTTAGTATTTAAGTTGCTAATGACGTATTTTACTAAGTCTGTTACTTAATACATGGAGTGATTAGCACTTAATTATAAGTTTTGCTAGCTACTCTTACAAAACGTTAATTCAGTATTTTTTAAAAACCTGTTTTGGAGTATTGATGATTGCTACTAATTCCCAAACCACTCTAAAGAGGAGGTTCCAGGAGCTGCTTTGCATCTAATCTGGAATGCCACTGGCCGTCAGCAAGCAGGTGCTGTGCTGCTTGTGTTTAGGAAACATGAGAAGACCAAGCAGGTAAGCTCATTCTTCAGACTCAGTTTATATGTGTTGCTGACAACCTAAGCAGAGGCTCCCACCTCACACTAAATTCCCACAGCACCCTATGATAGCACTGTATGCCAAAGTGGGAAACTGAAGACGGGTTGCCTGGTTTGCTTACAGTCACCGCTAATATGTGGCAAGTGAGTTCTAATCCGGCCTTTATCCTGATGTCCTCACACATGGGCTGCCTTTCCTTAAGCCATCAGGAGAAACCTGATCTGAGTTTGACCTCAGAGTAAGAGGAGCCAGATACAAGTGAATGCCTGGGAGCTAGGGGCGCTTGTCAGTTAGTTCTGCAACTCCATTGCCAAGCACAGCGTCTTACTCAGAGCAAGTATTCAATAAATGTTTATTGAATTGAAGCAATCAATGAAAACCAGATTTTCAGGACTTCAGATACGGATCTGTTATTCTTATTGAAGAGCCCCAAACTTTATTAATGCACATCTGTTGTAGTAAAAATTCTAACACATGACTTTCAGCAATTTTGATCAGCATCCCTTAGCTCTAACCCTTTCTGTTTCATTGTTTTCCCCACATAAATAGAAATGACTTTTTTTTAGGGATACAACTGGTTTTTAAAATGCTTTTGTTTTTTTTTAAATTATCTTTTTTTTTTGAAGATACATAGATCACACAAAATGTTACGTTAAAAAATATAAGACGTTCCCATATACCCCACTCCCCACACCCCAACTCCTCCCGCATCGACAATTTCTTTCATTAGTGTGGCACATTCATTGCATTGACTTCAGTGTTTCTTAATAAAAACAAGCAATCCTCATTTGAATTGTGAACATTTTAGACTAAATCTATTGTATTTACTCAAGCAGTGAAGACATTTATTTGGGAAAGGATAGCTTCAGTGCCTGTGCTTGTCATCTGCTATGATAAATGGGTCCTGTGCTCTTTCAAAACTTGCCAATCCACCAAAGCTTTGCTCGCTGGGAAGTTAGCCTGCCTGGCAGAGTAGTACTTTCTTTTTGATTCAGTCATATACAGATGTTTTTAAAAAGGATGTTTGGTTTTTGTTTTGTTGTCTTTTCCACTAAAAAGTTGATAGCAAGCCTATGACTGAAATCCTGTGGGTTTGTTTAGTATCCACCTTTTTAATTTTTTTCAGTTTTGTTATACCTTTTGTATTAGTCAGCCAAAGGGGTACTGATGCAAAGTACCAGAAATCTGATGGATTTTATAAAGGGTATTTATTTAGGATAGTAGTTGACAGTTACCAGGCCCTAAGGAGTCCCACTCAAGTTTACCTCCTCACCAAAGTCTGTTGCCACATGTTGAAACAAAATGAGGGGTGATGTGTGCAAGGGTTCAGCCTTTCTCTTTCCTCTTAAGGCTCTGTGGTCCCAGCACCTTCGAATCACAGCAGTGGGCTGGAGGGCTTGTTTCTTTCTGGGCTCAGCTGCTCTGTTCTCATCACAAGGTCCACTGTAACTATCAGGTGAATAGCTCATCTCTCCTATGGGGCCACAGATCCTCTTCCATGTCTATGGAGCTCCCCTCCTCTGTGTATCCTCTGTCTCCTTGATTGAGTGTCTTTTTATATAGGCCACCAAGGGGATGGGGACACAACCTTGCACGCCCTAATAACATGGTCAAATCAAAGCCCTAATCTTAACATAATCAAGTAAACATCAAACCTTTGAATTTAATACAATCAAAGGGTATCATGCCCAAAAGAACAGACCAGTTTACAAACAATCAATATCTCTTTTTGGAATTCATAAATACATAATACATCAAACTGCTACACCTTCAAAAAAAAACCCTCCCCTTTGAAGTTGAAGCAGGACAGGGGGTAGGATGTAATATCACACAGGAAGAGCAGGAAATGTCCACAAAGTGGACAAGTGGCCAGTCTGTTAGGTGGAACTGGAATGACTCGACTCTACCACCAAAGGAAATGGGTAGAAATAAATGGCATGCAGATGAGTATGGCTGAGCCAGCATTACCCACAGAGCTCTGAGCCAAGTCAAAACCAAGGACTGGTTAGGAGCCTTGTACCCTATAGGACAATATGAAATTGCTTCACATGGAGACACTCATGACTTAGGGTACCCAAAGGAAAATTTTCACGGAAGATAAACTCACACACAAAAATTACTAAACATGTGAGAAAGTCCATTGTTATGAAAAATAGTAGACCCAGGTCTGCTGCAAACAGCACAATTACAGATGTGCTATTCACATTGATCACAATCACACACACACACACACAGGAGAATCAAAACCTTAGGGTAAGAATTCTAGAGCAATATGAGAAAGATTAAATCCTCAACTTGATAAAAGAAGGAATGGCATCATGGAACAAGAACATTGAAAATGAAAACATACCATGCCATTATGGCACAAAACAGATAATTATAAAAAAATCAGATATTTTGATAACTAAAAATCTCAAAATGTGGTCTAAATAGAGTATAGCTCCAACCAATGAGAGAATTAGTAAATCAGAAAACAGAACTGAGAAAATCTCCAGCACAGAGCAGGGCTGATGGGATGAAAAATTAGAGGAAAAAAGTTAAGAGGTTGTGATATAAATTTAAAGAAATGTCTAAAGGAGAGAATAAAGTGGCAGTTGAAGAGGGTTTTATTGAACAGATAAGAGCTAAGATATTCCAAATCTGAAGAAGGACAATTCCTTAAATTGAAAAATTCTATTTAATGCTGAATAAATAACAGAAGTAATAGCAAATTCCTAGCCAGCCCCACCGTAGTAAAATTTTAGAAATTAAAGATAAAGGAAAATCCTGAAAGCCATTAAAGGATAAAGAAAGTCATACATAAATAATAAGTAACAATAAAATGGAAAACAGTTCTCTCACCAGAAACAATAGATGTTAGAACATTTAAGATTAATATACTCACAATACTAAAATATAATAACTGACCCAAGAATTCTATACCCAGACAAGCTATAATTCAAGAGAGGTAGCATGCAGAACAAACATCATATGTATTCCCTCTCCCTCCCAAGATATCATGAAATAACTGTAAAGGAATAAAAATCTATATATTCATAATGGATCATGTTTTTGTAAATTTTATAAAATTTAAGCTATTCTAACTACAACTGACTAAGTATGCTTATCATTTTGACTTTTCTGTCCCATCATCTGCTGTGTTCGATAATCATTTTTTGTGTGTGTTTTATTCTTAAATATGTATGGCATACCAAGGAAAACTAGACATTTGAGGAAAGCCTTCATGAAAGACAGAAACCAAAGCAAACAATCTGAAAAGAGAAATAGATTCAATGCAAGGAACAGAGGAAAATTTAGGATCAAAATCTATGATTGACACCTCCAAGATGAAAAATACTGCATTCTTGAAATAAAAGAAGTATTCTTTGGAGAAACTGGCAGAGAAAAAACAAACAAAAATTAAAATGTATATATAGTTGAAGAAATATTTAAAAAATCAGTCGAAATAGTGGAAGATTAAAATCAGAAATGGGGTAGAAAAAAATTTACAAATTTAAAAGATCAATCTAGAAGGTCCAATATACAGTAAACTGAAATTTTTAGTACAAGAGAACTGAATATGAGGAGAATATATTATAAGATAAATAATTCAAGAAAACCTCCAAGAACTTACAGATAAAGGCCTTTGACTGGAAGTTTCCCAAAGAATATCCAGCAATGAATAAAAAATAAATATATATATATACAGCAATGGATATCTTTGTGTAATCTGTAAGTCATAAACAAAAGACTGAGAATCAGAATGATATTAAACTTCTCAATAGCAGCATTGCCAGCTGAAAAATAAGGGATAAATGAGTTTAGATTTCTGTCAGAAAATTATTTTTAACTCAGAACTCTATATCTACCCCAACAATCAATTAAACATAAGGCTAGATGGTAGGAGTGTAAAATGATTCAGATGCTGTGGAAAACAGTTTGGCAGTTCCTCAAAAAGATACACCTAGAATTACGATATGATCCAGCAATTCCACTCCCTGGTATATACCCCAAAGAACTGAAAGCAGGAACTTGGACAGATACTTGCATGCTGATATTCATAGCAGCATTATTCACAATAGCCAAAAGGTAGAAACAATCTAAGCATCCATCAACAGATGAGTGGATAAAATAAAATGTGGTATATCTGTTATATGGCCTATTTTCCAACCATAAAAGGGAATGAGTTCTGATATATGCTACAACTTGGATGAAATATTATGCCAAGTGAAAGAAGCCAGACACAAAAGGACAAGTATTGTATGACTGTATGATTCCACTTATATGAAATACCTAGAATAAACAAATTCATAGAGATCGAAAGTAGGGGCTGGGAGGAGAGGAGAATTAATGGTGCAGTTTCTGTTTGGGATGATGAAAGAGTTTTAGGAATAGATGGTGGTGATGGTAGCACAACACTGCTAATGTAATTAATACCACTGAATTGTGTGGTTAAAATGTTTACAATGGTAAATTTTACATTATAGGTATTACCACAATTTAAAAAAACAACAACATAAGACTAGAATAAAGATATTTTTAAATATAAAAGGGCACAGATAATTTAGATTTTACCTAACTTTTTTTGATAAGCTAATAAAGGACCAAAATGAGGAACTAAATTAAGAAAGAGAAGACAAGAATCCAGGAAACAGGGGGTTTCAAACAGGAGATTGGAGAAAACCCCCAGATAACAGATAAAAGGAAGGAAAGAAAGGCCTTCAGGATGTAAGACAAATGAATTAAAAAAAAAACAAAAACTGAAATTAGGAATTATCCAACAAGTTTAACTCTGTGAAAAATATTGAGACTTCTATTAATATATTGCATTATTTAAGGAAAAACATCTACACATTCATAGAAAACTTTGTAAATAAACTCTTGCATTAGTTTCCTAGGCTACTCAAACAAAAGCCATGAAATGGTTTGGCTTAAACATTGGGAAATTATTTGCTCATGGTTTTGAGGCTGGGAAAATGTCCAAATCAAGGCATCGTCAAGGCAATTCTTTCTCTCCAAACACTGTGGCTTTCTGAGGCTGGGTGCCTGTAACCGTGGTTCCTCTGTCACGGGGAAGGCGCATGGTGCTTCTTCTGCTCTCCCTTCTCTTCTGGGTTTATTGATTTCAGCTTCCCCCTTCCTTGGGGCTTTCTCTCTCTAATTGTCTGAATTTCATCCTGATTGAGGTGGATCGCACCTTAACTGAAGTAACATCACCTAAAAGTCCTACTTATAATGCGTCCAAACCCACAGGAATGGATTAAGTTTAACAACATGATTTTCTGGGGTACGTAGCTCCAAACCACCATAATCCTGGGCCCAGAACTTTAACGAGTAATGATAAATAATCACAGCTATTATCTGGTTCTGCACTGAGTGATGTCTACCCAAACACAACAAAAATGGAAACACTGAGTGCCAATTTAAATACAGGGTATCACCATATTAGGCAAGCATGTCTCTAGCATAACTATATTAGGTAAAAGGGCACATACCATATGATTCCATTTGGAAAAGGCTAGAAAATTAAAACTAATCTATAGTTGCAAAAAGCAGCTTGGTATTGGCCTGAGGGGACCTAGAGTAATGGAGAGGGGCAGAAATGAAGGATTTTACCGAGAAAACTTTTGAGGGTGATGAATCTGTTCATTATTCTTGATTGTGGTGATGGTTTCAAAGGTGTACACGTGTGTCACAACTTTTCAGTTCTCACTGACTACCGCAGGAAACTGTGCCTCAAGCAGGGGGTTCCTGACGGCTCTAGAGACAACCCAGGAATTCGGGGCAGACACCCCCAGGAACTGGGCACGCTGTCAGAGGGCCTTACCTTGGAATATATAATAGCCTATCCCCAAAGTATAAGAGTGGGACTCATTTATACCTTCCCTACACATGGTTCTTGTGCCCCTTTTATTTGAAACTATCATTAGCACTACACCCATTAAATACATGTCCCATAGACTTAAATCTTTCAGGTGTTCATATGCTGATTGAGTCCTGAATCTCAGCAGAGTTGCAGCCAACACCTATCTCCAATTGGTCAGATTTACCCAGGACAACTAACAAAAGGACGAAGATGGACAACTCCCATCCTAAAAAACAGAGAGTATCTACAACTGAAAGCAAGACAGTTCCACCACCCACCCCATGGGATCTAAGCCCCCTATCAACTGGAAGCAGAGTGGGCATCACCATTCCAAAATCCTCAAGACTGAGGAATGAATAAGCATAGGGGGGAATGCAGCTACCGACTAAAGTAGACATTATTACTCTAGTAATGGAATAGCTTATAACATTGATCTAAAGACACTGGTCACCAGAGTTTCTGAGGGGAGGGAGAGAAAAGAATAGGTATAACATGGGGCCTTTGGGGACATTGGAATTGTTCTGCATGACATTGCAATGACAGATGCAGGTCATTATACTTTTTGTCAAAACCTATAAAATTGTGCAGGGCAGAATATAAACTAAAATGTAAATTATAATCCATGGTTAGTGGCAATGCTTCAATATGCGTTCATCAATTGTAACAAATATACCACACTAATGAAAAATGTTGTTAATGCAGGGAAATGGGGGAGGGAAGAGGGTGAGATACATGGGAATCCCTTATATTTTCGATGTGACATTTATGTAAGCTAAAGCCTCTTTTAAAATAAAATTAAAAAATCTTTCAAATTCCATACTTTAAATTTGTTCAGTTTACTGTGTGTCAATTATATCTTAATAAAATAAAATATTTTAAAAGTAAAAAAATATATATATATATCATAGAGAAATATGCTATTAGAAAGAAATAGTATTATTGTTAGAGGTTTCTCTCTTACAAGGTTCATAACGATTAACCAATCATAAGGTTTACAATGGTTAACAAACAGTGACTTGCATTCCCTTGACATAGAACAGCCCCCCTTCCACATCCTACATGTCCAGATACAGTTCACTTCCTCACAAGAATAGACAAAGAAGTCACATGACCCCACCAACCCCTCCCACACCCCTAGAATCCACTACCTGAGCCCACCACCCTCTAGCCATCCCTATTGGCCCTTGGGTCTTACCCAAGCCCCAATCCACTCCCACTAAGCACTTTCCTGCCTATAGATGTCCTGTATAAATTCATGACCACCTCTGCCAGGCGTAGGCTAGAGTCTCTCTTCAGACCCCCTCCAGCATAGCTGAAGTCTATTCTTCAGACCCCCTCCATTGAGAAAACTTCCCAATAAACTTTCCGCCTGCAATCATCAGTCTCTGTGTCCCAGTGAGTGCCGCTTATTCTCTAACAATTATAATAGCTAAATTTTTAAAAATATCTATCAAATGCTGGTGAGGATACAGAGCAACTTGGACTCTCACACATTGCTGGTTAGAATGCAAAATGGGATAGCCACTCTGTAAAACTGTATGGCGGTTTCTTGTAAAGGCAACCTTATATTTCCCACCAATTCCAGTCCTTGATAACTACCCAGAGAAATGAAAATTTATGTTCACACACAGACTTTTACACAAATGATCATAGGAACTTTATTTATGATCGCCAAGAACTGGAAACAACTCAAATGCCCTTCAACAGGGAAATAGGCAAATGGTGCTACATTCATAAGATGAAATAATACCTGGCAATAAATAGGAACAAACTATTCATACACTTTAATAACAACACAGGTGAATCTCTAAGGCATTTTGCTGAGTGAACGAAACCAATCTCAAAAGGTTATATCCCATATTATTCCTTTTATATGACACTCTGGGAAGTGATGGAGAAGAGAAGAGATCAGTGATCGCCAATAGATAGTAACAGGATGAGTGTTTGACTACAAAAGAACAATACAAGGGAGTTTTTCTTTCTTCTTTTTTTGTAGGTGCAAATAATTCCTTTTATTTACTTATTTATTTTTATGTTTAAAGAAGCTTTAGATAACATAAATGTCACATCAAAAATATGAGGGATTCCCATATACCTCCCCTCCTCCCCTCCCACATTTTTCCCCGTTAACAACATCTTTCATTAGTTTGGTACATTTGTCACGATTGATGAATGCATATTAAAGCATTGCCACTAATCACAGACTATAATTTACATTTTAGTTTACACTCTGACCTGCACAATTTTATAGGTTTTGAGAAAAACATAGAATAGCCTGTATTGTCATTGCAATATCAAGCAGAACAATTCCAATGTCCCCAAAATGCCCCATGTCACAACTATTCTTCCTTCTCCCTCCTCTCAGAATCTCCGGTGACCATTGTCTTTATTTATTTATTTAAAAGAAACTTTAGATTACATAAAAGCTATATAAAAAATATAGGGAGTTTTTCTTTAGATGATGGAACTGTCCTACATCATGATGGTGACGATGGTTACATGAATCTATACATGTGTAAACCTCATGGAACTATGGACCAAAAAAGGTCAACATGTACATTTACAAATTAACTAATTTTAAAAATGGATGCATCTTGAGTGTGTTTGGCAATGAAAAGACAATATTGGATGATACGTCTTAAAAGCAGTGTTTGTCTCTTCTCTAATGACCAACCTGATTGTCAATCAATACTTGGCCAAGATAGGAGAATTTTCAGGAAATTGTGTTTCCTTAAATATTCACCATGTCAAAATATATGCTGTAGAGGGAAATATTGCTTAAGTCCTCTAAAGCTCTCATGTAGACATGGCATTTCAAGGCGAATTTTTAGATTAAAAGTTACTATTAAATAATATTTCCAGCAACTTGCTCGAAATGATATTATCAAGGAAGATTCTATTTATTGAAAGGATATACATTTAAAGCTATGTAAATATCTTTCAACCTGAAAGCCAAGTGCCCAAAGAATCTGAAGAAATAACTTGTGCCTTTAATTGTATGTATGGAAAGACCACATTTGCATAATCTTCCAGGACAAACCATTTCCACAACAATATGCATAAGCACAGCTCATGGTGGTATTTTCATAGCATAGATTTAGAAATGAGACAACAAAATATTCTTCATCTAATATAGATGTTTGTATGAGGATGTCTTTTATTTGTCTGTCTGTTGCCAGCCAAGCTCTAACTCTAGGCAGTTATTATCTAGCATTCTGTACATGGAGAAGGTTGGAGCCAAGTGCCTCTTAAAATAAACATTAGTAATGACTTTTCTTCCTTCTCTTAAAACCCTGGGACAGGGCTGGCTTGGAGGCAAAGCACCCTGCCCTGTAACTGAATATTTAACCACTCGTTGTTTCCTGTTTGGGATCAATAAGCTTATTAGCCAACAAGTCTATCTGGTTTAGAAAATGAAGTCTGCTCCTTTTCAAAGATAATTCGATCCTGTCCCCTTATGGGTTGCTTCTCCAGCATTGCAGCTCAATTCCAGAGAGACCTGTCATGTTTACTGAGAAAATGGCTCCTGATGAAGAAGAGACTTTTCAAATAAGGATCATAAGTAATAAACCCTTGCTTTCATTTTACCTGCTTAAGCTACACAAATTCTGAGATTAAGGGCACTCACAGAACCTGGGAGTAGTAAAGGACCTTTGAGAACCTGTCTCAGTAAGCCAATTGAGTGAGTCAGTCAACAAACAGCTTTTCCAGGCTAGGTTGGGTGTCAGAATGGGTGATATGACCCAAGGAAAAGACAAGATGGGTGTCCTTGTTTCCTAGAGTTCCAAAACTAAGTACCATCCCCCAGCTGTGTGGCTTCAAATGGCAGAAATGTCTTGCCTCACAGTTCTGGAGGCTGGGAGCCACAGTCAAGGGGTCAGCGGGTTGCAATGCCCCTGTCTGTGCTTCTCTTCCGGCTGCTGGTGGTAGCTGCTGGTAACCCAGGGCATTCTCTGCCTCAGTCATCATGTGGCATCCTCTATCCACCTGGCTCTCTGTGTCCAAGTCTCCCTTCTTGTAAGGGTCATGTTGGATTCAGAGTCGACCCCACCCCAGTAAGACCTCATTTTGATTGTCATAATTCCACCAGAAATGACCCTTTCTCCAATGAAGGTCATATTCTGAGTTACTTGTGTTTAGGACTTCAACGTACCTTTTGGGGGAGTTACAACTCAACCCACAACAGTGGGTAAATAGATTGGGGCATATAAGTAGCTCAGCCAACGACAGTTGCACTCTTCCAATCCTACTCATTAGAAGAAAAAGATTTCAGTTTCCTCATGTTTCAGGAAAGACGCTCAAGTCCACAGAGGTGAAGTGATTTACCAAGCGCAGAGAGCTCCCTAGAACTCAGGGCTCTAGATTCTTAAGTAGATGAGGTTGTCTCCTTGAGAGTGGGAGGTGAAACCCCTACCAATAGCCCCTTTCTGAGAACCCCTTCCTGACTTTCTTGCAAAAGTTTCCGCTTCCTTTTTCTTACAATATCCACCTCCTTATGTTTATTAATGAGAGACTTGCTTCACCTAAAAAGAAGTTCCTGTTTTCTTCTTCCCCTAAAGAACCAGCTAAGACCAGTCCTAGCCATTGGAGCAGGCACAGATTGAAGCCCTGACCTAAATCATCTGATTATAGTAGTGAAAATCACAGCTCGTGGGGAACCCTGGGGCGCCTGGAGAGTGAAGACAGCTGAAGAAGGAAACCCTGACTCAGGCGTGAATGCATCCCTCTGGCTCTGCCTGGAGACTACACTGTATCGAATCCAAAGGGGAAGCAGGGAGTCCAGTGTGGAAGCTCTTGTGGCACCCAAGGAGAGATGGGGCAGCCAGGAGGAAGGTGGTAGCCTGGACATGGGAGAAGCACGGATTCTGGACCTCTCCTGAAGGCAGAGCCACCAGGCCCTACCCACAGGTCGGATTTGGAGGGCAAGCTTTAAAGAGGCATCAGGGAGATTGCCCCAGGGGACATACCTGAGAAGACTATATTTGAATGCTGTGAGCCTCCTGGGGACTTTGATTGTCTTGAGAATTGTTTTATGCAACTTGATGTCCCTTTAGCCATTTTAAACAGAAATTTTTCGATCAGAAACTATTATCCCAGAGTACTCACAGAACTTCAATAATCGATTTGCTTGCTTTAGCTGTTATTGTATATGTTCATTTAATGTTCCTCCTTTCTTTTGCAGGTTTTTGTTGACAAAGTCCCAAATTACTATGCAACTGAAGGAAACTGTGCCCGCTTGCAGCTTAACCAGCACTTTTTCAAGCTTAGCAAAGCATTAGAAGGAAATGACCAGAGCAGAAGAAGAATGAGGGAAGAAAAATACAAGAAAGGGTTATAACTTTTTAAAGAAAATAGGGAATTTCTATATACTATAATGCTAAAATATTAACAATAATTGAAGTAAAGAGATAGGCTGTTTTTAGCAAGAGGATTGCAGCATCCCATTTGTGGGCATAATACTGATTGTTTTCATCTCCAATATAGTGTTGATGGTTAAATATCCAGAGACAGCTTTCAGTTTAATGGAAACCACTTGTCATCACAAAACTGTGATTCAGTCATGCAAGTGTGAGCAATAAAATCATCCTCTCACTGTAAAGCAATCAACACTCTTTTATTAAATGGAAATAAAACATTATAACAAAAGACAGTACAAACATTATGAATACATATTAATTGTGTACGTGCAATTTGAAACTGCTTAGCACCATCTTTCCTTTAAAGCATGCATCGCCACCCCATAAAGCAATGCAAAAGAAATCAGCACATCCAATTTAGAGTAATGACCTTTAGTGATGTTCCTGGTTGTTCGAAAATGAAAGGGAAGGAGGATGTTGTGATAAACTCATCAAGAGGTGATGAAAGCAGGAAGAAGAGATTCCTTTGACTCAGATTCAGGAGAAAGAACCAGTCATCCCCAAGATTAACGGATGAAGGTGTCACTGACCCATTCAGGGGACTAAACGGACAAGGGCCTTAGGCAGAAAACAGACAACCTCTGCAGCTCTCTGGGCTTCGGTTTCAGAAAAGAGAGAGGGAATTGAAGTTAGTGATGGTACACATTCATTGCTTCCCAGTTATATGAAAATTTAATAATTTAAATCTAAAATGAAGCATCATGCTCTGTAAGGTACGCCAGAAAGAGAAAAACGGCAATTCAGCCTCAGGCACAAGGCGGAGGAGGAGCTAAGCCCAGGCCGAAGGAAAGAGAGGGCAGCAGCTCTGTGGGCACCTGCCCATGGCACCCCCAGAGCGTGGGAAGCTAGAGGCGCTGGAGACGCCCGCTCAGGGCACTGTCCAGGTCGGGGGCTTTGCTTTGTAGCCCCGTGTCCCGGGGTCCCCTCAAAAGTAGGTGCTCCAGGATTTTGACATGTGTATCTCAGAGATAACAAATCTCTGGGAAATTCGCCTCCACATATTCAGAATTCCATGCTATTATCGCCTATTGCTTTGGGGAGATTGTGGCACATGGGTAATTCTTCTTGGAGATCTATGTGGAGATCTTGATTCCATCAGGACCTGCTTGTAGAATGTCTGTGAGATCACTTTAACACAGCGAATGTCAAAATCACTTTTTTAATGGATCATGTTATTGTCCTTCATAATTCCCAACCCTCATTAATAGCAATTGGAATTGTTTTCAAATTCTTTGGCTCCTGGGTAATGAACTTTTTTTTTTGGATGTGCAGTGGTATCTCATTTTTTTTTAACAAATCAATTTTATTGATACATATTAATAAACATACAATTAATCCAAAGTGTAGAGTCAATGATATTTGATATAATCACATAGTTGTGCTGAACTTTTGACAATGTAGTTTTTTTCTCTTTTCACCATTTTTTAAGATACCTATATCACATAAAATGTTATGTTAAAAATATAAGAAAAGAAAAAAAGGGAAAAAATTAAATAAATAAAATATATAAGAGGTTCTTATACACCCCACTCTGCCCACATCAACAACTTTTTTCATTAGTGTGATACATTCGTTGCATTTGATGAGTACATTTTGGAGCACTGTTACACAGCATGGATTATCGTTTACATATAAAAGGGGGGAATGGTAAAGACAAACGAGTTTATATGGCTAAGAGACTTCAGAATGAGTCGGGAGGTCAGCAGAGGGGTCATGCTTATGCACATCTCAGCAGGGTCTCAGAGACAGCCGAAGTAGATACAACCCCAGGTAGTGGTGCTCCTGGGGACTACAGAGACACCCAGGTCCTACGGTCATGGCAGGTGGCTCTGGAATTCAGTGCCTTGCCAGTGGACCCTACAAAGTATCTTTATGAAGCTTGAACTAGACCAATAACTTCTGATCAATGCCATTGAGGGTTAGTTTGCCCAAAATGGCAGCCATGAAGTGTGATACCAAAAAACTGGTTGAGTCAATGAGACTGCACAGGGTTTTTCTTTGAACTACAACTGATTTCTCAGAAAAGTAAATCAAGACAAAATCATTTGCCAAAGGCACATGCTGAATTTAAAAAAATAGCTCACTGTTTTACGGTAGTGAAGCTTCAACTGCTCAAGATGTTCATTTTGCCTATTAAAAGCATCCATAAAATTTAGCATCTAAGTTAAAAATCTAACATAACAACACATAAATGGGTCTAATTTAGTTTCATTACTTTTTTTATTCACAAGAAAACCCAGGAGATTTATGAAATCTACCTAAGAAATTAGCCAGACAGCCAATCTTCAGTGTCTGATGTTTTTCAGAGAGCTCTATAAATTCCATTGCGTTATAATAAGAATAAAAACTTAAAACCTGGGATTTTTTTGTTACTTTAGAGAAGCAAATCTTTTATTTGAAATCAAGAAAACAAAAGCCAGTTTAGGAGGAAGTCTAATATCCCCTGGAGCAAATGTGAATTTCTTTTCAGTTTGGAAATAATCATAAGTAGCTGTGGTATGTGAAAAATGAAAATGTGTTTCTTCCTTTACAGAAACCATGTTCCTCTCAGCTCAGCCTATTGTCTTGCCCTTTAGCCTGGAATTTACCTCACATGCTGCCTCAATGGGGTTTCTTTAAACTTTAAACATCTGAAATTGGCTTGGAGTTCTTCATCCTGCCCAATTTATGAGGAGGTATTATTTTGTTTTTTACAGAGGATTTTTTTCATGTCACCCAGCAATCAATTATTTAACCTTCCTTTTAGTTGCACTGAATATATCCAAGTTAATGCTTTTGAAAGAACATATACTTGACCAAAGTTCCATTTCACAGATTGTATAGATACCAGTATAAATACCTTGGTGAGAAGAAATTAAGCATTTAATTTAAATTATTACCTCTTTCAAAGAGATTTAGGCATTGATGGGGGCAAAGGGAAAACCATTCATTCTTTAAAAGAATTTGAGGGAGGTGGATGTGGCTCATGCAGTTGGGTACCTGCCTACCACACAGGAGGTCCCACGTTCAGTTCCCAGAGCCTCCTAATGAAGACAAGCAAGACAGCATGCTGACCTGGTGAGCTGACGCAACGAGATGATGCAACAAAGAGACCCAACAAGTGGAAATGGAAGTGGCTCAAGCCAGGGGCACATTCCTCCCACCTGGGAGGTCCGAGGTTTGGTTCCTGGTGCCTGCCAAAAAGATGAGCATACAATGAACAGACACAGAGAGCAGACAGCAAATGCAAACAATGGGGTGGTGGGGGTAGGGGAGGAGTAAATAAATAAAATAAATCTTTTTTAAAAAGTATTTGAGAACCTATAATAAATGTTATGCTGTGCCAGTTCTTCATATAAACTATTCACTAAAAAGTTGTAGGCTTACAGAAAAATCATGCAGAGAATATGGAGTTCCCATTACCCCCCTCTTTTTTTTTTTCCTCTCTATTTTTTTTTAAATGTTACATTCAAAAATATAAGAGGTCCCCATATACCCACCACCCCCCTCACCCCACTCCTCCCAAATCAACAACCTCTTTGATCATCATGGGACATTCATTGTATTTGGTGAACACATTTGGAGCACTGCTGCACCACATGATATTGGTTTACATTGCAGTTTACACTCTCCCCCAGTCCACCCAGTGAGCCATGGCAGGACATGCATTGTCCAGCATCTGTTCCTGCAGTACCACCCAGGACAACTCCAAGTCCTGAAAATGCCCCACATCATATCTCTTCTTCCCTCTCCCTGCCCTCAGCAGCTACTGTGGTCACTTTCTCCACATCAGTGCTACAGTTTCTTCCATTACTGATCACACTAGTTACATAGTAGAATATCAGTAAGTCCACTCTAATCCATACTCTATTCCTCGATCCTGTGGACCCTGGGATGGTTATACCCCCTCCACCACTACATCGAGAGGGGGCTTAGATTCCACATGGATGATGGATGCAACTCTCCTGCTTGCAGTTGTAGGCACTCTTGGCTCCCTGGTGTGGCGGTCTCCCCCCTCTTATTAACACTTTGCATTAGTGGGATACCTTTGTTACAATCAATGAAAGAATATTATTATAACTGGAATTATTAACTATATTATTTTTTTATTTTAAAAATTCTTTTGTCTTTTTAAAAAAAGATACATAGATCACAAAAAAATTACATTAAAAAATATAAGAGTTTCCCATATAACCCACACCCCAACCCCCTACTCCTCCCACATCAACAACCTCTCTCATCAGCGTGGCACCTTCATTGCATTTGGTGAGTACATTTTGGAGCACTGCTGCACCGCATGGATTAGAGTTTACATTGTAGTTTAAATTAACTACATTATTAATTACAGTCCATAGTTTACATTACAGTTCACTGCGTTGTACTTTCCTATGCTTGTTCGCTTTTTAGTTTTTATTCTAGTAGTGAGGCAGGGTAGAACGGAGCTAAGGAGAAGGGGCAGAAAACCAATAAGCCACATAAACACCTCCTAGGAAGACAGGCTGAGGCAATGGCCTGCTGACTGCCCTCAGCCTGCTGACCCACACAAACAAGTTATTGGGGGCATCTTGCAGCATACCCCTAAGGACTGCAGGCGGGCAACCCCCCCCCCCCCCCACTTCCAAATCACCTCGTGCAGCAAACCAGCAGCCGAGCTCATGCACAGCAACCAAACACCACCTACAGCAACCCCTGGAAATCCAGCCATCCAGTAAATCTCTCTCATTTCATTTCAAATATGCCAATCAGAGCAGACCCTGCTCCCCTGGGGTAGCCCATGCAACCAGGAGTCCCAGAGCAGAGCAAGCACGTCCTACCTTAGGCATGCCCGCACTCACGTCTGAGTGTGTCCTTTATCTCTGTTAAAATCTTTTCTAACTATCTTATAATTGTGGCACGTCTCTGAATTCTTTCGTACAACATAACCAAGAACCTGGACACCAACTCTGGCCAGTAGCAGCTCTGCAACCTACAATTTCCCCTTATACCATGACCCATTACCAATTGTTCTCCATCACCCCAAACAAGCTAAACCAGCTCTGCACCAAGTAAGAGTTAACTCCTCATCCCTGCTCCACCTGGACCCTGGTAAGCTCTTTTCTAGTTTCTGACTCCACCTGTATCAGTTTATAAAAACTGTGTACTTGCAGAGCACAGGTTCTATGAGATGATATGCAAACTAATAGATGCAACTTTAAAAATTTTCCCATGGTCAAATAATTGGTTGAGAAAGACTGAATTAAGACAAGATTTAAGAAACTGTATCAGGAACCTCAAGTGACTGGGCTCCCATCTACCATACATGAGGAACTGGGTTTGATTCCTGGGGCCTCCTGGTGAAGGCAAGCTGGCCTGCACGGCGAAACTTCACCATGTGGCATCTGGCGACCTGGTGCAATAAGATGACCCAACAAAGGAGACACAGAAGAGAGACAATGGGAGACACAACGAACCAGGAAGCTGAAGTGGCTCAAGCAATTGAGTGCCTCTCTCCCACGTGGAAGGTGCCGGGATCAATTTCCAGGACCTTCTAAAAGAGAGGACGAGGAGAGAAGACAGACACAGAGAGCACACGGCGAGTCGTCACGGAGAGTAGACAGCAAGCACAAAAACACAACAGCAGGGGGTGGATAATAATAAAGAATAAAATCTTTTAAAAAAAGAGACTTTATCCCAGGACTGTTCAGAATCTTCAATGTCCTAACAGACTCCAAATCTTCAAGAAGGGTGGAGCATGGAACATTTTCCAAAGATCTGTCGGTACTTGTGCTGCCCAGAATGAAGTAAAGGGCGTCTCAACAATGCAAGGTCTGTTGGCAGGAAGGGTGAAAAAAGGAAGCACATGGAATCGTACTTAACTACAATGTGTTTACCATCTGGCTTGAAAGGTAAGAGTAAGAAGCCACCACTGTGCAGAGCTTCTCAGCTCTGAGCGCTCACTCCGGGTTTGTAAAGACACAATTCCTGTGCCTCTAGAAATCTCAGTGTCACGCTGGGCCTATTTACATTCTTAAAGTCCCAGGAGATATTTCACGCACAGCTCTGGTTTTAAAACATTGATATCTCATCTGTTATGTTCTAGGTGTGTTGCTTAGGCTGGATCTATGGGACTGAAAATGGCACAGCACTGTAATTTTTCTCAAAAATATGACACCAGTAAGCATGTGCAGCAGAGCCAAGGGCTGCGCATTAAACCAGGAGACGTCTGCCCTTTTTTGCACCTGCCCTCACCCCAACCCACTGGATCTCAGTTGCCCAGTATGGAGCGTGGGAATCTGAATGTCCAACCACTGCCCAAGAGATGGACAGCGTGAAGGAGGAAAGTCATGGGTGGTAGATGCAGACCTTTCCATATATATGTAGGAAAATTCTAGAATAATTTTCATGAGACTGGAGCACACAAAATGATCCATGAATTGCAAAAAGGAGAATGACACAGATGTTCAGACTGAAACAGACTTGCCCTTAGCTACTTTACAGTGAGATTTCAAAACCCCAGGTCTGAAGAAAAATAATCTTCAAAGCTTTCTGAGAGAAAACAACAGGTTACTTTAAAAAGCATAACGTTATTTAGGAAACCCACGTAACAACACCTTTGGAGTTCAGAAAGTAAAGGATGTGGAAACTAGAATTCTATTCAAGCGTGAGGGACATTTTCAGGACTGCAAGGACGCAGAAAATTTAACCCACACGAACTTGTATAAAACATTAAAGAGGCTGTACCTCACCAAAATCAAAATGAATCCAAGAGAAATTATATGATACGAGAAAAAACAGTAAACAGGAAAACCAGTAAAAATGTAGTCAAGGGTGAATAATTGTTGGTTATTTAAATGAATGAATGAATGATAATCCAGAGGTAAAACTGCATTTTATCTCAATATAGAAAGTGGTTGGGAAGAGGTAGACCAGGAAGGCAAATGTATATTAAGTGCCCAGATCAACATATAAAAATAAATAACTTCCCTATATCCCATCATTGGACCATTAGAAATTTCAGTATAATAATCCCATTTATAACGGCAGAAAAGTTAAGCAATATCTAAAATTAAATCTAAGAAATATGAAAGACGTATATCACCTCTAGTGAAAATTACCAAAGAGATGGAAAATTGTACAGTGTGTCTTTCTGGAAGAAAAGTCACTAACATGATAAAAAACATCATCTACCCCTAAATTAAATTATAAATTCAATGAACTCTTAATCAAAATTCTAACAACACATGTGCATATAAGTGTATCAGCAAAGTTTCTGGGTGAATGAATATATGCAATATTAATTTTGATAGGCATTGTCAAATTGCTTTTTAAGAGCACTGCAATAGGGCAAAATGTCTTTTTCTCGAAGTCCTTCCCATCTATGTTTAGTATTAAATTAAAAATAAATTTTGGTTAATTCTAATAAGGTAAAAAAAATACTTCATTGCAACTTTATTTCTTTTCTTATAAGAATTCAGCATGATTGTGGCATTATAGTAATAACAGAAGACTGGAAACATCCTAAACATACATTTATACATGGATGGGAAAGTAAATAAGTTACTTATGTTATCATGTTAGGTAAAGTGGAGCCCAATGCAACTATGAAGCAAAGATAACATCGGCCTAGGTGGGCAGGCATGGAACATTCTTGAAAATACGTTAAATGGAAAAACAAGGCATAAAATATTATTTATAATATGTAAATAACAATTACGTGAATGGATAATACATTTTACATGGATGTGCTAGATGGTAGAACAAGAGATAACTCACATATGGTGTTTCAGTTTCCTTGGCTGCTCAAGCAAATACGGTGAAACGGGTTGGGTTAAGCAGTGGGAATTTATTAGCTCATGGTTCTGAGGCTGAGCTAGAAGCCCAAATCGAGACATCATCAAAGCAATGCTTTCTCCCCAGAGAATGTGGTCTTCTGGGGCTGGTTGCTGGTGATCTTTGGTCCTTAGTTTGTCACCAGGCAAGGCACATGGTAGTGTCTCCTAGTCTCCCTTTTCTTTTGGGTTCTGCTGAGATTCAGCTTCTTGCTTCTTGTGCTGCTCATGCTCTCTCTCTCTCTCTCTCTCTCCCTCTCCCTCTCTCTCTCTCTCCCTCTCTCTGAGTTTTACTCTGCTTATAAAGGACTCTAGCAATAGGATTAAGACCCATCTTGGGTCACACCTTAACTGAAGTCGCCTCGTCTAACGCTCCTATTTACAATGGGTTCACTCCCACAGGAAAGAATTAAGTTTCAGAAGATGTTTTTCTGTGGTACATGCAGCTCCAAACCACCACATAGATACACATAGACACACACACTGGGAATATTTCTAAAAGGACGCAAAGATTTTTTTATGAGAGGCTGTTTCTGGAAAGGGGTGCTAGAGAAGGACAGAAAATTTATTTCATTTTGTACCCTTTTGTGCTGTTTTAATTTGGTTGATAAATAACAAAATAAAATTATTATAATACAGGAGTTTCACTTTAAACATGCTAAATGAAAAAATGTCTAACAATAGGCAAGAATATTTTGAAAGTGAGGTACAATGTTTGGAAATTTGCCCTGTCAATATTAAAGCAGACTGTAAGACAACTGGAAAGAATACAGAGTGGACTGGCACAGGAATAAGCAAATTGCTAAGTAGAACAGAATAGAGAGTATAGAAATAGAGCCACATTTGTTTGGAATTTAGTATATCTATTGATTTTTCTACCTGTGCTTATTGAAAGATAGGCATTGTACATAGAATAACAACCAAAACCGTCAAAATCCTTATCTCTACAGAGGTTCTATAACTGGTGAGGGAGAAAGAGACAATCAGCCAAAATAGTTAAGTAAAAGACATAGCATATTCGAGGATGAGAAGTAGTATGAAAAAATGTTTGGGAAGGAGAAATAAAATGATGGGGCTCAGGATACAGTAAACATATGATGCAGACCTTTGGCATAAAGTGTTCCAGGCCATGAGACAGCAGTTCTTGGCCCTGAGTGGGGCGTGCCTGCCCTATCTGAAGAACAAGGAGACTTGTATGTCTGAGTGTAATGAAGGCAGCAATTCGAATCAGTGGAGAAAGAATGAATAATTCAAAAATGGTTTTGGAACAATTGGAGAAATATTTGGAAATATGCACAATTGATTCTCATTATTCGTGGTAGCTTTGTTCCATATAAAATCACCATAAAAACTGAATTAGAGAATATGGAACAATTGCTACAATGGAAACAACAAGCTTTGATTCCTGAGAGCTTCTGGTCACAACATTTTCATCAACCGATCAATACAATACATGTCCTTGTTTTAAGTGTGTTTCTGTTTAAAGACATCTTATTTAGTATATCTTATTGATTCATTAACATTGAACTTACTGCCAACGGCACTAGAACCCAAAGTAGCAGTAATACTTGCAATATAGCTATCCAACAAAGTACTGATATCCAGAATAGACAGAACTAGAAATCAATAAGGAAAAAGACAGAAAGCCAATAGAAAAAGGGGTAAAATGTTTGAACAGGCATTTCACAAAAGAGAATATTCAAACGGGTATGAAAAGATGCTCAGCTTTAGAAAAATGTAAATTAAAACCACAATGATAAGCCACCCACTAAAATTACTAGAATGAAATACAAGCAGACAATACTAAGCATTGGTGAAAATACAGAGCTACCAAGACCCATATCTACTGCTAGTAGAAGTGTAAATTGGTAAAACTACTTTGTAAAATTGCTTGGCAACATCTAGTAATGCTGAACATATGACTATACCAAAAATTCTACTTAGTTATATATCCGACAGAAATACATACATACATGCTCACCAAAAGACATAGGCAAGAATCATCACAGCAGCACTGTCCCTGTGAAAGCAATTTTCTACCAACAATAGGATGGACAAATGAATTATGGTATATTCATACAATGGCACACCGCGCAGAAATGAAAATTGTTGGGGGTTGAATCATGTGCCCCATAAAAAGATATATTCAAGTCTTAATCTATGTTCCATGGGTGCAAACCCATTTGTAATAGAATCCTTGTATATGGTAAGGTAAGTCAGCGTATAGACTAATTTGTGAATAATGGTCACAAATTAAAATAAAAGGTCAGAATGGACCTTAAGCCATTTGACCAGAGTCCTTACAAGCAAAGGAAATTGGACATGGAGGTAGAAGCCAGAGGTCAGTGGAAGCCAGCAGAGCACAGAGAAAGAGACCACATGTGCCAGAGGCAAAGATGCAAACCAAGGAACCCCAAGGACTGGGACAAGCCAGCACCGAAATACTACAGACTCTGGGGAAAAGACGGCCCATCAGTTCCTTGACATTGGACTTCTAGACTTCAAAACTGGAAGCCAATAAATTCCTGTTGCTAAGCCAACCAGTGTTTGCTATTTATCATAGCAGGGTTGGTAAAGAACAAGAACGAACACAACAGGGAAGCAGATGTGGCTCAAGCAACTGGGCTCCCATCTACCGTATGGGAGGTCCAGGGTTCAGTTTCCAGGGCCTCCTGGAGAAGGCAAGCTGGCCTGCACTGTGGAGAGCTGACAACAACAAGATGACACAACAAAAAAGAGACACAGAGGAGAGACAATGAAAGACACAACAAACCAGGGAGATGAGGTGGCTCAAGCAATTGAGTGCCTCGCTCCCACGTTGGAGGTCCCAGGATGAGTTCCCAGTGCCTCCTAAAGAGAAGACAAGAAGAGAAGACAAGCAGACACAGAAGAACGTGCAGCGAATGAGCACAGAGAGCAGGAAGCAAGTGCAGGTGACGGGGGGTGGGGGGATAATAAATAAATCTTAAAAAAAAAAAGAACGAACACAACAAGATGAATGAATTTCAGAAACATATAATGTTGAGAGAAAAAAACTAGACATGAAGGAATATGATTCTATGTGATTCCGACTGTATGAAGTTCAAAAACAGGCAAACTAACTTATATGTGAGAAATAAAGAGTTGTTTCCCTTGGGAAGTGTTGTGACTGGGGTGTTAATTACATTCTCTTTCAACTCTGAGTGAATTCTTATGAGAATTCACAGGGCTATATACTTATGATTTGTGCAGTTTTCTATTTGGGTAAAATACTTTGATAAAAAGTTACTTTGTAAAAACAAGTTAGAAAGGTTGGGAGATGAATGTATAGTTCTCTCTCAGAAAGTTGAACACAAAGAACATAGATTTAATGTAGGGGGGAAATGATAATAAAATCAGAGAACCAGTTTCAGAAGGGCCAACATCAAGAAAAAGGAGTTTCTGAGAGGATGAATTGAAAAATTAGGGGGCAGGTCATCAAATAAATAATTCAACAAAATATCTCATATGTAAATGAAGAACTTGAGTTACCAGATTGAAAAGATGCCCCAGGAGCATCGTTGTTGAATTTCAGAACCCTTGGGAACAAAACGATGATTTTACAAGCTTCCATCAGAGAAAAAAAAACATCAAATACAAAAAATAAGAATCAAAATGGCTTTGAGTTTCTCAAAAAACCATGGAGGGATGTCTTCAGCTTTCTGACTGCCAACTTATTCTTTCATAGTCAGCAAAGACACCAACTAAATGTGAATATGGAATAAAGACATCCTGAGACATCCAAGGGCTCAAACATTTTACTTTCCTTTCTCTTCTCTCAGGAAGCTGAGAGGACGTTCTTCACCAAAATGAGGAAATAGAAGAAAGAACATGACCTAGCATTCAGGAAACAGTGAGTTCCAGAAAAGAGAGGTGAAGGCAATCCCCAGAATGATACACAAGGGAGGTTCCAAGATGCCAGGTGCAAGCAGGTCTGAAAACAACCCACCCAGAAACAGATCAGAACTGTAGAATATATTTTCGAGATGATATTATGCTCATGTATTTGAGCACATTAAGTAGAGTTTTCACAAGTGAAGTAGAACTTGAAATGAATAAGTGATAAATATATAGAAAAATAAACAAAAATAAAACACTCTCAATCATTCAGGAAAAAGCATAAAATTGTTAGGCTGAGTAGGGTTAGAGGTCAAGAGAGCAGAATAGGGAAGTAGATACAGCTCAAGCAATTGAGCTCCTGCCTATCACATGGGAGGGCCAGGGTTTGGTTCCCAGTGCCTCCTAAAGAAGATGAACAAGACAACAAGTTGTCGTGACAGGCTGGCATGGCAAGCTGACACAAGAGACATAAGGAGGAAAACATAATGAAAGACCCAACAAAGCAAGGAGTGCAGGTGACTCAAGAGATTAGGCACCTCCCTCCTACATGGGAGGCCCTGGGTTCGGTTCCTGCACACACAATGAACAAGCACATAATGAATGGGCAGCGAGCTCAAACAATGAGGGGGTAGGGAGAAATAAATAAATAAAATAAATAATTTTTTTAAAAAGAGAAAGAGCAAAATATGAATCCAGAATGCCTGAAGTTCAAAGTCTGGTTCTGTCACTTAAAGACTACGTTACCTGGGGCAAGTCAAATAACTGCCCTAGATCTCGTGTAATGTCAGGATTGTAATAATAGGCTTGTAAGAGTTTTATGAAAACTGAAGTCCTTAGATCTCTTTCTGGCCCAAAGAAAGCACTGTGTGAGGATCAGCTATTAACCTCATCCCTGCCGCTATCATCATCATCATCGTTGTATATACAGTCCATGGCTCCACAGGGAACACGGTGACTACAAGAGAAACAATGGACATGGAGCTAAAAAATTCCATTTCACTAGATTGGGATAAAGGGGAGGTGGAAGTGCTGGCAGGGGCAGGGAGGAAAAAGGTAGATCATGATATCTTCTACACTGGGAAGTCTTAGATAACTTTTTAAATGGAAAAGTCAAAAAGCAAAACAAGCAGGAGATATTAAAAGAATTAGCTAAGAGAGTTAAAATGTCACGTTCATTTCCACCATCCATGACCAAAACTTTTTCATCACCCCAAATAGAAACTCTGTACAGTTGATGGTAGCATAGCATTGTGAATATAATTAATAGCACTGAATTATATATTTGAATGTGGTTAAAAGGGGAAATTTTAGGTTGTATATGTTTTTAGAATAATTTTTTAAAAAACCATAAAACTGTACTGTACAACACAAACAGGAAACCCTAACATACATGGACTATAGTTATTAGTACAATTGTAATATTCATTCATGAATTATAACAAATGTACCACACTAATGCAAGGTGTTACTAATGGAGGCTATATGGGAAATCTGTATTTTCTGCATGATTTTTGGTAAACCTATGACCAGCAAAATAACAACAATAATAATACTAATAATGAGCTGCTTTGCAGAAGCAGGAAATGTGGGAATAGACACAGGGAACTACTATTGTTTGTAAAAATCTTTGCAATATATGTGCATATAAACTTTAACTTTAAAAATTAAAACTAAGTTTGTCTTCAAATAAGAAATCTCTGGCCTTTTGACTATACTGGAGAATTTGACCAACTCTACATGATCTCTTCCAAAACATAGAAGAGATTGGAATGTTTCCCACTTCGTTTTATGAGACCAGTATTTATGAGGCCAGAGAACACGAAACGACTAATAAAGTGGTAAAAAAAAGATGCCCAACTTTCAGCAACACTGAGCTTCCACTTTCATTCATCTGGTTGGCATAATAAACAGATAAGATTCAGTGTGTTTCGTGTGACCTACGTATCTTTAAAAAAAGATTATAAAAAATTTGAAAAAGAGATTCAGTGTGGAACTGTTTAGGAGAAAATGGGCACTCGTGTTGGTGGAAGGAGAATCCATCTTTTCTCTCGCAGCTTAATTGGTTGATTCTTTCGTTCTCTAGAAACTCCTTTGCCTCATCCAAAACTAGCAGCTTGATATGGCAACATGGATGGACCTGGAGGACATTATGCTACGTGAAGCAATCCAGGCACAAGAGGACAAATATTGTATGATTTCAGTATTATGAATTAAATATCATGGGCAAACTCGTGGAGTTAATAGCTAGACTATGTCATCAGAGACTAGAGTGTGCTTAGACAATGGAAAGCTGAGGTTTAATCTGTACAGACTTGGTAAAAAGTTGTTCGTAAATGTTTGGAAATGAATAGAAATGGGGAAAGCACATCATAGGATTTGTAGTTAGTAGCACTAACATATGGGGAATGTAGTGTTTTGGTTTTTTTCTCTTTTTTTGGCATAATAAAATGCTCTAATATTGATTAAAGTGATGAACACACAACTTGGTGATTATACCAACTGCCGTTGATTATACACTTTGCATAAATTATGTGGTTTATAAACAAAAAAATAATAAGATAGGTTGGGGGGGAAACACCGAATGTAAGATATGGACTGTAGTTAGTAGTAATACTTTGAGAAAGCTCTTTCATAATTTGTTACAAATGTTTTACAACAGTGCAAGTCATTGGGGGTTGGGTAATGTTTGGGACCCATGTATGATGTTGTGTATGTTTGTTTTTTAAGTTTACAACTTTTACTATACACCTATTGCTTTTGTGCGTGTATAAGTGAAACAGTTCAATAAAACTTTTAAATAATGAAAACCCTGGCAGCTGCTCCTTTGGAAGGGTTTCAGTACTCATAATTCTGCATGTCCCCGCCAGCAGACCTCGGTTCCCTGACGCCTGCAGTGGTGTCCTGCTCGCCCTCACAGGCTGCAGTCTCTGGCACGCAAGGTCCAGGAAATGTCTGTTGGCTTAATGGACTCACTAATTCAAAAATGCATTTATAAATACATAGCATCTATTTTCCAACACCTCCACTGTTCATGGATTTCAGATGGTGAATTTTATTTCCCGTCTCCAAGTAAATGCTTCATGACCCAATAGCTCATCTAAAGGCTGCTGAATCTCATGAAATCCTTCTCATTATTTCTATTGTTGTGGAATTTGAGAGAAGTTCAATAATTTGAGTATAGAGAGGCCAGGACTCAGGAATGATTTTGAGAAGGAAAAATGGTTTATTCATGGCCGGCTGGACTTGGGAGCTTTCTGTTTGAATCCCGAGCCCTGAACAAGATTTTCAAATGTCTTTTATACAGAGAGGAAAGGTCAAATGGTCCCTTTGTTTCAGTTCGCAATAGGCTACAATTAGCATATATATCTTCCACATCTTAGGTAAGCTTTTAGCATGGACTCCAGATATTCTAGATAAGCTTTTAGCATATTTGGTTTTTGCATTTCCCCTAAATACTTAAAGTTTATAGCCCTTGCATTGTTAAACTGTTTCCTGGGACTGGAGCCGTTGCCATTGTCCCTAAGCGCAGGACTGCAGCCCCTTACCGTTCCACACCCACAAGTGAAACAGCTTAAGTTATCTCTGAAGAGACAAAGAGCCTTCCACCCATAGCCCACATCACTATAAAACATGAAAAGAAAAAAAAAGAGAGAACAGTATCAAATCTAAATCACATTTTCCCCCTCCAAATTGCTACATCTTTTTATCATAGGTAACAACTGCAGAAGGGTTAGTAACAAAGTATTAGACTCTCAAGTTCAGGAGTCTCTGTAGCTTTCACTAAACACATTGAGAATTTATCCTCATCTTTGGAGTCTAGGTGAAGGCATTGGCAGGACAAAGAAAATAAAAATAAGAGTTACGGGAAGGTGACATTAGAATAGGCAGGCAGCTCCTTCCTGCATCTGAACACCTAAAAGATGACAGACTCAGAGGACCTTCCTAAAGGAGCTCCTCTCCCATCACATCAGGAGGCGCACAGTAACAGGTGTCCCCCAGTGGGTGAGCCTAGGGATGTGGCTTTTAATCACTCAATTGAGGTGTTGTCTTCCAGGACTTGGCATTGTAAAGGCAAGCACCAGAGGCAGCCACACAGGAAACGAACTACATTCACTGAAAAACAGCTAGAAGATTTGAAGAGCTGGTTCAAATAAGAATCTGTGCCCTGACCCTGGTTTTCAGAAAGAAATGGCCTTTAAAATGGGCATACACCCAACAGTTCTGCAGGTTTGGTTCAAGAACCACAGAGCAAAACTCAAGAAAGCAAAATACAAGTGTATTCAACAGAAACCACAAGAAGCCCAACAACCGCAATTACCAGACAAAGGAGTCCAGAGCAGTCCTTCCATGAGAGGCATGGACACACCACATGGAGCCCCTAAGGTTGCCTGTCCTGTCTCCCTAGTTTATATAAATAATTCAGCACCCTCATTCCAGCTTAGCGTGTGTCCCGACTTCAGAGTCCCCACAGACCACTCTGTTGGTCACAAAATAGTCCACTTTGGCTGCTGCCAAGATCTTACCATATATTGCTTCTATCCCATTTGGAATCCCAAATTCTTCCCCCAAGCTCAGCTTCTAATTCTTTTGTTCCTTTATCTCTACAAAGAACTTAAAAAAAAAAAAAGAATAAGCAGGCAGGACTCAGCTCTCTCACAAAAACAAAGGAGAAAGCCCAAAAGCTGTCCAAGGGATCTGCAGACCAGGACAGTACTGCACAACCCCAGGAGGGCAAGGGACAGGGAGATGAAGAACCCAAAACGAGAACCACATCAGCTGGGAAGGGCACCCATCCCCCACTTCAAGGAGCGCAGCCTGGATAAACCCGTGGCTCACTGCAGCTGACTGAAAGGGGAACAAACTCTTCCTTCCTGGGGAGAGGGAGGAGAGTGGCTTCTCTTCAGCAAATTTGGTCAGCAGAGCCTGCTTTGAATCTCAGCTCTGTTCAGACCAGAAACATGGGCAAGTGGAGGTGGAAACACTTCTGTGGAATGGTTCACCAATGAACACCATCTGCTGGCCAGCTGAGAAAGTGCAAAGGAAAAACAACTTTTAGGTCTCTCTTAACCTGAACTCCTGGGAGAAAATCTGTGCCCTGTTAGTGAGTCCCTGGCCTAATTTTGACAACCTAAACTGAGCAACTTTAAAGACTAAGAACAAATTGAACCAAAAATGAAATAAGAGCTGTAGGGGGGAAAAACACTAAGCAAAAGAGAAAAATTGACCATCATAGTAAAAGCACTGACATATCCAGATGCCTAGACATCAGCAAAAAATTACAAGCCATACTAGGAAACAGGAAGAGACAGCCCAGTCAAAGGAACAAACAAAATATCCTGATAAGATACAGCATTTAAAACAATGAATCAATGATAATCATACAAATCTCCTAAATCAATTCAAATAAGTGAAGGAAAATATGAATAAAGAGATAAAGAATATTAAGAAGACACTGGGTAAACATAAAGAACAATTTGAAGACTGCAAAGAAAATTAACAGAGCTTATGGAAATGAAAGACAAAATGGATGAGATTAAAAATACATTAGAGGCTTACAATAGCAGAGTTGAATTGATTGAAGACAGAATTAGTGATATTGAATTAGTGACATTGAGGACAGAACATCTGAACTTGAAAAGACAGGAGAAGAAAATGGAAAAAATGGAACAGGATCTCAGGAAACTGAATGACAATGTAAAATGCACAAACATACATGTTATTGGTGTCCCAGAAAAGGATGAGAATGGAAAAGTGGCAAAGGAGCAGAAAGAATATTTGAGGACTAATGACTGAAAACATCCCAACCCTTAAGAAAGACATAAATATCAATATCCAAGAACAATAGCATACCCCCCAAAAAAGAAATCCAAATAGAACTACTCTGAGATATCTACTATTCAGAATGACAAATACCATAGATAAAGAGAGGATTCTGAAAGCAACAAGAGAAAAGCAAAATATAACCTCAATAAGATTGTGTGACCTTTCATCAGAAATCATGGATGCAAGAAGTAAATGGTATGACGATGTATTTAAGGTACTGGAAAAGCAAAACTGCCAGCCAAGAAATCTGTGTCTGGCAAAACTGTCCTTCAAAAATGAGGGTGAGTTTATTTAAAGTCTTTACAGACAAACAAAAGCTGAGAGAGTATTTTACCAAAAGACCATATATACAAGAGATACTAAAGAGACTGCTGCAGCCTGAAAGGAAAAAACAAGGATGAGAGACTTGGAGGAGAGTATAGAAATGAAGATTATTTAGGAAGTGAAAATTAAAAGATAAAAAGACAGACAATAGTAATATATGGCAATGGAAAGTCAAAGGATAAAATGAATGAAGTAAATAATGACTTTAGAGTAATAGCATTGAATTTTAATGGCTTGAATCCCTAATCAAAATACATAGACTCTAACAATGGATTTTTTAAAAATGTTTTATTTATATGCTGTCTACAAGACTAACTTCAGAGGTAAGGATATTACCAGGTTGAAAATGAAAGGGTGGAAAAATATATTCCATGTAAAGAGTAATCAAAAAAGATCTGGAGTAGTGATACTAATATCAGACAAAACAAATTTTAAATGCAAAACTGTTATAAGGGATGAAGAAGGTTATTATATATTAATAAAAGGGGTTAGTCACCAAGAATAAATAACTGTACTAAATATTTATGTACCTAACCTGAGTGTCCCAAGATACATGAGGCACTCACTGGCAAAATTGAAGGGACAAATAGACATCTCTAAAGTAATTGTTGGAGACTTCAATGCAACACTCTCAGCATTGGGTAGAATGTCTGGTAGAGAATAAATAAAGAGATAGAGAGCTTGAATAATATGATAAATGAACTATACCTAACAGACATCTATAGAGCATTACACCCCAAAGCAGCAGGATATACATTCTTTTCAAGTGCTTATGGATCCTTCCCCAAGATAAACCATATGCTGAGTCACAAGAAACGTCTCAATAAATACAAAAAATTGAAATTATACAAAAGATAAATAGATCACACAAAAAGTTACATTAAAAAACATAAAAGGTTCCTATATACCCCACTCCCCACCCCATCCCAGCTCCTCCCACATCAACATCCCCTTTCATCAGTGTGGCACATTCATTGCATTTCGTGAATACACCCTGGAGCACTGCCACACCGCATGAACCATAGTTTACAATGTAGTTCTCATTCTCTCCCAGTCCATCCAGTGGGTTATGGCAGGATAAACAACATTCTGCATCTGTCCCTGCAATATCATTCAGGACAATTTCAAATCCTGAAAATGACCCGTATCACACCTCTTCCTCCCTCTCCCTGCCCTCAGCAACTCCTGTGGCCACTGTCTCCACATCAATGACACAATTCCTTCCATTGCTAGAGTCACAACAGTTCTATAGCAGAATATCAGCAAATCCACTCCAATCCGTATTTTATTTCTCCATCCTGTGGACCCCGGGATAGCAATGTCCACTCCCCTCTAAATTGAGAGGGAGCTTAGATCCCACATGGCTGATAGACAAACCCCAGCGCCAATCACAGGTTCAGTAAAAGTGATAGAAGAGGCATGTGTAGAAAGGTCACATCTGAGTCCAATTCCATCACACTCAGGAGCACAAATCCCAAATTAGGGCCCACTGACACAGCACTGAACTCCAGAGCCTTCTGCCATGACCATAGGACCTGTGCATCTCTCCTCAGGAGCACCAGTACCTGGGGTTGTATCTACTTTGGCTGCCTCTGGGATCCTGCTGAGACATGCATAAGTGCGACCCCTTTGATGACCTCCCAACATGACTCCCAGGGATAAGCCTCCCTGGCACAGAGGGATTTTTACCATCACCAGCTGGTGATGCAACTAGAAAAAGACCTTGAATGAAAGGAGGAAATGGTAAATACATTCTTAAATAAACAAAAGCTGAGGGAGTTTGTCTCCACTTGATCAGTCCTTTGAGACATGCTAAAGAGAGTTCTGCTGGGTGAAAGGAAAGAGCAATAGATAATAAATCAAGCTGCATGAAGAAATAAAGATTTCTGGTGAAGGTAATGACATGGGTAAATATAATATGAGTGCCAGTATTAATGCATTTTTGGTTTGTAACTCCGCTTTTTACCTTATACAGGTTCCTAAAAGTAAATATGTAAAATGTAATGAGAAATCAGTGGTTTTGGACTCAATGCATGAACATGCAATTTGTGAAAGAATTATATTAAAGTGAGGGATGGAGGGGTATAGGAGCATAGTTTGTGTATACTATTGAAGTTCAGTTGCTATCAAAACAAACACAACTATTGTAGGTTTAAGATATTAAATTTAAGCTCCATGGTAACTATAAAGAAAATATCAGAGAATATGTAAGTTCATTGAGGCAGAAAATAGAGCACAGGTTGCCGGGGTGGGAGGCAGGACAAATGTGGTATTACTACACAATGGGTGTAGAGTTTCTGCTCGGGAAGATGGGAAAGTTTTAGTGATGGAAGGTGTTAAGGATATTGCAACATAATGGATGTGATTAATCCTATTGGATAGTATACTTGGGAGTTGTTGAAATAGGAAAGTTTATGTTCTATATATGCTCCTACAATTAAAAAAAAAAACAAAAACAAAGAGCAATTAAAGAGAGAGTTACAAATAAATGCAATACATGATCCTGGATGGGATCTAACAAGGGAGGAGAAAAAACTCAGAGACATAATTGGGACATATGAGAAAATTGGGTTATGGACTGTAAGCTTTATATCAATGTTAGAATTCTTGAACTTTATAACGGCACTTGAGGTGGTTACATAAGAGAATACCCTTGTTCTTAGGAAATGTACATGGTAGTATTAAGTGTTCAAGGAGCATGATATATACAAGCTACACTCAAAAATGTTCAGAAAATGGATTGATAAATAGACAGATGGAAGGATGGATGGATGAATAGTTTAGATGATAGATGATAGATAGATGATAGAATGATATGGCAAATGTAGGAAAAAATGTTAAAATGGTAGCTCTGGGTATCTGAGGAGGTGGGTAGTATGTTGGAGTGCTTTGTATGGGGTTTGCATAATTTTTGTAACTGTCCTGTAAGTTTGAAAGCATTTCAAAATAAAACGTTTTTTAAAAACTATTTGCAAGTGGTTTCACACACACGGGAATGCAGATTATAATTTCAACATGTCTATTGTGGGTAATGTGATTCAATCTCAAAAAAACGCCAGGTCAGAACAGGATATATTTTCAATTAAAATAATTAACCATATTCATCTATAAACAATCTGCTTTGCACAATCAGCGACAAGAGTTTTCAAGGAGTTTTCAAGTATCATGTCCACGCATGCTTTATAAATGTAATATAAGCAAAGATAAGCACTGTGCCTTTGCGGCTTTGCTGGCCTAATAAGTCATTGCTGCTGGAAGGCTGCTTTCTCCTCTGAGGTTTCAGCCTCAGAGCCCACGTTTCTGAGGGCCCCAAAAGAACACTTGATTAATATGCCCATTAAACACTGCCTTCAGGCAGGGGTCCTCAGGGGTGGATGGGCTTTGAGTTTACTTGAGAGGAATTTAAAAATCTGTGTTTGAAGAACCCATTCCAGACCTAAAAGGAGGATCCTCTTGGGAGCACCTAGGCATGTGCATCTTTATTATGTTCTTTTGAGGGCCCCCGGCGTCATTTGGGAACACTCTTCTAAAACTACTTAGCTTAACCTCAATCTAGTCACTGAGATGGCTCAACAACTTTTCTGTCTTGCATTTCTCACAGCTTGGAAATTCCTCCACGTCCCATGGTGTCGATCTTTTTCTAAAGGGTACGTAATAGTTCATGGATTGTCTATCCCTCTGTTTATTTTAGCTTGCCCAACTGAGGGACAGCTACATTTTTTTCAGGAATTTTACCATGTGGTGTTTGTAGAGCAATACTGTGATAAATAATTTTATATATATATGTATATGTGCATGTGGATGTGGATATGTGGGAGGTTTCATCTCTATTGCCCTAGGTTCTCAAGCGTTTACGCTGTCATACAGGTAGGCTTATTTTACTTTTTAATATATGTTGGCAAATGATTACTTTCCAAATAACTATAGCAATTAAAATCGCACCATCAACAAATGGATACTCTTTTCCACACATCTCTACTAGCAATGGGGTTTATCAATTTCTGAAGTTTTTGTAAATTTGCATATCCTAATTTTAGCATATCCTTGACAATTATTTATATTTACTAGCTCTTCATATCTTTTTCGATCTTTTTGCTTTTTCCTTATCATTGTCTAAAGATTCTTTTTATATTCTTCATATATTATTGCTTCATTTATCTTTCATATACAATGTAAATTTTTTTCCAATCTAACATTAGTCTTTTTTTTCCTTTTCTCCTTATCGTTTTTCTTTTTTAAGATTTATTTTTATTTCTCCCCCTTCTAAAGCAGTTTAATATGGTTATGAATTTCAAAAATAGATATTAGATTATGTTTGTAATCTGATCTGTACCTGGGTCTGATTGAGTTACGGTAAGGGCTTTAATTGGGCCACATCATTAGGGCATTGAGTCCTTGCGCCTCGGTGGGTGGGAATTTACATATAAAAGGCATGACAAAGTCAGAGTTGCGGGTTTTTGATGTTGGAGTTTTGATATTGGAGTTTAATGCTGAAGACTTAAGCTGGAACCCCAGGAAATAAGCTCCCAGAGGAAAGAGAAGCCAGACCCTAGGAAGAAAGGAACTTTGAACCCAGAGGAAAGCAAGCTCCAGGAACGTAGGAACCCAAGAAGCCTGGACCCTCGCAGACGTCGGCAGCCATCTTGATCCAAACAGACTTTGGTGAGGGAAGTAACTTACGCTTTATGGCCTGGTATCTGTAGGCTCCTACCCCAAATAAATACCCTTTGTAACGCCCAGCAGATTTCTGGTGTTTTGCATCAGCACCCCTTTGGCTGACTAATACACCTCCCCCTCCCTATTGTCTGCTCTCTGTGTCCATTCGCTGTGTGTTCTTCTCTGTCCACTTGCATTCTTGTCAGCGGCAACGGGAATCTGTGTCTCTTTTAGTCGTGTCATCTTGCTGTGCCAGTTCTCTGTGTATGCGGCACCATTCCTGGGCAGGCTGCGCTTTTCTTGCATAGGGTGGCTCTCATGCAGGAGCGCATTCCTTGAGCATGGGGCTCCCCTACATGGGAGACATCACTGCGTGGCATGGCACTCCTTGCGCATATCAGCACTGCGCATGGACCAGCTCATCACACAGGTCAGGAGGCCCTGGGTTTGAGCCCTGGGCTGCCCATATGGTAGGTGGATGCTCTATCTGTTTAGCCAAATCTGCTTCCCTCTAACATTAGTCTTTTGACTTCTTTGGTATCTTTTGTTATTTATGTGTGTATATGCATTTGTATGTATTTATATATGTGTATGTATATATGTGTGGGTGTGTGTTCATAATAAATATATTTATTTTAATTTTTGTGAAGTCAGCTATGTTTCTTCAGAGTTTCTGGCTTTTAGTTTGGGATTATAAAAGTCTCTTTGACGCTTAGGTTTACATATTTTTTTCTTAGATTATTTTTTCCTAAAAGTTTCACTATATTACTTTTTACACTTGATTGATTCCATCTGTAATTTTTGTATATGGTATAAAAGTAGACTACAACATTATTTTTTTCCATATGGATAATTAGTTATGCCAAAACCATTTATTAAATAAACCAATGTTTCCTCTGAACTGACATATACCCCTTTTGTGATATGCTAACTGCCAATAAATACTAGATTCTATTTCTGCACCCACAATCTGTTCCACTGAATTTTTTAACACAGTGCTGGGTAGAAAATGCCAGAATATTGGAAAGGGCACTGGCCTTCTTCAGCCTACCATTACGAGACAAGTTTCCTTTCAATCTGGCAGAAAGACAACAGAATTCAGTCTGTTAGAGAAAGAGGGAGTTTATGTACTTAAATTCAGGTAATCACATACTTTTTTTAATTATAAAAGGCAAATTCTCTGCCTGTGCCTGGAGTTAGTGTGAGCAAGCAATAAGATATCTAGGATTGATTAGGGAACTGCAAAGAACCTGCAAACCAAAGTGACTGACAGCTGACATAGGGATTTCCAGAAATTCTTCTGGCAGAGAAACGTCAAGACTGGGTGGCCCTCGGTAGATAGGTTCTGACTCAGAAGCCAGAGGGCACGTTGCCTCAGTGACAGCAACTCTGCCAGGGTGTGCGGATGGCTGCCTGGTACTATTGCAATAAAGATGGCTTCAGTCAAGATGGCCAGGGATAGTTGAGTTAAAGCTCTGACTGCCTCTTCTCAGCTGGTTAGTTCCACAAGGGAAAGGGCATTCATCACAGAACGAGAGCCTCAAAGACGCACTAGTAGCAGCAAGGAGGCAAACGTCACCAGGCATAGCAGCAAGACCAGAGCCAAGTCCTTCCCAAATACAGCGATGTTTTGAGGGAGGACGACTCCAGTGCTGCGTCCCATCAAGATGGCGCCCCTCTCAAGCAGGAGGGCTGAGACAGGTTTTAGTGCATTTAGAGGCCTCACACTCTTGTCTCAGGACCCTTGGCTCAGAATCACCTCTCAGACCCAGGACTGCCAACCTCCTTCTCCCCTACTCAGTCCCAAGAAGCCACTGCTCCTCTGTCCCTGCTGGTGTGGCAATGCTATAACAGGGGCCCTATCGCTGGCCTGTGGTGGGGATCAAACTAGTACAGAATCTACTAGATTTTACTAGTTCTGAATTTTGGGGAAAAAGGATTAGGCAGTGTTTTGTTGTTGTTGTTGTTGTTGTTTTAAGGCTCAGCATTCTTTATTTGGTATCATACATAAACCGCACCAAAATGCCTTTTGTTAATTGAAAGGCAACATTTCAGATACAGGGAATTTTAATTAGATTGACACAGTTAAGACCAAAAAGTTAAAGTGGACCAACCTCCCTTATTTTCAGCACCTGCCTTTAAACAGGCTAATGAACCCCAATTGACGCACAGAGAGTTTTGCTCTGTGAGACAGTGAAGGGGTTTCCCTAGGATTTACATATATTCATAAAACCATAAAACCATTATATAAATCTAAATAGGGAGGGGATGGGGCTCAAGCACTAGAGCTCCTGCATCCCACACGGGAGGTCCTGGGTTCAGTTCCCGATGCCTCCCAAAAACAAAAATGAACAACAAGCAAAACAAACAAAAAACCCAACCCACAGAAGCCGATGTGGCTCAGTGGTTGAGTGCCATCTTCCCACATTCAAGGTCCTGGGTCCAATCCCTGGACCCTGGCACCAAAAAAAAAAAAAAAAAAAAAGTGGAAAAAAAAAAATAAAGCCAATCTCCTGTAAGTTGTGAGTTGGCATGCACCATCTTTGTGAAAAGCTGAACACCACAAATGCAACCTAGCTTTGAGTCCAATTATGTCTTTAGAAGGAGGAAATAGTGATAGCTCTGGCTGAACCAGAAGTACTACCAAAATTCAAAAAGCTCGATCTACTCATTTAATGGTAAGCCAATCTTATTTAACTCAGGACTGTCCAATAAAAATATCCTATCTGCCACTCATGATCTGAATTCCGGTGTATGAGATCAATTTAAATATGGTACATGTAAAAAAAGTCACCAGACATTGTTGTTTTGTAATAAATAATGCAGAGCCCAACTATTACTCATTGGTCGTGTTTTTGAGCTCAGCTTTCAAGTCTGACCTTTCTGCCTTCTTAATGCCAGCAAAGATCATTTTTGTTCTAGGGTTCTACTTCTTGGGGTTCTCCAAATGTTCCATCAGCGTCCTTTCTCCCCAACTGATGCTTTTGCTCTTGTTGGCATCTGAGTAAAAGAGTGTAGGCCTGGCCTGTCTTCTGCCCAAAAGACCGTGCAGATTTGGCCCAGTCATATGCGTGCCTTCCTTTTCCATGGTGTGACACCGGGCACACATTTGAACAAATGGCTTCTTGTCCTTCCCAACAACCACCCGTTTTGAATTCACTCTCGTTGTGCACTACACAAGTGCTACCAGAGAGCTGGACTTCAGCACTCTAAATCCAAGGGCATGCCGCTCCACGCCTATGTACTCCTGTAGGTGCCAAGGCAGTGTTTTGTTTGTTTTTGTTTTGTTTTGTTTTGGCCATAACAATGTTCCCGATGGATATACTAGATATTTTCTGTTTGTCTCTCCAGATCTGTTCTCCACCTTTCTCCACCTTTCTCCACACTGCTCTGGCCCAGGGAAAACTGGTCTTATGGATCATCTACAATTTCATTGCACTTTGGTTTGTTAGTGCATCCATTTTCTAATTGCTGCTTAACAAATTGCCATGGACTCAGTGGCTTAAACAGCATCTGTTTATTATCTCACGGTTTCCATGGGGACGGTGTCCAGGCATGGCTCGCTGAGTCGTCTTGTCCAGGCGCTCGCCAGCCTGCACCCTCACTGGAGCTTGGGGCCCTCCTCCTGGTCTGCTGGTTAATGCAGACGTCAGTTTCTTGTGATTGTAGGACTGAGGTCCCTGCTTCCTTGCTGGCTGTCAGCTAAGGCCCGCTCTAAGCTCCTAGAGACCACCTCAGGTCCTTGCCACGTGGCCACCTCCGTAGACTACTTCCTTCTTCAAGGCCAGCAGGAGAATTTCTCTACCTGCAGGGAATCCCTCTATTAAAAGGTTTACCTGATGAGGTCAGTCCTACCCATGATAATCTCCTATTTGATTAGTTCAAAGTCAACTGATTGGAGTCCTTAACGACATCTGAAATCCTTTCAACTTTGCCGTATAATGCATCATAGTCATTGGAACGTTGATTGACCACAAATTCATTGACTGAAAAAAAAGTTGTGTGTCTTCTCTCAATTCTGGAGGCTGGAAGTCTGAAATCAAGACTCCAGCAGGGTCACAGTTCTCTCCGATGGCTCTAGGGTAGAATCCTTCCTTGCCTCTTCCTAACTTCTGCTTGTGGACCACCATCCTCAGCGCACCTTCACCTTAGCTACATCACTTGTCTCTGCCTCCACCTTCACATACGCTGCCTTCTCCCCCTGTGTTTTTGCATCTTCATGTGGCATTCTTTCTGTGTCTGTCTCTGTGTCTATTCTCTTTGCATAAGGACATCAGTCATATTGGCTGGTGGCCCACGCTAATGCATCTAATTCTCAACTTGATTATGTCTGCAAAGACCCTATCTCCAAATCAGGTTACGTTCACAAGGACCAGGGGTTAGGGTATCAATATACCTTTGGGGAGACACCCAAAATTCAACCTATAGCAGAGTGACATCCCATAGTATTTACAGGTCTCTCCCACACTCAGGATAGGGAATTATATAAGGGATGAATCATTTAGGATCATCTTAGAATGTTGCCTACTATAGTTGGGTTAGACCAGTAGCTGTCCCTGCAGGAGATCAGAGTGGGTCATCTTCATGTCCTGGGATCCAGAGCCCCTGCTGCAGGGCTGCCTCCCACAGCACAGCCTCCTCCCGGGGCTCCTTCAGAACCAGGGCTGGGAACCACTCCCCTTCTGTGCCTAGTCCAGAGGCAGCACTGCACCTCAGCTGGAGGGCTTCCCTTCTCCCTGGCCTTACTTTTGCAAATAATCACTTTATGAGACTCTGTTTCCCTGTTGAGTGTGTTGTCTCCACCTGGATCTTCACAAGCATGGGGGAAACGTGGAGGATGGGGGCATTTTTTGTCATCTAGTGTAGTTTGCTTGAGCACTGACATACTGAAATACACATCATTTGATTGCAAATTGTTTTCATGTCTCCTGTATTTTTGATTAGAGGCTTATGTAGAGTATTTCAAACATGTGCACAAAGCAGTTACAATATCTATGAATTTTATTTTAAGAAAGTAAATAGAGTCTTTCAAAATATCTTGTTAAAAGGGGGAGCAGTGTGCAGTGGGATCTCACAGACTTGGGAACCACCGGTTAGGGATCTAGTTCCTTCTTTTCCTGACAGCTTCCAGGAGCTTTACAAAATTGCTGACCACCTCCTAAATTCCAGCTTTTCAATCCCAGGAATGAAACAACTCTGTTCAAATTTCTAAAGAAGGAAAAGTTCTTCTTTGACCTCTTCCTTGGGGCAGAGGACTGCCTACCACCCATGTGCAGAACCCAGATTTGCACAAGGATGACCTATACCAAAAAGGAGTAAACACAATTCCTTGCAGGGCAAGAAAAACTATTTTCCATTATGCATTACAGTTGTGGAAAGGGATGGAAGGAAGATAACATTTATGGAGCACCTAAGGTAGCATTTATTGAGCACCTAAGCTATGCTATGCCCCTTGTATATACTACATTATCTCATTTAATTCTCACAACAGCCCTTTCCCTCTGCTTTACTTTTCTTCAAAGCACTTGTTGATACCTGTGGCAGTTTGAGATTATTTACGAATTCCAAAAAGAGATTATGTGTGTAAACTGTTCTGTTCTTCGGGGCACGAGAGCCTTTGATTGTATTAGTTTCAGCTGAGATGCCTTGATTAAATTAGGATTGGGGCTTTGATTCGACTATGTCACTAAGTCATGCAGAGTTGGGTCCCCACCCCCTTGGTGGGCTATTTAGATGGATACTCATTCAAGAAGGCAGAAAAGAGATACACACAAGTAGACACACAGAAAAGAAGAAGATAGAGGAAGAGAGACAGCTCATCAGACAAGGCAGAGGCCCTGGAAAGAGAGATGAGCCTGATAGTCTACAGCTGATCTTGTGAAGAAACCAGAGCAGCTGAGCCCGGAAAGAAACAAGCCCCAGGAGACGAGCCTTACGCCAACCTATAGCGGAGAACAGAAGAAGCTGGACCTACAGAGCCTTAAGAGGAAGAAGGCAGGCTCAACCCCTGCAGACATCGCCCTTCATCTTGCATCAACATGTGGCAACAGACTTTGGGTGAGAAGGTTCCTTTTATGGTACCTTGAGTTGGACTCTTCAGGGCCTTGTGACTGTATGTTACTACCCCAAATAAATACCCTTTATAAAGGCCAATAGAGTTCCAGTACTTTGCATCAGCACCCCTGGCTGACTAATACAATACCTGCCATGCAGATGCCTTTCACCTCCATAATGGACTGTCAAATGAAGAAACAGAGACTCACAGAGGTGGCATCACATGTCCAGGTTCACAAAAGTTAACGTTATGGTTATGCACAGAGATCAGATTCTTGGAATTATCACTAAGCGGCTGTAATAACCAAGTTAGCTGGTCTTCAGCACACTTCTCGGTTGCTCAAGACCCACAGGTCACCAGGCCAGCTCTGGAGGAGACGGTTGTCTCTGCGAAGCCCTTTGTTCTGTTAGACCCAGTTTTCCCGCATCAGAAGTGGGTGGTCTATCCAAAGGAACCGAAAGAAGGGTCTTGAACAGATCTGTTCCCACCAACGTTCATAGCAGCATCATTCACAATCGCCAAAAGATGGAAGCAATCCCAAGTGCCCATCAACCAATGAATGGATAAACATAATATGGTAGCTACACGTGATGAACTATTATTCAGCTGTAAGAAGGAATGAGGTCCTGATACATGCGGCAATTTGGGTGAACTTTGAAAACACCATGTTGAGTGAAATAAGCCAGGCACAAAGGGACAAATATTGTATGACTTCATGGATATGAAATAATTAGAAAAAGCAAATTCATGGCGTCAGAAACTAGAGTACAGTTTACCAGGGGCCAGGGTGGGGGTAGTAAATGAGAAATTAACGCTTAATTATGCAGAGTTTCTTATCTGCCATGGTGGAAAGTTCTGGTAAGGGATGGTGGTGACAGAAGTACAACACTGTGAACTCAATTAACAGCACTGAATTATATATTTGAATGAGGTTAAAAGTGGGATATTTAGGGTTGTATGTATGTTACTAGAATAAAAAATTTATAAAACAACACGGGACTGCACAATACAAGCAGGGAACCCTAAAGCAAAGCGTGGACTGTAGTTCACAATACAACTATAGTAAGATTCTCCCGTCAATTGTAACAAAGGTACCACACTAATGCAAGGGGTTAATAATGGGGAGGGCTGGTAGAAATCTGGGCACTCTCTTTTCTGCAGGATTTTCTCTGTAAACCTAGGAATTTCAAAGGCGGGAAGGGAGGGGCGGAAGAAAGGGAGGGAGCAAGGGAGGAAGGGAGGGAGAAAGTTTGGTTTTCCAAAAAAGAGTGGGTGGAGGTGGGAGAAGGGTGCGGGGTCTTCGCATCTCAGGAGATCAGGGGTCCATGTTTGCCCCGACGCCTCTGAAACAGGCACTTCCCTTGGGCCAGCTGTGGGCTCCAGATCCCCCGCAGCCAAGTGCAGAAGTCACCAGTTTGAGAGAGCTGTCGCGCTGTGGGAGAGACTGCCCGAGCAGGGACCTCACCCTCCATTCAAGGAACACGTACGGGCTGTCCTCCAACAATCACGCGCAGTGCCAGGAATGTCGGGCAACTGGGACAGCTCCCCGCTGCCGAGAAGCCACAGCTGGCGGGCGGTGCCAAGGCCGCGGCGGCTGTAGGTGCCAGCCGACCAAGCTCAGCAAAGGCGCCCGCAGACCGTGCGCAGTCCACGGCCACCTCGGGGCCCGTGAGAAATTTCTCTTTTTTTTAGAACACTGTTTTCTTAAGTATTCCACGGTGAGCACGTGCCACTTGCTGTCCTCCAAAAACTGAGCATTGCCATTCTTCCTAAGTTTTGTTCATCTGGCAGGCTGAAAAAGGGAGAGACAGGGAGAAAATTCGTTTTAATTTGCATATCCTTGATTGCTAGTAAGCCAGATATTTTTCCATAGAGTTATTAGCTCTTTGCATTTCTTCTTTCGTGCCTCACCTATTCCTGGGTTACAGCATCTTGTCTCTTGGGCTGTTTCTCTTTTTCTGATTGATGTGTAAGACCTATTTATATTACATATTGTTGCCTTTAATTCTTTGTGAATCACATGTTTCAAATGTCTTTGTATTTAAACTTTGTTCACACGCCGTTTTATCGCAGCAAAGACGTGTTTATGCAGGCAAATCTAGTGATCTTTTTGCTTGAGATTTTTGCCCTTTGAATGAATAACTCTTTTCCCACTGATGTGAAATGCCCCTTGGTTGTTTAATAAAGATGTGTACTTCTATGTGATTTGAAACTTTCCTTTTCTGTTCCATTACTTTGTTGGTCCTAAAAGCAGTATTGTGCTATTTCAGCTATTGTAAAATTTTAAAAATACATTAGAATTTGCTAAGAAAAGTCACCCTCATGGGTTTATCAGAATTTTCAAACTAATTTTCTGAATGCATTTCAGGACTTTTTGTGAATTTCCCCTTAAAGAAAGCAAGGGCACTTTTATTTGAATGCTGTTAAATTTCCAAGTCTACAAAACAATAGTTGTGATTTGCCTAATTTCTATTTCAATGAAAGAAACTAATGGCTAAAATCGTGGGATTCTGAGCTAGATTGTCTGGGTTCAAATCCCAGCTGAGAAACTTTCTTACTGTGGGACTTTGGGCAAGATAGCAAACCTCCATTATATATATAGATATGCATAGAAATTGTGGCGGTTTGGGGCTTTTTGTGGATCCCAGAAAGGATCACGTTCTCAGAGCTACAAAGGTGTGGGACCCTGTGGTCGCATTGGATTGAGTTGGGAGCCTTTGCTTGGATTGCACCAGTGAGGCATGACCCAGGGTGGGTCTTGGTCCTCTTGCTGGATCCTTTAGAAACAGAGGACTGAAAGCAGAGACACAGAGACAAAGGCAGCAGAGCAGAGAAGCCCCAAGAGGCTCAAAGAGATGAGGCCCAGAGGAGAGGGGAGAGATGAGCCATGTGCCTGCGTGCCCACAGCTGACCTCGGGGAGAAAGTAAGCCTGGAGGAGAGAGCCAGACCGCAGAACTGCCAGTGTGTCTTGAAACGTGGAAGGAATCCAGAATCACCTGCAGCTGACCCTTGGTGAGCCAGCATTTCCAATGATGCTTTGATTTGGACACCTCCACAGCCTCAGGACTGTAAGCTTTTAACCTATTAAATTCCCCTTATAAAAGTCAGCCCATTTCTGGTATATTGCTCCCAGCAGCTTTTGGCAAACTAAGACAGTAATAATAGCCACTTCATAGGGAGGTTGTGAAAATCAAATAAAAACATGCTTGCCAGGTGCTTAGAATAATGCCTGGCATGGTCTTAACAGATGCTAACTTTTCTTATTTGGTACTTTTTCTTGCACTCTCCTCACTAATATTATGTCATTGGCTCCATGTTGGTTCCGTACAAGAATTATGAGAAGATTAAATGGGGTGACATGCCAGAAATATTTAGAATGGTGCATGCCCCATGGTAAATGTTCAATTATATTGTTTTTAAACACCCAATGACAAAGTCACCTCTTTCTGGCCCCACCTGCCACCTTTCTGAGTCACTGCAAATCCTTTGTAGCAGGAACAAAATGAAGGAGAAACATTCATTTGCAACACTGGTCCACATTTTCTGCATAATAAAAGTTACCCTTTATGTACTTCAGTGTAATTTAAGCCAGAGATCAAATCTCTCTGAGAATATATAGCCCTGATGGGTGAGGGTGGGTTATATATAAGGCCCTTAGCTATTTATTTAGTTTTAAATTTCATTCCCAAGCAGAGACTGGTTTTTATGAGTTACAGCTGGAATTGGATTTTCCCATCTCATTACGGATCCATGAGTGTGAACGTTTGCAACAGAAATGCTGGGAGACCTTCCTTTACAGCCATAGCTGCAGAGCTTTTAACTACAGGGAAATCGCAGCAGTAAGATGATTCCCTTGCAGTTTGCCAAGACCAACAAATTACAACACTAGAGAAATTAACATTTTGAATTAACAAAAGATGCCATAATTGGCATCAGAGCAGACACATACTTGGTCCCCTGTAATCACAGGAGACCTGACACTCCTTCACCTTCATGTCGCTTTCTTTAGCAGGTATTTCCTACTCCATGCTTATCCTCACGCATGATGCTTAAGGATTTGTTGAAATGTAGTTTTATGAGCAATAGCAGCCAGCCATGCTTTGGGGTTCTTTACCCCAAAAAGAAATGCTGGCACTCAGCCACAGGCAGCTATGAGATTTTAAGAAAGGAATGCGTAGTTTGAAACATGACTGTTCTTTAATAATTCTAAATAAAGGAGACCAAATCTCCCATTTGACCCCCTTTTTTACCTTACCACCTCTCCTGCATTTCCTCCCTTCCCTCTGTCCTCTTCTGAATCTCCTTTCCCGAGCCCCCTCCTTTCTCTGAGCGCCAGCTGAATGCTCAGGCCTCCTCTTACCCACATGTGCTCACAGCCCATGGCTTTAATCACCTGGTATGTTTCAAGGATCTCCACACGTACGTCTCTAGCCCACCAGTCCTGTCCGAATGCCAGACCCACCTTTCTAACAGAAAACATTTCCAGTCCAATAGGCAAGTCAAACTTATACAAAACCAAACAGGGGAGTGGATGCAGCTCAAGCAGTTGAGCGCCCACCTCCTACAGCAGAGATACCGGGGTTCAGTTCCCATTGTCTTCTAAAAACAAAGACAAACAACAAGCAATCAAATGAAAAAACCAATTCAGGGGAGCTGATGTGCTTCGGTGGTTGAGCACTGACTTCCCACATACAGTTCAATCTGCGGCCCCAGTACCTAAAAAAAACCTTTTGATATTCTTTCAACCTTTCCTCATCTCAGTAAACAGCAATTTCATCCTTCCAGTTGTTCATGCCAGAGATGTGGGAATCCTTTTTGATTTTTCTTACATCCCACGCCCTTTTAAAATTAAATCTTGTAAGCTCTACCCTCAAATATATATTCAGAATCCAATCACAGCCTCCAGTATTCCTCTCACCTGGACTTTGTAATACTGTTAATAGGATTGTGAAGCATATCAAATTATTGAGTCTTATGAAATTCACAGCAAATGAAATGCACAGAAAAAGATTCCAAACTTGCTAACACCTTGGAATTCTAATTTCTATTGCAAGCTGTCTCTCAGGCAAATATGACATTCACTAAGTCAATCTCCTTAAGCATTGCAAAGGGTCTTACTAACAATCTTATGGTAATTTTTGATGTTGTTAAAAGATAAATAATTATTCAACCCCATAGTTCTCCATAAATGTTCTATTAGTTGAATTATAGCTATGTAACAAATCACCCCAAAGTCAAAGTTTCTGACATCAGGAGTCCAGGCGAGGCTTTCCTGCACAGCTCTGGCTCAAGGTCTCTCAGGAGGTTTCAACTGAGCTATCAGCTGGGGCTGTGGTCATCTCCAGGCTCCCTGGGGCTGAGGATCTGCTTCTAAACTCCCCTGTGCGCTTGTCTGGAGGCCTCAGTTCCTTCCCATTTGGGCCAATCGATGGGGTTTCTCAAGACAGGAGCTCCCTCTAGATCCGAGAGAGAGAGAGAGAGGATGCCAGGGCCCGAGATGAAGTTCTAGAGTCTCTTGCCAGTGGCGTGCCATCACTAATGCTGCATGCTAACGACCCTCAGACCTACCCTGGTACCTGCTGAAGGTGACTGTATGAGGATAAGAAAACCAGGAGAGGGGTTCATTGGGGGCCATCTCAGAGGTGGACTACCATGAGTACCAAAAGAACACCAGGCTTGATAGGGAAATGCAGAGCGCATTAGCTAGTGTTTGAGTAAAGAAAAATGAGAATTAGTGCCCTCTTTTGCAAACCAGACATTAGTCAAGACTGATCCTGGAATACTCCATCAGCAGCAGCCCACATTCTCTGAGGTCACGTGCTGCTTATTTAACCTGGGAGATTTGCTAGCTATTACTGGTGCCATGCTTCCAAAAATACAGGAATGGTGGAAATACACCTGGATTCACTTACCCTGAGAATCCCTTAGGCTCTCCAGAGACTTCTAGTCAGACCACCTAGCTTTAGTTGTCTCACCTCACCCCACTGAGTGTTTGTGAGCAGGTGCCAACAAGAAAGGGCATGAGGTCTCTCGGGCAACCCCTTGCCAAATCTGAAAACTGAGTTTTTAACCATAGGAACCAGTCTTCAGACTTGACCAGTGTGGCAGTCTAAAATTTATTTTTTGAATCCCCAAAAGAGAAATATTATGTTTGTAAACTAATTTTATCTTCTGGGTGTGGTACCCTTTGATTGTATTAACTTCAGTTGAGGGACCTTTGATTAGATTACTTGATAAAATGGCTTGAGGGCTTTTTCTTGGACTGTGTCAATGAGTCATAAGTCAGGTTGAGTCTCTGCCCTCTTTCTGGTTCTGATATAAACAGATACACAGAGACAGACAAACAGACACAGGAAAAGGAAGCCACCCTGCTTAATCCAGCTATGTAAGAAAGAGGACTACAGGATCGCCTACGCACACAGTCACAAGATCCTGGGCCCACAGAGCAGCTCAAAAAGAGATAGTGAGCCTGGAGAGGAAGGTTGAAATCTCAGTAGCCATTGCAACCATCTTGCTTCACCATGTGGCAACATGCCATGGTTATCAGTAGCTGACTTTCGTGAGAAAGCATCTCTGATGGTGCCTCGGTTTGGACTTTCCACGGCCTCCAAACTGTGAACTTTTACCTCAGATAAATCCCCTTTATAAAAGCCATCCCATTTCTGGTAATTTGCATTGGCACCCCTTTGGCAAAATAAAACAACAAGTTACAACTGTTGGGAACACACCACTGTGCTATTTGACCTGAAATACATCTCTGTTTTCTGTCTTGCTATGCAGACATGCTAAGAGGAGTGGAAGGAAATGTCTTGGGTCAAATAATACAGAAGATATAAAAAGCAATTTGGTCTAATATTTCAAGGGTCTCTGGTTCTGTTTCAAAGGAAGGAAATGCCTGATGGCCACCCACATTTGAAGTGGGGGCAGGGAGAGGGAGCAATTAGTAAAGCCAGAGAGTTGTAAAGCACAGAAATCTATCATTGGACCTAAAATACACCTTTGCTCTGCCCTCCATCTATCTTCTTTAAAATGATACAGCCACTGTTATTACTATAGGATGGGCACTCCAGATTCTACTTTTTTAAGTAGTAGAAAATCCCTGATTTTGAATGGGCTGAAAGCTGACAGATGACAACTGCACTAGGTAAGCTTTGAGGTATCCATTCCAAGCCTGTGATATTGTAATAAGTATGTTAATGGAAAAGAAACAATATACTAATCTCATGATTTTTTAAAAATATTCTAATTAATGAGAAAGGACAATTGAAAAGAGCCAGCCTCCACATCTTCAAAACTGTATTGGACTGTTCAGGTGTGTAAAATGTTCTGCTCAAGAAAGTTCCGTGAGCACATGCTGATACGTGCCATATTCCATGGTAAGTCCTATATAGAGTACAAAACTGAACAAGATATAGATAATGCCCTGCCTTCAAATAACTTCCATTGTAAAGAAGTATATAAAACCCATGCGTAACAATCAAATAGCTATCACACAAGACAGAATGTGTTAAATACTGGTGGAGTTGTAGCGATTAAAAAATGTGACAATTCCAGCAGAAATTAGTACCTATGGAGAATATATATTTATCCTACTTGTGTTTATTTAGACCTATTGTTTATTTAGATACAAACAGTCACAGGATACAAAGAGAAAATAATATGGTCCTAGTGGGAAGGACTCATATCTGAAAAAAACCAACAGCATATTAACAAATGTTTGTAATTCCATGGTTTATTCAATAACATACAGGTAAATGAAAATGAAGTACTATTCCAGAACAAGCTTATTCTTGCCAGGGAATTTATCAGTTTCACCAAAGAAGTTTTGATGGTTAATCCTAAGTCACCTTGGCTAGGTTATGTTCCCCAGTTTTCTGGTCAAATGCTGGCCTAGTTTTTACTCTCAAGATATTTCGTACGTGGGATTTCCATCTTCAATCAGTTGACCTCAAGTAAAGGAGCTTACTCTCCATAATGAAGGTGAACTCATCCAATCTGTTGGACATCTTAGCAGCAATAACTCAGGGTTGCTGGGATCTTAAAAATTTCTGCCTGAAGACTTCTGTGGCCTGCCCTATAAAAGTCAGACTCGGCAGCCCCCACAACCACGTGAGCCAATTCCTTATAGCAATTGCTTACTATGTTCTGCTGGTTCTGCTTCTCTGGAGAACCCTGACTGATAGAGGGGTCATACCTGAGGGAGTTTTGAAGAATGAAGGAGAGATTTCCAGCTGGCAAAGGGCAAGGAGCCTGTGTGGGGAAAACATTTCAGATGAAGCTGCCATGTGTGCTATACTACACCATAAAACACCTCCGTGTATTTCAAGAATTACAAGTGCTTCAAAGTTGTTGGATTTATAGACTACAAAGGAGGAAATAAGGCAGCAGAAGGTCCAAATTATGGATGCGTTTATATACATGTGAATGAATATGAATTCCTTTCTCTAGGCGATGGGCCTAAATTGGTGGTTGAGGAAAAGAAAACTCTTTGTGAATCTAAACAAAGCTACAGTACTGTCACATAATTTTGTCTACGTTCCAGAGGGTCTGTGGAGCTTCTGAAGCCCCTTCTGTGAACCCTCTGGGATATGAGGATAAGAATGCCTTGAGGATAACCCCCAGGAACTCACTGCTGGAATTCGAGCTGGAGTGGGAGGGGCCCGTGTTTATAGCCACACTCGGGGCAGCAGCATGGAGGATGGGCCTATGGGAGAGAGAGCAGAGGTGGGAGCACAGGAGGAGGCTACTGGACAAGGAAGAGAGCCTAGAGCCCACAGCGCCCAGAAAACACTCTGTGTCCTTGTGGAATGCATCATCACCTCAATCACAGCTACTGAGGAAGAGAAGCCCTCTACGTTCAGTGTATACCGTTTTGTATTCTAATTTTTTCACTCAGGATTTTTTTGTTGTTGTTGGCGCAATGGAAACCAACTCTAATGAACTTAAACATGTCAAAAATGGGGACTAATCCTAAGAACATTGTATTTTTCATAGAACCAATGGGGAGCCTTGACAACCAAGCCCACAGGAAGGACAGGACCAAGGCTGAAGCCCAGACACCCAGGAAGCTCAGAATCAGCATCTCACACATCTAACATCTAGCATTGTTCTCAGATGAGAGCCTCCCTGTGTGTGACTCAAGAGTCACATTCTCCAGAGAGAGTATCTCTTGGCATTTTTTGGGTCAAATCCCCTGTCCTGAGATGGGCAGCCCCAATAAAACCACCCCTAATGCAAAGGGTATAGTCCTGCAATAAAAATATTTTTTAAAGGTTGGAAAGATGATGGCTAGTCAAGAGCTACAGATTTGTGCTAAACTGACAAAAGCATACATTTAGCCAGACACTTAGTTTCTTCTTCACTGCCAGACCTTCTTTCATTCAACAAATATTTATCGAGCACCTGCTATGTGCCAGGCATTGAGAATTCCAACAGTGAAAAGAATAAAAAAAGGACAAAGTTCCCTACCACCTATAGGGCTCACATTGTAATGGAAGTTAGACTCTTAAGACTTCTTCAATTTCAGCCTCTTAAGAGTCCGGTTGCTTTTCAAATTAGCAGGTAGGAATGGCATCACAGCTATGTGTTTCCTAATCCACTCAAGTCCTTGACTTCTTCATGACCTTTAGGACTGACAGAATAATTTTAAGTATATTGCCAAATACTGTATTTCTTATTTAGGTGAGTTTCATGTTTTGTTATTTCCTTGTCTGAATTATATATGGCTGGAAGTAATCAGAGAGTTTTTGGCCGATGAAATATCAACACCTAATTATTGTCCAACATAGCGCAAGGGCCAGGCATAAGAGAAATGCCTGTTTCCTGTACCTTGGTCCATTCTTGGATAGTGTGCATCCCAGGCAATCTTACATGCCTGTATTAACTTTACATTTTAATGTTGCATCATGATGTGATTTTGAATAGCTTTGTTGAAATATAATTCACATACCATAAATTAAATGATGTAGCATGGGCAAGTCAAAGGTTTTTGGTATATTCACAGGCATGTGCAACCCTCACCACAGTCAATTTTAGAACATTTTGTCACCTCAAAAAAATGCCAAAACCCATATCTTTAGCTATCAGTCCCATATCCCATCATGTCCCCACTCCCAACCTTAATCTATAGACTTCTTTATTCTGGATTTGCATGTGAATGGGATTGTATAGTATGTGATCTTTTGTGACTGGCTTCTTTCACTTAGCAAAATGTTTCCAATGTTCATTCATCTTGTGGCATGTACCAGTACTTCATTCCTCTTTACTGATGAATAATATTCCATTGTATGGATAGAGCACATTTTGTTTATCCACTTAGCTGCTGATGGGCATTTGGGTTTTTTCCACCTTTTGGATGTTATGAATAATGTGGAACCATTTTTACAAGTTTCCATATAGACATATGTTTTCATTTCTCTTGGATAAATATCGAGTAGAATTGCTGGGCCATTTGGTAACTCTATGTTTAATCATTTGAGGAATTGCCAAATTGTTTTCCAAAATGGCTGAACCATTTTATATATACACCAGTAATGTATGGAGGATCCTATTTCCCACATCTTCATCAATACTTCTTGTAGCTGTCTTTCTAATTATTGTAATCCTAAAGGGTAAGAAGTAGCATCTCATTGTGGATTTTATTTGCATTTCCCTGATGACTAATGATATCGGGCATCTAATCATGTGCTTATTGATCATTTGTTATCTCTTTTGAAGAAATGTATATTCAGACCCTTTGCCTACTTCTTGCTTGTATTACTTGTCTTTTTATTATCAAGTTGTAAGAGTTCTTTATATATTCTAGATACAAGTCCCTTGTCAGATTTTTGATTAGCAAATATTTTCTCCCATTCTCTAAGTTATCTTTATACTTTCTTTATAGTATCCTTTGAAGGACAAAATTTTTAAAACTTTGACAAAATCCAATTTATTTTTTTTCCCTTTGTTGCTCATGCTTTGTGTGTCATATCTAGGAATCCTTTGCTAAATTCTAGGTCATGAATATTTACCTCTATGCTTTTTCCTAAGAGTTTTATAATTTTAGGTCTTACATTTAGGTATTTTTGATCCATATTGAGTTTGAGTTAATTTTTGTATGTGGTATGAGGTTATCCAGGTGTCCCATATCATTTGTTGAAAATATTTTCCTTTCTCCATTGAGTGGACTTGGCATTCTTGTCAAAAACCAGTTGACCAGAGATATGTGGATTTATTTCTCAACTCTCAGTTTAGTTCCACTGATCTATATGTCTATCCTTGTGCCAGTTCCACATTGTTAGATTATCATTGCTTTGCAATAAGCTATGCAATCCCGAAGTGTGAGTCTGACTCCTTTGTTCTTTTTCAGGATTGCTTTGGCTGTTCTCCAAGTTCACCAATTCTTTCTTCTCCCAATTCAAATCTACAGTTGAGCCCCTCTGGTGAATTTTTCATTTCAGTTATTGTACTTTTAAATCCATAATTTCCATTTCGTATTTTTTATCATTTCTATCACCTTATCGATATTCTGTATATGATGCAACATTGTATTCATATCTTCCTTATCTCCTTAATCATGCTTTCCTTTAGTTCTGTGAATAGATTTACAATGATTACTTTGAAATCTTTTTCTGCTAGTGGCTGTTGTCTCCTTTTTTTTTTCTTTCTTTCTTTTGGTGTTTGAACCATACTTTCTTGTTTCTTTATATGCCATACAATTTTTTGACATTTTAGATAATAAATTTTCGAACCTCTGAATACTGCCTTCCCTATCTCCAGCATTGTTATTGCTATTTGCTTGTATATTTGTTTAGTGGCTGCTTGGATTGTTTTAGTGAAGACAATTTCTACCCCTCAGTGTTAAGCATCTTCTGAGTCTCAGGGAGGTGCTACTTTGGGCATGCTCATGGTTGCCCAGTAAAAAGAGTAGTTCTAGTCTCTTTCATTCTTTTTCTTACCACACCCAGCTGTTAAATCCCTCTAACTTCCAGCTGATTTCTCTAATTTTTTTGTACAATGCCCTGGGGCATAAATTGCTTTACAAACTAGTCCAATCAAAGTGTATCTCCTTTGATGGAATAGCTTCTGAAATCAGCGCTTGGTATTTGTTCTTGCCCCAAGAGAGCCCCTCCCAACTATCTTATTTCTTGGTTCTCTCCTGAAAACCAACCACCCTACAGTCTAAGCTGGATCCTGGTTAGGTCCATGAATCTCCTCCCATTTGACTTTCACCACAACCTCCACTGCTTTTGACAGCATCCACAGGTCTAAATTCTTCATTCTGCTTTGTATATAAAGTGAATTTCTTTGGGGGAAAATTAGGGCTATCTGTTTATGGTCTGCTTCTCCCCACAAGGAAAATCTCTGAGCCAGATCTTGGAGCTGGGTGCTAGGACAACAGCAAGCTTCTCTTTCAGTGACACCCTCCTCCCCGCAGAAGCTGAGTGCTCTGTAGAGGTGTGGGATGGTAGTCTGAGGACCTCTCAGCTTGCCCCTGCTGGAATGGAGCCACTGTCTCCTGAGCCATGGAAGGGATATGGGGTTCCCAGTACTCTCAGTGTGCCCTGCTCAAGGAAGAGGCTCCACTTCACGACTAGGGGTTGGGCAGGCCCTCAGCAACCCTCAGCTGGGGGCAGATGAGAAACTTTGAGGTCTGCTCCTCCCAGAAAGAAAGCCTTCTGGCTGGGAGCTGGGATGGGGAGAGGGAAATCTGTGTGCTTGGCATCAGCAATCTGGAATGCATTCTCCACGTTGCTGAGCTGGGGGAGAGGGAGAGGGCAGCCTTGGTTCAAATATCACAAGCTCTCGCTTTCTTTAGTGAATGTCATAAATTTTCTTGAATAGGTATTTCTTCAAATGCTGTTTGTTCTTCAGACCATTTCCAGTGGCTTTAAATGTTAACTTTGTTCTTTTTTTCAATTAAAGAAGTGAACAATCATGCATACCATACAGGATTCCCATATATCACCCCACCACGAACACCTTACACCGTTGAGACACATTTGTTACAAATGTTGAAGGAAAAGCATCATAGTATTACTGCTACCCGTAGCCCATAGCTTATATTTGGTTTATTTTTCCCACAAACCATCCTATTATTAGCATCTTGTGTTAGCATTGTATATTTGTTATACTTCACACAAGAACATTCTCATATTTGTACCATTAACCACAGTCCATCATTCACCACAGAGTTCACTGTGTTATATGGTCCCCTGCCTCATACAATTCATCCAAAACGTGTACTCAGTGGCTCTCAGTTTCATCACAGAGTTGTGCTGTCATCACCTCAGTCCATTTTAGAACATTTTGATTACTCCAGAAAGAAAGCACCTGTGCCCCCTTATAGCCTCCATTGTTGACCCTTGGCATTGATATAATACCTTCTTTGCCATTGCTGCAAAAATATTACAATATTTTTTTTTTAAGATTTATTTTTTATTTTTTTCTCTCCTCTCCCCACCCACCCCAGTTGTCTGCTCTCTCTGTCCATTCACTGTGTGTTCTGTGACCGCTTCTATCCTTATCAGCGGCACGGGAATCTGTGTTTCTTTTTGTTGCGTCATCTTGCTGTGTCAGCTCTCCGTGTGTGCGGCGCCATTCTTGGGCAGGCTGCACTTTCTTTCACGCTGGGCGGCTCTCCTTACGGGGCGCACTCCTTGCGCGTGGGGCTCCCCTACGCAGGGGACACCCCTGCGTGGCACGGCACTCCTTGTGCACATCAGCACTGTGCATGGGCCAGCTCCACACAGGTCAAGGAGGCCCAGGGTTTGAACCACAGACCCCCCATGTGGTAGGCGGACGCCCTATCCATTGGGCCAAGTCCGCTTCCTTCTTACTGTTAACTATAGTCCATAAGTTACATTAGTTGCATTTTTCCCATGTATCACCATATTCCTAGCACCTTGTAAGAGAGGAGCATTCTTGTATTTGGCCTATTAGCCACTCTCCTCATCCACCATAAAAGGTCATAGGGAGTTTTCACAGTTTCTTGGGTAGTGGGTCAGTGGGACTCCTCCCGCAGTCATTCTGGAAGACAATCTCCCATAATGTGATTTTTAAGTAAAAAATCAGAGATAAACAAACTTAAGTTAAATTTCAACTGCTGATGGCATTGCCAACACAAATGATAGAGCTATTTGCTTTGGCGGCTCAGGCTCCTGCAAGGAGGCTGCCCCAGCTCACTCCTGGCTGGCAGTGGCATGCCTCTTCCAATCGATCAGGAGAGACACGAGGATATCAGAAATGTTCGATTGTGAACAATTGTGTGTCTTAGAATTGGAACTACCGTACAACCAAAAGAGAGCCAGAAGAATGTGTACAGACAGGTTGGCAGAAAAGCCCGGGGGTGGCTTTCCCGGGGCTTTATTAAATGACTATTTGAACAAAGTCTTACATGGATGTGCCACATGGCGCTCTCCCCATCTGGCCGGAGTCAGAGCCGTTGAATTCCCACACTTGCAGGTTTACACAGCTGCAGGCGACACGAGAGGGAGGGAAGCCGTCTAGATGGGTAAACACACTCGGTCGCATTCGCAGCGGGCCGCCCTCTGATGAGCAGCGGGAAAAGGTAAACTTGTGTCCTCTTGGGCCTCCTGCTAATCCCACTGGGCTCTCCGCCCAGGCTCCAGACTGCACCGTCTCCTCCCCCCAAAACCTAGGCACGGACAGACTGACGCAGCCTCGTGTTACTTGAGGAGGGCGGTGGTGGGACATGAACAGCCAAAAAGCAGGCACACGAACTGTGCAGGCACTGCAGCAGATTCCCCGGGCAAACGAGGAGCTGCAGGCAAGGAAGGTGAAACAAAGGGAAATCGGGGGCAGGCAGCAAGACTGGTACGCAGGAAAATCCCTCCGCAGGCTCCCATGACAGGCCGCACAGTGCTGGAGGAGAGCCATAAATATTTGTCAGGTTGCATAATTCAGGCTCGACCAAATCATAACTGAAAAATAAGCTCTTTCTTCTCTTTCCAGAAATGCCCCGTGAACTCTGACCTCTGGAGCTCCCCCTTGTCTCTTTTTCCCCATTATTTTACTTACGTTCTTGTGCAGACCTTGCTGGAAACCTCAAGGGTCCGGCCTGCAGCCCCAGTCAACCAGGTCCCGGCATTGTTCCTAACTTAACTGGATACCTTCCTATTGTCAGGGGAACCCAAGATTTCCGAGTTGACTCGAGGCCTCTGGGCTCTTTCCCGGAGGTGCTTCTCCTCCCTCAGAGAAGAAAGCTGGTGCCTCTGAGTCACGCTGGCGCAAGCTGGCAGACCACCCCACAGGGTCCCCTCCGCACGGCGCCACGGCTCATCCAAGGGCAGCTCAGGCACATGTCTCCCTTAGCGTGCGTCTGCCTTCCTGCACCAGCTCCTTTCCCAATGGACACATGTGCATTTGCTTCTGCCCCCAAGGGCGACGACTCCCACCGTCCTGGAATTCCTGATTATGTATGCATCTGCGCAGCTAAAACCAACCAAGTCCTTGTGGTGCTTTCCATACGGCCCCGGTGAGCTGTTCCTAATTGTCAGTGCTGCAGAGGGGTCATCACTGCCCTTTCTCCTCCACGGACGTGCATTCCTCCCTGTGCTGTTCAGACAGGGCATCTGAGGGTTAATCAAGGCTGGAGCTACAGAAGAAATGCAGGGAGGACCCCAGCCCAGACGGACAAGAGCAACAAACCCTCAAGAGGTGCCTTGAGGGGTCCCATAGAGGGAGCTCTTGCCCTGGGGTGTCCCTCTCCAGGTGATGCCGCCTGTCCTGTGTGTCTTGTTTGTGTGGCTGCACCTCTCTGCCCTGGTCACTTCTGCATGGACGAGAGGTCCTTATCCTGAGAGCATGGTTAGAATCCTGGGCCCAAGAACTTGGGTGGGGAAAAAGAGATCCTGACTTCTAACTAGAACTTGGCTTTCTGAATGCGGGTAATAAACCACAGATGTACCAGCACTGCCTGTGACTGTCAACAGGAGAGGTCTTCGTTATCACACCGGACTCTGGTTTGCACGCCTCCGTATTTCAAAATGACAGTGGTTGTTAGCCCCTCTGCTAGGGCTTATTTGCTGCATTCATAAAGAAGCACATATATTACTAATGCACAGATTTACTTTTTTTGTTTGTTCTTAAAACCAATGTAATAGTGCACAGTACTTTGACATTTTGGCAAATTACATTGCCGGTTAAAATTTATTAGTGCTTTCAGAGTGATGAGTATTTTTACCGAGCATCTAGTGTGTGTTAGAGAAAGGCCCAGTAACCACATTCCCAGGAAGTTTCTCTGTAACTGGGAGGTTTGCTGCAGCAAAAGAGGCGCTCAGATGCAGACTGAAATCCTCTCATTTCCATCCACTTTCCTCCCTTGTCCCAAAGCTCAAGCCTCAGCACAGTTGCCATGATGTCTCTGACACAACCCTGTTAACACCCCTGTTTTGCATTTCCACTCCTTAAAAATAAACTTAAAAATAGAAAACCATGACATTATCATTTTACGAAAACTAGAAAATGATTGATAAACATAAAGGAGAAAATGAATATGCCTCATTGTTTCATCCCGGCAGGAGCAACCAGGGTTTAGAAATGTGGCACGTATCCTTTTGCCTCGACGCTCTCCACGTGGGCTCCTGTCTTGCGAACTTTCCAAGTACACCATTTTTATTGTCCAATGTATCAAGATCACCTTTCAGGCCAGGCAGTGGTCTCCCTCCACGTATTTACGGCTTATGTGGCAAACCTGCAGCCAGACCGGTGGAGTGTTAGCCAGGTTTTCACTAGAACTAATGCTGAAACGTTTACCTTTCTTCCTAATTAATTTGCACACACTAAGCCATGGAGTCAGAACTTTTTTTTAGTTGAATGAATGACTTCCGATAAAATGGATTTTCTTTCTAATCCTAAGTGTTTTGCTTTAGGCTTTCTTGTGGGAGTGGGTCCTGCAGCATTGTACCTGCGTCTTGCCCAAGTCCTGAACCTCACCACCCCAGCTTCACCAACTTCCAAATGGATGAAAATTTTCTATGGAACCATGAAAGGTTCCATACTGTACTCTGAGCTCAGAAGGCCAGAAGTGCCTGGGAATAAACCCTCCATACCCAGGATTCATGGAAGTCATTGTAAGCACGCCAGTTCCTTCACGCCCTGGGTGGGTTTCCCAGTTTCCCCACGGGATCCAGCGCTACTGCCTTACTGTGGGAGTTGACTTTACAACACACCCTGCACCAGCTGCCTTCCCTTCTCCGTATCACTTCCTCATCTTTGTCTGCACCTTCCAAATAAACTACTTGCTCCCAATTTTTTTATTCAGAGTCTGCTTCTGTAAGAATGCAGCCTTAGGCTATGTGGGATGCACCCTGCAGCAAAGGGGCCCGTGGCTCAAAAGAGGTCAAGCTAGAGGTTCCCCTTCCCTGCTATTTGCCCTAAAATTCTATATCCCTGTCCAAGAGGTGCTGGCACTTCATGAACTGGAATGGGAAGATAGAATCTCAAGAGATTCACAAATTCTCCATAGGAACGTTTAAGATTTATGTTTTCATTTCAATGAAAGTCTTTGAAAAAATATGGCATAGCTATGTTTAAAATCATTTGTATGACCTCATATCTTGGTACTATCAAGAGACTTTAGGGAAGTGGCTATGGCTAAAGTGATTGAGCTCCTGCCTACCACATGGGAGGTCCCTGGTTCGGTTCCCATTGCCTCCTAAAGTAGACAGTGAGCTGGCGCCACAGGCAGGCATGGCAAGCTGACACAAAAAGATGATGCAACAAGAGACACAAAAAGAAAAACATAATGAGAGACACAACAAAGCAGGGAACAGAGGTGGCTCAAGCAATAGGCACCTCCCTCCCATATCAGAGGTCCAGGGTTCCAGGTCCTAGTGCCTCCTAAGGAAACTAGGAAAACAGACTGATGCAGCAAGTACAACCAATGAGGGGGTGGGGAAAACCAAGTAAATAAAATAAATCTTTAAAAAAAGAGACTTTAGAGCCACATTTGCATTTGTGTTTATAATTGAGTTGCCACCAAGCAATATTACTTTAACTATCATGAAGAAAGAACAGAGAAGACCAAGTAAAATCACAGCAGATTTGGAAATGTTCTAGTAGGGAAAAAATGAATAAACACTTGAGTTATCATATGACTCATAGTAGTTTCCATGTGCCAGCTTAAAAAAAAACATAGCCATGGCCTTTGTGCAGCATAGGCACTTCTAGAGGCGTGACTGAGTTTGTACAAACTTATCACTCAGAAAATAAAATTAATGTTGTCAATTTAAATTTTACTCCTTTAGTTTTGTTTTTTTTTTAATAGATTTTGGGTTTACAGAATAGTCAGGCATAAAATAGAGGATTCCCATGTGCCACCCTGTTAGTAACATCTTGCATTGGTGTGGTACATTTGCTGCAATTGTACGTTTTTTAAATTATACTGTTAACTATAGTACATGGTTTAACTTAGGGTTCATTGTTCATGTTGTGCAGTTATGTGAATTTTTAAAAATTTTTTATTCTAGTACCATATATACAAACTAATATTTCCCCTTTTAACCACATCCAGACATATATTTCAGTCTGTTAATCAATGTTCACAGTGTTGTTCTACCATCACCACCATCCATGACAAACATGTCCATTTTCTTTTCACTTTGTTGCTATTTAATTTACTAATTTGAGGAGGCTTCATAAGAACTGTAAACCAAAAGTGCTTGTATTAGTCAGCCAAAAGGGTTCTGATGCAAAGTACCAGAAACTGGTTGGTTTTTATAAAGGGTGTTTATTTGGGGTAGGAGCTTACAGATACCAGGCCATAAAACATAAGTTACTTCCCTCACCAAAGTCTGTTTGGAGCAAGAAGGCTGCCGACATCTGCGAGGGTTCAGGCTTCCTGGGCTCCTCCCTTCCAAGGTCTTGCTTCTCTCTGGGTTCAAGGTTCCTCTCTTCCCAGGGTTTGCTTCTTCCAGGAGCTTGCTTCTCTTTCCCCTGTGAGCTTACTTCCCAGGGTGCCAGCTTCAGACTTCAGCATCGAAGTCCAACATCAAAACTCCAACATTAAGAGCCCTCAGCTCTGTCCTTTGCCATGCCTTTTATCTGTCTGCCCTTGATGCCCTAATGACATGGCCCAATCAAAGCCCTAATCATAACTCAATCAGGTACAGACAAGATTACAAACGTAATCAGCTATCTATTTTTGGAACTCATAATCATATCAAACTGCTATAGTGCTCTACCAAATTTGTATATAATTGTCACAGTCACTATTGCTATGTAACAAATTATACACATTTAGGGTATTAAAACAATCATTTTACTTTGTTCATGATTTCATGAGCCAGGATTTCAGGGAAGGCTTGGCTGGGCAGTTTTGTTTGGGCAATGGAGTCGTCTGAAGGCTCAACTGAGCTGGACGCTCAGAATAGGTCACTCGCATGTCAGCTGCTGGCTGGAGGATGAGCAGGGACCACCCACTGGAGCACCTACATCTGGCTTCCCACCATGGCAGGCTAAAGGTGTTCAGACTCTGCATGGCAACTGGCTCTCCCCAGAGCAAGCACCCCCAGAAAACCAAGCAGAAGCTGCACGGTCTCTATGACCCAACACCAGGAGTGATGCTGCACAACTTTACCACACTCTATAGGTCAAGCAGCTACCAGCCTGCACAGATTTGAAGTGAGAAGACACAGATTCCACCTCTTCAAGGTCAAAAGGACAAGAATCAAAGAATTTGGGAGGCATGCTTTAAAAGCCAAAATATTTTATAGTATATTAAAAATGATCCAAGCCAAAAATGGGTGGCTTTAAAGTATCCTTACAGGGAAGCAGGACGTGGCTCAACTGATAGAGTATCTGTCTACCATATGGAGGGTCCAGGGTTCAATCCCCAGGGCCTCCTGATCATGTGGTGAGCTGGCCCACGCGCAGTGCTGATGTGCGTGAGGAGTGCCCTGCCACGCAGGGGAGCCCCCACGTAGGGGTGCTCAAAACACAAGAAGTGTGCCCTGTAAGGAGAGCCGCCCTGGGTGAAAAAAGCGCAGCCTGCCCAGGAGTGGTGCCTCACTCACACAGAGCTGATGCTGCAAGATGACGCAACAACAACGAGACAGTTTCCCAGTACCGCCAGATAGTGCAAGTGAACACAGAGGAACACCCAGCGAATGGACACAGAAAGCAGACAACAGGGGGCAGGGGAAGGGGAGAGAAATAAATAAAATAAATTAAAAAAAAAAAAGCATCCTTGCAGTTCAATTATTTTTTTTTTTTTTTTAGGTACTGGGGCTGGGGCTTAAACCCAAGACTTCTTATGTAGGGGGCTGGTGCTCAACCACTGAGCCCCATCGGCTCCCCTTAAAGGTATTTTCTGAACTTTGAAAATCATGAACTTGGGACTACAGGCAACAGGTAAGAATCCAAAACGGCTCTAAGTGCTTGGATTTTCTCAAACACAATCAAGTAGAAATATAATGGATTGACCAATTTCCAATCTGATGTTCCCCTTAAACCAGGAGATGGAACAGAAACTAGTTGTATGTAAAATAAATGGCAAGAGAGAAGAAAGAACCTACAAAACAGTTGTTTAATTCCACAACCAAAAAAGGAGGTGTTGGTTAAGAGGACACCACAATAATTACATTATCTAAAACTCTCTATTTTATTATTTTCACAGAATTATCTCTGAGTGACTGTCATATGACTAAATGTACCACCAAAAATAGAGATTATGGTTTAAGATATAGATGGAAAGCCTTTGACAGAATTCCCTCCCTTAACATATAAAGAAATGAGAGGGGAAATAACCAGAAAATTTTTAAAAAAACAAAAACACCTCACGAGCTGACAAAAACGAAAATGGGCATAATGAGTTAAATGCACCAAACTCAGAAACAGGAGACCAAGGAGGGAGACCAGAGACTCAGACCAGAAGCCTGGAAAACTTTTCCTATAAAGGGGCAGAAAATAAATGTTTTAGGCTTTTCAGGCCAACAGGCAAAATCACGGATTTTATATGGGTGCTTACATAACAAAAGAGAAATAAATGTCCACAAAGATTTTATTCACTAAATTCAAAATACAATAATAATAACTGAGAAAAAATTGTGATATAGGTTTACTAATGAGAAGAATGGGATTCTGTTGGGGAAAGATTTGGATGACTCGGGCTTGAAAGTGAGTGTTCTCTAGCTCTGTGCTGACACCAGCGAGGAGGGCATCACACTAGCGCTCCTTACCCTGCTCCACCCGCCAAGAGTGCTCCAGGAAAAACTCCCAGAACTAATAAGTGAGCTCAGCGAGGTTGCAGGACACTCAATTAACATTTGAAAATTAATTTCATTTAATATAGTGACTACAAATAGGTGGGAGCCAAAATCAAAAATCCAAAACCTGAAACCATTTACAGTTGTTGCAAAGAAAATTAAATATGTAGGTATAACTCTAACAAAATATGGGATCGGTGTGGTGTAACTTACAAAATACAGAAGAAAGAAATCAAAGAAGACCTAAATACTTGAAAAGACATTGTGCTCATGGGTTGGCAGACTCTACATAGTAATGATGCCAATTCTCCCTAAATCAATCTATAGGTTTAATGTAATTCCTATCAAAATCCCAGCAAGTTCCTTGTAGACACAGACAACCTTATTTTAATATTTATATGGAAAGGGAAAGACCCAAGATAAGCTAGAGTAACTTTGACCAAAACAAGACTAGAAGAATAAGCGGAACGTAGGACATTTTTAGGGTATTGGAATTGTTCTGCGCTATTTTGCAATGACAGATACATGCCATTATACATTTTGTCAAAACCTATAAAAAGTGCAAACCATAATGTAAATTATAGACCATGGTTAGTAGCAATGCTTCAATATTTGCCCAATAGTATCAAATGTACCACATTCATGTAAGATGTTATCAACAGGGGAAAATGTGCGGGTGGTGGAGAGAATATGGGAATACCCTGTATTTCAATGTAACTTTTCTGTAACCTAAAACTTCTTTAAAAATAAAGTAAAAAAAAGAAGAAAGTGGGAGGAATCACTCTACCCCATATTAAGTTTGCTTATGTAGTTACAATAATCTTGAACAGAACTCAGAAATACACCCAAACAAATGCAACCAATTAATTTTTTTATTATTTTTTTTATTTCTCTCCCCTTCCCGCCACCCCACCCTCCCCCATTGTCTGCTCTCTGTGTCCATCTGTTGTGTGTTCTTCTATGTCCGCTTTGTATTCTTGTCAGCGGCACCCAGAATCTGTGTCTGTTTTTGTGGCGTCATCTTGCTGCGTCAGCTCTCTGTGTGTGCGGCGCCACTCCTGGGCAGGCTGCACTTTTTTCACGTGGGGTGGCTCTCCTTGCAGGTCACACTCCTTGTGTGTGAAGCTCCCCTACATGGGGGCCACCCCTGCGTGGCAGGGCACTCCTTGCGTGCATCAGCACTGCATGTGGGCCAGCTTATCACACGGGTCAGGAGGCCCTAGATTTGAACCTTGGACCTCCCATGTGGTAGACAGACGCCTTATCTGTTGGACCAAATCCGCTTCCCCCAATTAATTTTTGACAAAGGAGCAAAAACAATTCAATGGAAGAGAGTCTTTTCAATAAATGGTGCTAGAGCAACTGGACACACAAAAGCAAAAAATATATATATATTTTTAAAAATCACCTCAACCTAAACTTTACTGCTTATATAAAAATTGACTCAAAATGGAGCATAGACTATAAAAATACTGAAGAAAATCTTTAAGACCTAAAGCTAGGCAAAGAGTTCTTAGACTTGATGCCAAAGGCATGATCCATATGGGGAAATTTTGATAAATTTTATCCCATCAAAATTAAATACTTTTGCTCTGCACAAGAGTCTGTAAAAAGAATGAAAGGACAAATTACAGGCTGGTAGGAAATAGGTATAAACCACATATCCAACAGTGGCCTTGTATCTAAAATATATAAAGAACATTCAAACGTAATAGTTTAAAAAAAAAGGCAAACAATTCAATCAGAAAATGGGCAAAAGACATGCACATCATTTTACCAAAGAGGCTACAGAGATGGCAAATAAACACACAAAAAGTGGTTCGACATCATTAGCTATTAGAGAAATGGAAATTCTCTAAATTTATTAGAAAATGTATTAAAAAAATAAATTTTACCCACACAATGAGATTTCACCACATACCTATGAGAATGGCTAAAATGAAAAATAGTGCTAATACCAAATGTCAGCAAGGATGTGAAGAAACTGGATCACTCATACACAGCTAGTGGGAATGTAAAATGTTGCATCTACTCTTGAAAGCAACTTGGCAGTTTCTGAGAAAATTAATCATGCACTCTTGGACATTTTCTCCAGAGAAATGAAGACTTATTCTTACTCATGAATGTGTATGCAAATGTTCATAGTAGCTTAATTTATATTAACCCAGAACTGAAAATTACCCAAGTAGCCTTTGAAGGGTAAATGGTTGAATGAACTGTGGAATCTCCATACCATGGAAGGCAACTCAGCAATAAAAAGGAATAAAATATTGATACAACTTGGATAAATCTTGAAGGAAATCATGATGAGTGAGAAGGGTCAGTCTCAAAAGGATGCATTCCTTTTGTATGATTCCGTTTATGTAAAAGTCATGAAATACTGTAGTTATAGAAATGAAGAACAGGTTAGTAATGACCTAGGGTTAGGGATGGGGGGGCAGATGGGTATGGCTGAAAAGGAGAAACACGATGGTACAGCTGAGTGTCTCTATTATGGTGGTGGTTATGCAAAGCTACACATATGATAAATTGCATAGAACTACACACACACACACACACTGAATTATAATGGTGAAATCTAAACTGTTTGGATTGTGTGAATGTCAAATATATATATATACCATGAATTTTAAAACCTGGAGGGATGCAGAACTAAATGGGTTTCTCTATTCTTTTTCTCTTCTAGTTGGAGAACAGCTGCTAGGTAAAGTAAGAGAAGTGCACAAGCCTAACCCAAGGCTGTACACTTAGTTGGGGAAATCATTGCAAAAGTCCCCATGTCTGGATCCCATCTTCAAATATTCTGGTTTAATTGGTATGGGATGCAATCTGGGCATTGAGAGTTTTAAAACCTTTGCAGGTGATTCTAATGTGCAGAAAATTTGGGAAACCACTGCTCCCAGAATATCCCTCCGTCTGGGCAGAACCAGAACACATATAAATTGGGCAAGATAAATCCTGGTTCCAGTGAAAAAGAAGTGGTTAGAACATGATCTATACTGTCTTCAGACTGTAGCATAAAAGATAAAGAAGGAGGAAAATAAATAAAAATCAGTAAGGCAGCAAAGAAGATATACACATCATAAAAGAACAAGTAGAATTTCTGATCAGAGAATTCTAAACATGGACAAAATAAAATGAAACATCACAACAAAAATATATTCTTTTAGAACAAAGGAGTGAAAATTAAAAATTATAGAATAACAGTGCAAAAAAGACACCCAAAGAACCCAAAAAAAGAAACTCCAACTCAAGGATGACAGAAAAAAAAAATCCTCAATTACAATTGATTTATGTCCTAAAAAATCAATAAAAACATAAATTTAATAATCAGAGCTCAAAGAGAAGATAATTTAGCTTAAAAAACATGAAATGAAAAAGGAAATTCACACGTAAAGAAACATATTAAGGACTAAAAGAACATTATTGCTGAACTAATAATTAGATAAAACTGAAACAGAGTGGACATCACTGAAAATTGAATTAGTGACATAGAGGAAATAGTCACACTTAGCACAGATTTTTTTTTAAAATTAAAGCAATTAGAGAGAAACTAATAAGTATGAAAGAATCAATTCAAGAAGAAAACTATGTCATTGGGGAAAAAAAGAAACTAAAAAAACCCCACAAAAAACAAAATAGAAGATGGAATCAAAGTTGTAATATAAGAAAATATCACTTAAATAAAGGAAAACAAAAACCTGAATGTCCACACCAAAAAACATTCCATGTTCCAAGAAAAACAATATGCAAGGAACTTCCAGAGAAGATGGTGAAATAGATACCTCCAGGAATCAGTCCTTTCACCAAAATAAGAAGGAAGTGTCTGAAATAACTATTTCAAAATTCCAGAAGCCAGGGAAGCAGACATGGCTCAACTGATAGAGCATCTGCCTACCATACGGAGGGTCCAGGGTTCGATACCCAGGACCTCCTGACCTGTGTGGCAAGCCAACCCATGCGTAGTGCTGCTGCACACAAGGAGTGCCGTGCCATGCAAGGGTGTCCCCACACACAAGGAGTGCGCCCCACAAGGAAAGCTGCCCCATGTGAAAAAGTGCAGCCCGCCCAAGAGTGGCGCTGCACATATGTAGAGCTGGCATAGCAAGATCACACAACAAAACAGAGACACAGTTTCCCAGCACCGCCTGACAATGCAAGCAGATGCAGAAAAACACACAGCAAATGGACACAGAGAGCAGACAATGGGGAGGGGGGGGTAGGGGAAAGAAATAAATAAAATAAATCTTAAAAAAAAAAAAAATTCCAGAAGCCAGAAGAACAATGTACAGCATCCAGGAAAGAGTGGGAGGAAGAGGCTGATAAACTGTAAATCGCTCTCTCTGCCAGCAGCTACCAGTGCCCATTCCCTACTTTCACGTCAGGCCACCGCAGGGTCCAGTTCCTGGTGGCTGGAGACAGAAAGGGACATAAAAATGCCCTACTTTAAAAACAGGGGTGTGCATGGCTGATCACTAATCACAGCTTTTGATTAGCGAATTGGGATCACTGGGTCCTGGCTTTCGGGGCAGGTATTGTCTCAACCCACCCTGGAACAAGGCAGGGGCAGCCATTGTTTCAGCCCTCCTTGGACAGTGGCAGAGGCAGTGGAGCTTTAAAGATGCATGGCTTTCTCAGGACTGCGGGGACAGTTAGCTGAAGGGCTGGTAAAAACCAGCTTGGGAAGTCCTCCCCAGGGTGACCCTCCTCCCAGAATTTTCCCTCTGGGCAAATATGAGACAACGAAAGGAGTACACACAACTGTAGAGCAGTCTGGAACAAAGGTTTCCAGGCTCCAAAACCCAGGAGAGGAGGCCTGTATCCTGGGAAACAGAGGGGACAACCAAAGTCCTGTAAATTGGGAAACTCCAAAACAACTAACAAGCAAAATCCCAGGACAATACAGAGGCCCAGAAAAACACAGAAAACCCTGCACACTGCACTTACTATGGGCAGACCTTCCTGACAGGAGGGCTGAAGCTCAGGAAAATCTCTGTCTTGGGCTGCGATGGCATCTGGGACAGCAGGCCGGAGGGCCACTCGGGACAAGAAGGCACAGAGCATGGAAAATGATGCACTTCTGTCAGCAGATGGGATGGACTGGTGTGGGATTGTATCTGTTAGCAAGTGCAGCAGCATTTTACAATGTTTTTAAGATCAGTGAGACAGCAGACTGGCCTTAGAACACATTCAACAATACCCTGAGGAGACTTTTGAAGGAACCACATGGACACACTCCTTAAAAACTCAATTACTCTCCCTGCCTTTTTGGTTGTGGACAATTATTTTTCTCAAACCTTACTTGCAGATGTTTTGTCTCCTTTATTCTTGTACAAGAGCTAACCCCAAAACCATGGGCTACTGTATCATCCGGATACACTTGGTAGTTATTTGCAATTGCCACCAGGCATTTATCAAAGCTTCTAACCAGATCAGCAGGCTACAATTGATTGACACATAAAATCAGTCACCATTTTTTCCTTACTCATTACAAAACTGCCATTACTTTATGGAGTTTGATCACAAGAACCGTTGCTTCACAGTTCTCAGGAAATTGTGGTGAGGCAGAGGTTTTTTTAAAAGTGGTGGTGGGGGGGTGGTAATCTTTATCTGAATAATAATTAATTTTTAGATAAATCCTGACATATAACACTACAAAATTTTGTGGCGACTTCAGATTTTAAAAGTAAAATTGTATCTATTATTTGCATTCTTTAGAAATTTCAATAAGTTACCTGAAATCAGTTTTCTTCTGCTGTGTAACATCGTGAAGACTCAGAAATATTTCCTTTGGGGGAAAATACATTAATATTCCCATTGTGCTAAATGTAAAAAGTCCAAACATGGTCATAAAGTTTAAATTTTATACAACTGGCTTGCTTTAAAATCCTTTAAACTAAACCACCAATTTATCCTGTTGTAGCTAAGCCTACTGTTTATGCTTGGTTTCTGTCAACCTATAAGGAATCGATACAAGATTATTGAGTCAATGGCTAACTTGATAAGCAGAATTGGGGCAATTTGTTGAAATTTGCCATTTGATATTGGAATACATTCTTAAATGTGGTTATGTTATACCTCATTTTAATGAGCATTCTCACTTTATGCTTTTTTGCTAATGACTTATTATTTGCTGTTTTATATTTATTTTAAAACTATGGAAATGGTGGTAGACAAAAAGTAAAGTTGAGCAATTTTCTTATTTGAGTTCAAAATGGGTCGTAAAGCAGTGGGAGACAACTCGCAAAATTAATGACGCATTTGACCCAGGAACCGCTAACGAATGTACAGTGCAGTGGTGGGTCAAGAAATTTTGCAAAGGAGACAAGGGCCTTGAAGATGAGGAGCATAGTGGCCCGCCATCAGAAGTTGACAACGACCAATTGAGAGCAGTCAACGAAGCTGATCCTCTTAAACTACATGAGAAGTTGCCGAAGAACTCGACACTGAACATTCTACAGTCGTTTGGCATCTGAAGCAAATTGGAAAGGTGGAAAAGCTCAATAAGCGGGTACCTCATGAGCTGGCTAAAAATCTTAAAAATCGTCGTTTTGAAGTGTCCTCTTCTCTTATTATACATAATAACAGCAGACGATTTCTCGATCGAATTGTGATGTGTGACAAAAAGTGGATTTTATATGACAACCGGTAATGACCAGGCCAGTGGTTGGACCGAGAAGCTCCAAAGCACATCCCAACGTCAAACTTGCACCAAGAAAGGTCATGGTCGCTGTTCGGTGGTCTGCTGCCGTCTGATCCACTGCAGCTTCCTGAATCCCAGTGAACCCCCACACCTGAGAAGTATGCTCGATTAATTGATGAGGTACATCAAAAACTGCAACGCCTGCAGCCAGCATTGGTCAACAGAAAGGGCCCAATTCTCCACAACAATGCTGACCACACATCACACAACCAACGCTTCAAAAGTTGAATGAATTGGGCTACGAGATTTTGCCTCATCCGCCATATTCGCCTGACCTCTTGCCAACCGACTACCACTTCTTCAAGCATCTCAACAAATTTTTGCAGGGAAAATGCTTCCACAACCAACAGGATGTAGAAAATGCTTTCCAAGAGTTTGTTGAATCCTGAAGCCCAGACATCTACTCTACAAGAATAAACAAACTCATTTCTCATTGGCAAAAATGTGTTGATTATAATGGTTCCTGTTTTGATTTAAAAAGATGTGTTTCGGCCTAGTTATAATGATTTTAAATTCATGGTCTGAAATTGCAGTTCCTTTTGCACCAACCTGATAGTTTTTTCCTCCTGGTAATGGTTAGTTAAGTGATAATTAATCATATCTTTTTCTAGAAAATTACTTGGAAAGAGACCAAATGTTTGATAATCTAGAAAAAAGTTACATAGAGAAGATGGAAACAAGGTGTTTCAATGAAAATATCAGAGTTACTTTAGTCCAGTCCCTATCAGATGGCATGCTACCCTGCTAAAAATACTGTCAAGTCATTGTCCCACTTGACTTTTTTTCCTTGCCCAAGGTCAGGATTGAATTGGTGAATTGCTAACATACTTTGGGGGAAAAAAGCCTTCAGGCAATATAGATCAATATAGATTCATTTCGGGAAGCAGATTTGACCCAACAGGGTATCGACCTACCATGTGGGAGGTCCAAGGTTCAAACCCAGGGCCTCCTGACTCGTGTGATGAGCTGACCCATGCACAGTGCTGATGCATGCAAGAAGTGTCATGCCATGCAGGGGTATCCCCCACATAGGGGAACCCCATGTGCAAGGAGTGCACCCTGTAAGGAAAGTCACCCAGCACAAAAAAAGTGCAGGCTGCCCAGAAGGGCACCGCACACACAGAGAGCTGACACAGCAAGATGACACAACAAAAAGAGACACAGATTCTGGGTGCCGCTGACAAGAATACATGCAGACACAGAAGAACACACAGCGAATGCACACAGAGAGCAGACAACTGCGGGGGAGGGAAGAGAAATAAATTTTAAAATAAAATAAAATAAAAATCTTAAAAAAATAAAATAAAAAAATAGAGAGATTCATTTCCATGAAGATGTGATTCTTGTACCCCCTCCTTGCGTTTGTACTACTTCATGTCTGGTACCAATACAAATAACTAAAAAAATGGAATAATTAGATTTTAGGAGTTTGATGTTTCTTTTTTTCTGAATGAGATCATGTTATATTTTTATAAGGTTACATCATTAATACCAGAAAGAGGTTGTACACTGATAAATTTTAATAATACTTATTATAACACTTTTTGGTGCCTACTCTGTCAAGCTGTGATTTAAGAGTTGTGTATGAATTAACACATTTAATTCTCATAACCCTATGAGATAACAAAGACTGTTATCCAGATTTTACAGATAGGGAAGTTGAGGCAGAGAAATTATACCCAATTTTTAAAAGTGATTACAGATAGCAGTTATTATTATGCAGATTTTACAGATAAGAAAATTAAGGCAGAGACAGAACCTGTCCAAGGTCACACGGCTAGCAAGTAGCAAAACCAGGCTTATAACCAGGTATTCTTATATTTTTCTTAGCCACTGAGCTAAGGTGCTTCTTACAAATGACAAATGTTTCAGAAATGGGTACCTGTCCGCACAGTCATGCCAAAGACTGAAAGTTGCAGTATTATTGAGAAAGGCTTTTCTCAGTTTCTATGTGAGCTACTGAAAATCTGAACATTTTCTAGCAATCTCAACCTTAAGGCTACATGTGGTTTATCAGAACGGAAGGCGGAGCACTTCACAGTAAGCAGGTATATAACTCAAAAGCAGCACATGCAGCATAAAGGAATATAGAACTGTGGTAAAGTTAACCATTTAGGTAAACACAAATGCCAGTATTTTTGTAGTGTATTGCTTAGTATGGAACTCCACTTTTTACTTCCTACAAGAGCAAAACACAAATGCACAAAGAGTAATGATAAATCTATGCTTTTGGACAGAAACAATGTACAAAGAAAAAAGTGGTAAAAAGTTCAAAAAATGGTGGGGGTACATAGGGGTATAAGAAAGGTATATGTGCATGCTATTGAAGTTAAGTTGACATCAAGCCAAATATAATTGCTAAATATATTTAGAATGTTAAATTTTCACCCCATGATAACCACAAAGAAAATGGATAGAAAATGGCAAAGACAAATGAGTTTATACGGCTAAAAGGTTTCAAAAAAGAGTTGGGAGATCATCAGAGGGGTCACGCTTATGCACACCTCAGCAGGATCCCAGAGTCAGCCAAAGTAGATACAATCCCAGGTACTGGTGCTCCTGAGTGCTACTGAGACACACAGGTTCTACGGTCATGGCAGATGACTCTGGAGTTCAGTGCCTTGTCAGTGGGCCCTACTTTGGAATTTGTGTTCCTGAGTGTGATGAAATTGGACTCAGATGTGACCTTTCTACACATGCCTTTTCTGTCACTTTTACAACACTTGTGGTTGGTGCTGGGGTTGGTGCATACTCAGAAGACTTGAATCTCTGGACTGGCCATGTGCCAGCTGGGACCTGAGTCTCAGCAGAGTTGCAACTCCTTCTCCTACTACTCTCTGGTTCGTTGGACTTACCCAGTTCAGCTAACAGGGAGGTGAAGATGGTCAACCACCACATTAGGGAACCGAGTGTGCCTACAACTGCAAGTAGGAGAATTCCATCCATCATCCATGTGGGATCTAAGCCCCCTCTACATATAGAGGTGGAGTGGACATCACCATGCCTGGTCCACAGGATGGAGGAATAAAATATAGACTAGAGTGGACTTACTGATATTCTACTATAGAATTATTGTGACTAGTAATGGAAGAAATTGTAGCATTGATGTGGAGAAAGTGGCCACGGTAGTTGCTGAGGGCAGGGAGAGGGAAGAAGAGATGTGATGTGGGGGCATTTTCTGGACTTGGAGTTGTCCTAAATGACATTGCAGGGATAGTTGCTGGACATTATATATCCTGCCACAACCAACTGAACGGACTCAGGGAGAGTGTAAACTACAATGTAAACTATTATCCATGTGGTGCAGCAGTGCTTCAAAATGTATTTACCAAATGCAATGAATTTGCCACAATGATGAAAGAGGTTGTTGATGTGGGAGGATCGGGGTGGGGGGTGGGGTATATGGGAACCTCTTATATTTGTCAATGTAACATTTTTTTGTGATTTATGTATCTTCAAAAAATACAATTTTTAAAAATTGATGGAAGTCGGGGGTGGGGAGTGGGGTATATGGGAACCTCTTATGTTTTGGTTTTTTTTTAAAGATTTATTTATTTTTTTAATTCCTTCCCCCCTCCCCCCGTTGTCTGTTCTCTGTGTCTATTTGCTGCGTCTTGTTTCTTTGTCCGCTTCTGTTGTCAGTGGCACGGGAAGCGTGGGTGCGCCATTCCTGGGCAGGCTGCACTTTCTTTCCCGCTGGGCCGCTCTCCTTACGGGCGCACTCCTTGCACGCAGGGCTCCCCTACGCAGGGGACACCTCTGCGTGGCAGGGCACTCTTTGCATGCATCAGCACTGTGCATGGGCCAGTTCCACACAGATCAAGGAGGCCCAGGGTTTGAACCGTGGACCTCCCATGTGGTAGTCGGATGCCCTAACCACTGGGCCAAGTCCGTTTCCCTCTTATGTTTTTTAATGTAATGCTATATGTGATATAGTAACTCCAAAAAAAGATAATTAAAAAATTAAATTAAATTTAAAAAAAGGAAAGAAAATATATTCAGATAGAAATGAGAAGGCACTTAATATGGTACAACACAAAAAATCAAATAAATATAAAAGCAGGCTTTAAATGGAGTGAGGAACAAAAAAGATGTAAGACTTACAAAAGCTGAATAGCAAAGTGGCAGAAAAAAGTCCTGTTTTATCAGTAGTGACTTTAAATGTAAATAGATTAAACTCTCCAGTCAAAAGACAGAGATAAGCAGAATCACTAAGAAAAAAGCATGACCTAACTATATGCTGTCTGCACAGAGACACACCTTAAAGTCAAAGATGCAGGTAAATTGATAGTGACAGGATGTAAAAATATATACATACTAGGCAAGTAATAACCAAAAGAGAGCTGGGGGGTGGGTTATACTAATATTTGATAAAATAGACTTTAAATCAAAATGGTTACAAGGGACAAAGATCATCATTACGTACTGATAAAGGGGAAAATCCAACAGGAAGATGTAGCCATTATAATCTATAAGCACCTAACAGCAGAACCCCAAAATATATGAAGCAAATAATGACAGATTTGAAGGGAAAATTAGATGGCTCTGCTTTAACAGTAGGAGACTTCAATACACCACTCTCAATAATGGATAGAACCCCTAGTTAGAAGATCAATAAGGAAGTACAGGGCTTGTATGATATACTAAACCAATTGGATTTAAAAGATGTCTAAAGAACACTGCACCCCCAAAAAAATGGAACACGCATTCTTCTCAAATGTACATTGATCATTCTCCATGACAGACCATATACTCAATATAGTAAAAAATATTGGTATCACAGAATGTATATATTTTCTGACCACAATGAAATAAAGCTAGAAATCAATAACAGAGAGATATAGGGGAAATCCACAAATATGTGTGAATTAAATAACATCCTCTTAAACACCCATTGGATTAAAGAGGAAATCAGAAGCAAAAATAAGAAATATATTGAGGCAAGTGAAAATGAAAATACAACATACCAAAACTGACAGAATGCCATGAAAGCAGTGCTGAGAGGGAAATTGACAGCTCTACATGCTTACATTAAAAAAGAATAAAAACTTAAACTCAAAGACCTAACCTCAAAACTGGAAGAACTAGGAAAAGATAAGCAAACTAAACCCAAAGCACATAGAGGGAAGCAAGTAACAAAGGTTAGAGCAGAGATAAATAAAATAGAAAAAAAAACCCAAAAACAATAGAGAGAATCAACAAAACCAAAAGTTGATTCTTGGAAAAGATCAATAAACATGACAAACTTTAGCTACACTGACAAAGAAAAAAAAGAGAGGATACAAATAATGAAAGTAGGAAAAGGAAGATATTACTATCAACCCACTGAAATAAAAAGGATTATAAGTAGATATTATGAATAACTATATGCCAATAAATTAGATAATCTAGATTAAATGGACAAATTCTTAGAAACATACAAACTGTCTACATTGACTCAAAAGAAATAGAAGACCCCAACAAAGTAATCACAAGTAAAGAGATTGAATCAGTAATCAACAACCTCCCAACAAAGAAAATCCCAGGAGCAGGTGGCTTCATAGGGAAATTCCACCAAACATTCCAAGAAGACTTAACTCCATTTCTACTCACTCTTTGAAAAAATTGAAGAGAAGGGAACATTCCCGAACTCACTCTACAAGGCTAATACCATACGCATACCAAAGCTGGATAAAGATACCATGAGAAAGGAAATCTACAGATCAATCTCTTTTATGAATATAGATGGAAAAATCCTCAACAAAATACTAGCAAACCAAATCCAAATGCATGTTAAAAGAATTATACAGCATGATCAAGTGGGATTTATCCCTGGTAGGCAAGGTTGGTTCAAAATAAGAAAATCAATTAATGTAATATACTACAGTTGCAGAAAGATGGAGGATTAGAGAGGTGCAGGGCTCACTTCTCCTCCAGAAAAGTAGTAAGAGGACTGTCTGGATCCACTGTTCTTGGGCTCAGGAGAACAGGGCAGCACCCAGAAAAGAGAGAGCCAAAGAAAAGGAGACTCTGCCTGGAGGATCTGTCAAATAGCCACTACCCTTGGAAGAGACAGTTTAAGGCCCTCCAGTCTCTGACCAGCAGCTATGGACTGAGAGGGTCTCAGGGGCTCACTTCCCTAAGAAAGGGGAGAAGGAGGGACACAGCCTAAAGCCAACCCAGCTTTTAACCAGTGAATTTTCTCTGCTGTGTACCACAGGTCCCACCCTTCATGGTTGGGCTTGGCTGTGCCACGGTCTTCACCCCAGAGCCAGCAGAAGTTGGAGACAGCCTGCTTTCTCAGACCTCCTCCTTACTTACCTGGGCTGGTGGTTGCCTACACAGAGAGGAGTGGAAATTTCTTTCCTCCCTGTGATAATGAAGAATAAGGTAGAGGGAGGAAAGAGGCCTCTGATCAGCAAGTTTGCACTTTGAAGCTTGGCTTTGAATAGCTTTCCTGAGGGAGAACTCTCCAGGACACTGCTTCTGACTGCCCTTCCCTCCACCCCCTTGCAGGACTGAGTGAATACATCATCCCCTAAGGTTTGAGCTGAGAGGTTTGCTGAGGAGCACCATCCGCTGGCAGGCCAGGAAAGTGTACTCTGAGGGGGGAGGGGTAATAAGGTTTTTGGTGCCTTCTGCTCCCCTTCCCAAGGGCCTTGGAAACTGGTCTACACCCCTTAGTGGGTCCATGGCCCTGTTTTGAGTAGTTAAGCAGTGGTAATTATAAAGACCTAGGATAAATTGAACCAGGAATCAAGGAAGAGCCATAACACAAAGCCACTCAACAATAAATTCTTAGGCAAAAGAGAGAAACTGATCATCAGAATAAAATCATCATCATAATCAGATGCCTAGACATCAAAAAATTACAAACCACACTAAGAAGCAGGAATATATGGCCCAGGCAAAAGAACAAATCAAAACAGCAAATAAGACACAAAATTTGAAACAACTAATCAACAATGTTCATACAAATTTCTGAAATCAATTCAAAGAGTTGAAGGAAAACACGGCTAAAGAGATAAAGGACATTAAGAAGACACTGGGTGAACCAAAAGAGAATTTGAAAACTGGAACAGAAAAATTACACAGCTTATGAGAAAATAGAAAAAAGAATGGAAAAAATGGAGGAGGTGCTCAGGGAATTGCACGTTAGCACAAAGTACATCAACATACATGTCATGGGAGTTCCACAGGGACAACACAAAGGAAAAGGGGGCCGAAAGAGTATTTGAGGAAATAATGGCAAAAAGTTCCCCCTCTCATTAAAGATGTGACTATACATATCTAAGAAGCACAACATACTCCAAACGGAGTAAATCTGAATAGACCTACTCCAAGACACATTGTATTCAGAATGTCAAATGCCAAAGATAAAGGAAGAATTCTAAAAACAGCAAGAGAGAAGCAATCCTTTACATATAAGGGATATCCAGTATGACTTAGTGTGGATTTCTCATCAAAAACTATGGAAGCAAGAAGACAGTGGTATAATATAGTTAAGATTCTGAAAGAGAAAAGCTGCAAGCCAAGAATTCTTTATTTGGCAAAATTGTCTTTCAATAATGAGGTGGGTAATAGTCACAGATAAGCAAAAACTAAGTCAGTCCATAAACAAGAGGCTGGCTTTACAAGAAATGCTAAAGTGAGTTCTACAGCCTAAAAAGACAGGAGAAAGGGGCCTAGAGGTGAGTGTAGAAATGGAAAATATCAGAAAAGGCAAGCTAAAGGGTAAAAAGAAAAAAAATGAGATATGACATATGAAAGCCAAAGGATAAAATGGTCAAAGTAAATATTGTCTGTACAGTAATAACATGGAGTGTTAATGGATTAAACTCCCCACCCAAAAGATACAGGCTGACAGAATGGAGAACAAAATATGAGCCACCTTTACAAATGCCACCTTTACAAATAAGCTGAAAGTGAAAATTTGGAAAAAGATATTTCACACAAACAATAACCAAAAAAGAACAGGGTTAGGGAGCAGATGTGGTTCAAGTGGTTGAGTATCTTCCTTCTATAGGGGAAGTCCTGGGTTCAGTCACCAGTGCCTCCTAAAAAAAAAAAAAAAAAAAAAAAAAGAACAAGCAATGAAACAAAAAAAACCAACTCAGGACTCAGGGGAGCCAACACAGCTCAGTAGTTGAGTGCCAGCTTCCCACATACAAGGTCACTGGTTCATACCTTAAAAAAAGGAAAAAGAAAAAAGAACAGGGGTAGCTATACTAATATTCGACAAAGCAGACTTTAAATATAATAACATTACATTAACAGAATTAAGGAATAAACCACATGATGATTTCAATTGATGCTTAAAAGGCATTTGACAAAATCCAGCACCCTCTCCAGTTTTCCATGTAAAATAAGGAGGAAAACAAGGATGCCCACTGTAATCATTGTTATTCAACATTGTACTGGAAGTTCTTGCCAGAGCAATTAGGCAAGAAGAAGAAATAAAAGACATCCAAACTGGAAAGGAAGAATTAAAACTTCACCTGATTGCAGATGATATGATTCTATATATAGAAAATCCTGAAAAATCACCAATAAAGCTCCTGGAAATAATAAATGAATTCAACAAAATGGTGGGGTACAAGATCAACACCCAAAAATCAGTAGTGTTCCTATGCACAAGTGAACAATCTGAAGAAAACGAGAAAAAAATTCCATTCACAATAGCAACTAAAAGAATCAAATCTCTAGGAATAAATCTAACCAAGGATATAAAAGGTTTGTACACAGAAAACTACAAAACAGTGCTAAAAGAAATTAAAGAAGACCTAAATAAATCAAAGAATATTCCAGGTTCATGGATGGGAAGACTAAATATCTTTAAGATGCCGATACTACCCAAAGCAATTTATAGATTCAATAAAATCCCAATAAAAATTCCAACAACCTTCTTTGCAGAAATAAAAAAGCCAATCATCTAATATATATGGAAGGATAAGGGGTCCCAAATAGCTAAAGCCATCTTGAAAAAGAAGACAGAAGTTGGAGGACTCCCACTTCTCAAACTTAAAACGTATTACAAAGCCACAGAATTCAAAACAGCATGGTATCGGCACAAGGACAGACATATAGACCAATGGAATAGAATTGAAAGCTCAGAAATCAACCCTTACATTAATGTCCACTTGATTTTTGACAAGGTATCAAAGACCACTCAATTGGGAAAGAATAGTCTTTTTAACAAATAGTGCTGGGAAAACTAAATCCCTATTTTCAATAAAAAAAGAGAACCCATACCTCACACTTTATACAAAAATCATCTCAAATTGGATCAAAGACCTTAATAAAAAAGCTAGAACTACATACTCGTAGAAGAAAACATAAGGAAGCAAGTGTTTGGCAATGGTTTCTTTGACTTTACAACCAAAGCACAAATAACAAAAGAGAAAATAGACAAATGAGACCTGATCAAAATTAAAAACTTTTGGTCACTAAAGGACTTTATCATGAAAGTAAAATGACAACCTATACAATGGGAGAAAATATTTGGAAACCCCATATCCAATAAAAGATTCATATCCAGTGTATATTTTTAAAATCCTTCAAATTAACAACTGTATTCGTCAGCTAAAGGGGTGCTGATGCAAAATACCAGATACCTGTTGGCTTTTATAAAGGATATTCATTTGGTGTAAAAGCTTACAGTTACAAGGCCCTAAAGAGTTCAACTCAAGGCTGCTTTCTCACCAAAGTCTGTTACCATGTGTTTGAAGCAAAATGGCAGGCAATCTCTACCTGGTCTCTCTGGCCTTCTCACCAGCTCAGCTTCTCTGTTTTCTTTGGCTTCAAACTATCAGGCAAACGGCACATTGCTCTTCCCAGGCTTTAGCTGTTTGAGCCTTCTCCTTTCTCTCACATGGCTAGACCAAAATGACTAAGTTCTCTCCTCTTCTGTGTGTCTTCTTGAGCGAATGTTTATTTATTTAGGGCTACCAGGGGGGGCGGGGACCTGAGATAAACCCTACTGATGTGGTAGAATCAAAGCTCTAATCTTAACATAATTTAATTAAAGACATCTCATCTGAATCTAATACAATCAAAGGATAGCACACCCAGAGGAATAGATTAGTTTAAAAACATAGTATCTCTTGTTGGGATTCATAAATAATCTCGAACTGCCACAATGACAAGAAGACAAACAGCCCAGTTTTTAAAAAGGGCAAAAGGCTTGAACAGATGTCTCTCTAAAGAAGATAGATAAATAGCCCAAAAGCACATGAAAAGATGCTCAATATCATTAACCAACAGGGAAATTAAAATCAAAACCACAATGAGACACCATTTCACACCCATTTGAATGGCTACTATTTAAAAAACAGAAAATAACAAGTGTTGGAGGGAAGTGCAGAAACAGGAACACTCTTTCATCACTGGAGGCAATGTAAAATGGTACAGCTGCTGTGGAAGACAGTTTGGCAGTTCTTCAGAAAGCTAGATATAGAACTACCATATGACCCAGCAATCCCAATGCTAGGTATATCCTGAAATAATTGAAAGCAAGGATTCAAACAGATATTTGTACACCAAAGTTCATAGCAACATTAGTCACAATTGCCAAAAGATGGAAGCACCCCAAGTGTCCATCAATTGATGAATGGATAAATAAAATGTTGTTTATACATACAATGGAATATTATTTGGCTAAAAAGGAACAGAGTTTTGATACATGCAATAAAATGGATGAACCTTGAAAACAACATATTGAGGGAAATAAGCCAGACACAAAGGGGCAAATATTGTATCTCACTGATTTGAAACAATTAGAATATGCAAACTTATAGAATCAGAATCTAGAATATAGGTTACCAGGAAACAGGGTGAGGATAGGGAATGGGAAGTTAAGACTTAAAATGTACGGGTTCCTGTTTGGAACGATGGAAATGTTTTGGAAATGGATGGTGGTGATGGTAGCACAACATTGTGAACATTAATGAAGAGCACTAAAGTATAGAGCTGAATATGATTAAAAGGGAAAAGGTAAGATTTTATATATGATAACAATCAAAAAACTTTTAATCCATGGAACTGCACTCCACAAACAGTGAACCCTAAGCTAAACCATGGACTTGGATCAATAGTACTATTATTAAAATATGCCGATGTGTCTCACTCTGTAGTACACCCATTCTCACGTCTGGGGTGTGTACTTTATTTCTCTTCTCTCATTTTTTCACTAAACTCCTTATTCCCCTGCTTACCCTATGGCGTGTCCTTAAAGTCCTTTATTAAAAAAAAAAATGTGTGACCATCAATTGTTAACAAATATTCTACGCCAATGCAAGGTGTTGCTAGGGGTGTATAAAAATCCTCTATGTTAGGTGATTGTTCTGTAAACCCACTACTGCTCTAAAAAGGAAAAAAGAAGGGGGGGGAACCCAATATGCAACAGTGAGCTATACCTCAGGTAAACTACTGTACTTCAAAAAATAAAGAGAATTTTCCAGGCATGCAGAAAAAGAAAGCACATCATCTACAAGAGGTAAAATCTTAGCATGCTTCACACTTCTCCAGAGCAGCATTCAATGCCAGCAGTCAATGGAACAATGTCTACAGATTCTGTGGGAAAGAAGTATAACCCAGGAATATTCTATTTGTCAAGATGTCATTCGAGTAAAAGGGCAACAGGAAGATATTCCCCACACAGAAGTGCAGCCTGCCCAGGAATGGTGCCGCACCCATGGAGAGCTGATGCAGCAAGATGACACAACAAAAAGAGACTCAGGTTCCAGGTGCTGCTGACAGGAATACAGGTGGACAGAAGAATACACAGCAAATGGGCACAGAGAACAGACAACTGGGGGGAGGGGGCAGGGGCGGGGAAGGGGAGAGAAATAAATAAAAAATAATAATAATGGAAGTGTACAATTCATTGGCTTAAAAAAAAAAAAAAGAACCTAGAGAGCATAGCACCCATGAGTTGTTGAAAACATTGCTTGACAATGAAACCTGCCAAGAGCTGAATGCAATGAAGAGGCTGTGCTAAAGGGCATGTGGCAGCACATGGAAGTGACATTAAACAGGGAATCAGGTTTTAGAGCAGATCGTGAATACAGAACTGTGGCCTGTGGCAAAGGATGGTATCAGAAAGAAGCTTGACATTGCTAACTCCTTATCCTTTGGAGCAAGAATCACCTGATAATGTCTTAAGGCTGAAGCCTGGGGACACCACCTCCTGAATGTATTCATTCTCAATCTTAGGGGGATATTTTAGAAAGGTATATCACTCATGGTAAGAAATTCTTATCAGATGTTCAGTATTTCCTTCATATATCCCTCAGTTCCTTGTTATTCAACCAAATTCAAGTAAAATTCTGTTTTATCTTAAAATAGCATCTATGGTAAAATTCCAATTTTGTACAAGTTTTCCTACTAGCTCTAGTTACATTTGCGTAATGTTGATAATAGTTACTTCCACCTGCATTTGTACAGAGCCTACTTTGCCTAACTGGTAAATCGGCCCTGGATTTGATGTGATATTTTTACTCTCATCTTTGTATTTTCTGCATAGTTTGAATTAAAGTGAATGGGTGCCATTTTTATAAAAGCAATATGGACAGTTTAAAAAGACTGAAATAGGGAAGCAGACTTGGCCCAGTGGTTAGGGCGTCCATCTACCACATGGGAGGTCCACGGTTCAAACCCCGGGCCTCCTTGACCCATGTGGAGCTGGCCCATGCGTAGTGCTGATGTGCGCAAGGAGTGCCCTGCCACACAGGGGTGTCCCGCATGTAGGGGAGCCCCACAGCACAAGGAATGCGCTCCATAAGGAGAACCGCCGGCATGTAAGAAAGTGCAGCCTGCCCAAGAATGGCCGCACACATGGAGAACTGACACAGCAAGATGATGCAACAAAAAGAAACACAGATTCCCGAGCCGCTGACAACAACAGAAGCGGACAAAGAAGAAGTTGCAGCAAAGAGACACAGAGAACAGACAACCGGGGCAGGGGGAAGGAGAGAGAAATAAATAAATAAATCTTAAAAAAAAAAAAAAAAGACTGAAATGAATCTCTAATGACATTAACGATGGTTAATCATGAGTTTGGGGATAACGTTGATCATTTTCTTTTTTTGTGACTCTATGCATTTTCAAAGTTTTACCATAGACCAGGTGTTAAAACTGGATGTCAATATTGTTGCATAAAGTGAATGTGATGCTTTGTCCAAGCTTCTGTTTTTTAAGGTCCCTGATTCTTCACGATAACAAAATGGCACACAAAGCTCCCAGGCGCCTCCACCTCCGTGTGGGAAAAGGAGCAGCATCCAGTTATCCATTTCTTTGTGTTGCAAGCGTGGTCAGACTCGTGGCTCCCAGTCAAGACTGCATTTACACTTGGGATAAATCCAGACAGAGACAAAATGAACTGTTTGTGTCTTTAAAAAGTTTTCCAAGAGGAGATGAGTATCAGAAACTCCAAATGTGGCAGTAACTGCGTCTGACCCAGGCAGGACTCAAACCCCAGGAAGCAGGCATTGGCTGGGGCTCAGCATGACCAACCTGCTGGACTTCCTAAGCCTGGCTCCTGTGTAAGGCCAGGGGAGGGCGCTGGGTGAACCGCCTGGCTGCTTGGGACAAGGGAAGGGTCCTGGGGAGGACACCAGAACCTTGCTTGTGGCGATCCGGTTCTCACTCCAGGACAATCCTGACTGTGACTAATTGGTAAGTTGTGACTCGAGTTCCTAAATGTTCTAATGCTTTGTTTAAGCTTTAGATTTAGAACAAAATGAAATTTTCATTAGGAGAAATGAATGTCAGGGGATCATGTAAAACTTTGTTGAATGTTGTTTTATTTAAAAGATAAAAATTAGGGAAAATGGACCACATCAAAATCAAAATCTTTTATATGTCAAAGGACATAGACAAGTAGGGAAAAGATAGCCTACAGAATGGGAGAAAATAATTGCTAACTATATATCCAGCAAGAGTTTAATATCCAGAATGTACACAGATATTAACTGTGCTACAACTCAAAGACAAAAGACTAAATAGCCCAGTTTAAAAATGGGCAGAGGACTTGAATAGACATTTCTCTAAAGAAGATACACAAATGGCCAATAAGCCCATGAAAAGATGTTCAATATCATAGGTTATCAGGGAAATGCAAACCAAAACTCACCTAACTGTATAATGTGTATTGGTATTCAATTTTATTCTATGTAAATTATACTTCAATAAAGCTGACCAAAATGTGGAGGGGGAAAAAAATCCACAATGAGATAGTACTTCACAACCATTAGGATGGCTATTATTTTTTTTAAAGAAAATAAGTGTTGGCGAGGATGAAGAGAAATTAGAACATGTGTACATTGTTGATGGGATTGTAAAATGGTGCAGCACTGTGGACATCAGTTTTGCAGTGTGTCAGGAAGTTGCACATAGAATCACCATGTGACCTGGGCATTCCACCTCTTGGTATATACCCAAAAGAACTGAGAGGAGAGAGGGAAGAATAGGTGGAACACAGGACATTTTTAGGGCATTGGAATCGTTCTGCTTGATATTGGAATGGTGGATACAGGCATTATACATTTTGTCAAATCCTATAAAACTGTACAATGAAAAGTGTAAACCATAATGTAAACCATAAACCTTGGTTAGTAGCAATGCTTCAATATTTGTTCATCAATTATAATAAAGGTACCACACCAATGTAAGATGTTATTAGTAGGGGAAAACGTGAGATGGAGGAGGGGGTATATGGGAATCCCCTATACTTTCAAGGTAACATTTATGCCATCTAAAACTTCTCTAAAATTAAGTTTATTGCATGAAAACAATTGAAAGCAGGAATATTTGAACACCCATGTTCATAGCAGCATTGGTCACAATAGCAAAAAGGTGGAAGCAACTCATATGTCCATCAACCAATGAATGGATCAACAAAATGTGGAACCTACACACAATGGAATATCATTCAGCTGTGGAAAGGAACGTTCTCACACATCCCACAACATGGACGAACCTTGAGGACATTAAGTTGAATGAAATAAGCCAGAGACAAATAGTACAAATATTGTATGAATTCACTCATACAAAATAATTAGAATACACAAATTCATAGGGTCAGAAATGAGAGTACAGGTTATGAGGAGAGGGTGGGTATGGGGAATGGAGAAATAGTGCTTAATTGGTGCAGAGTTTCTATTTGGGATAATGGAGAAGTTTTGGTAATGAATGGTGGTGATGGTAGCACAATGTTGTGAATGTAATTGTATGTTTGAAAATGGTTAAAATAGGAAAATTACATTGTATAAATGTTACCAAAGTAAAAAGTTTTCTAAAAACCTATAGAACTGTACAATACATTGGGTGAATCTTAATGGATGCTATGGAATATTGTTAATAAAATATTTGTAATAATATTGGTTATCAATTGTAACAAAGGTATCATGCAAATGCAAAATATTAAAAATAGGGAAAAGTTGTGTTGGGGGCTAATATGGGAACTATGGATTTTCTGCATGATTTTTCTGTAAACCCACAGCTGCTCTAATAAAAAGGAAATTTAAGATAAATTGCAAAAGAAGAAAGAAGTTTGGGTAAGGAATGTTGGTGACGATAGTATGATACTGTGAATGTAATTAGTACCACTGAATTGTACAGTTGAAAAAGGTAAAATGGGAAATTCTGAACTGTATGTACACTACTACCATAAAAAATTTTAATTGGAAGGAAAATTAGTAAAACTTTTTTGTAAGTAAAAATATTGAAGTACGAATACAAGAATGTTCTTCTATGAACTAGAACAAATGTACATCACTATTACAAGGTGGAAAGAATATGGAGATGCATACTCATTACAATTAATGTAACCTGTGGACTATAGTTAACAGCAATATTGTAATATTCTTGCATCAGTGTCAAAGAAGGTACTGTGTTAATAATAGGGAGGTATGGAAAAAATACAGTAAATATAAGCTCTAGGCCATAGGTAGTGGTAACAGCCTGATAATGTTCTCTCATAATCTGTAACAAATGTTCCACAACAGTGTAGTGTGTTGGAGGAGTGATGTAAGGAAATTCTGCACATTATGCATGATTGTTTTGTAAGCTCACAACTTCTCTAATAGTATATATATATAATGTTGACAATTTTAGCCAGAAAAGTCAAAACGGCTTGACTTTATATAGCTCCTACCACTGCACGAGTTCTGAAACACACAGAGGGAGAAGGAAACGATGGTATCAGAAACTCATTCACTTATTCATTTAAAGGAAGAAAATGCAGTGCCTGTCTCCCAAGTGCCAAGCCCTGCTCTAAGCCCAGGGGATTTGCCCATGAACAAACAAACATCCCTGCCCTCCTGCAGCTTCTGCTCTAACGGGAAAGACAGATCTTAAATAAATAAACAGTGTTGGGTGGCAAAAATACGGAAGAGAAGGGAGAATTACCATTTTGAATCATGTGTTTGGAGAAGGACTAACTGGGAAGGTGACACGACAGCAGATCCCTGAGGGGTCGAGACCCACATGGACATCGGGGGTGTGCTGGGTAAGATCGAGTCAAGACCCCCGATGGGCGGGCCACTGAAAAGATGGAGTAAGCCTTTGCTGAGGGGGAAAAACCCTGGAGGAGCAGGTGCAGGGTGGGGTGGGCATGCTGGGAGAAGGCCAGGGTGCAAAGACCAGGAGCCTGGTTTTCCGATGTTAGTTATCTCAGCTGAGGCGTCTTAGGTTCTAGAAGTACCAGCCAGGAGCTGAGGATGGGGGACTGACAGGGGACATGGATGTGAAGTCCTTCTCACACAGAGGAGGCATGTAACGGGGTCGCCCAGGCAACAGTGAGGGTGGTGGACATTGAGTCCCAAAGCTTTCACCATGGACTGGACAGCGCCATAAGCAAAGGGAACCAAGAAGGAGGAGGGGCTCAACCTGGCAGCGCTGCTGATAGGAAGGCTGAGGGCTTAGGACGGGCGTCGGTTTTAGCAACCTGGACTTGACTTGTCGTCATGACAACAGTGGTCAGGGGAGCAGTGGGTGCTAAAACCTAATTGCAGACACTTAAAAGAGAGAACGTCAAGATGGGAGTTATTTTGTGGCATTCTCCTTAAAAGAGGAGCAAAGGTATTGCTAAGCAGCAGCTGAGAGGGGTTGTTTTGAAAGGGGATAAGGAATGAGGGGAAAACAAATGAAGCAGAAGAGAGAGGAGAGGATTTCAGGAGCAATGTGCAGAGGTGTGCTAGAGGGATTTGGACCCAGGGCATGGGTGGTGGAGTCAGTCCTTGACAGGGGCTCAGAAGGTTCTGGAAAAGTCCCATGAGAGAAGACAAGGAGATGGATATGCAGCAGAGAGGGTGCCTCCATGTCGGGGAGGGAGCACGTGAACATTCTCTCTGACTGCTTCTATTTTCTCAGTGAAAAAGAAAACAAGATCACTGGCAGAGGAACTGGGGGAAGGAGCTGGAGGTTCGAGGAGAAAAGAAAAGGTACAAAATACAGAGCAAATGGACTAACCCTAGACAGCTCTAAGGGCCCCTGGAGGCTCATGGTCACAAATTTAATGAGAGCAGCTGATGGGGTTGTGGGTCTTCCCGCATCCAGGTCCAAACAGGGAGAGCTATTTACCCAGGGTTGGAGTTTTGTCAGAAGGGAATGATGAATGAGATGGGCAGGAGTGCTTATTCAAATATGAACCGTGCTCACAAAGCTGGGTAAGAAATACTTCCCAAGGACCAGAGTGAGGACCTGAGTGGGTGAGGGGCTGTAAAAAATGTGGTGGTGGGAAGCAGATGTGGCTCAAGTGATTGAGCTCCTGCCTACCACATGGGAGGCCCCTGGTGCAGTTCCTGGTGCATCCTAAAGAAGACCGTGAGCTGGGACAACAGGTAGGCACAGCAGGCTTATGCAACAAGAAACATAAGAAGAAAACCATAATGAGAGACACAGCAAAGCAGGGAGCAGAGATTCCCAGTGCCTCCACCTAAAGAGGAAAAGCAAGACAGTGGGCTGACTCGATGGGCAGGTACAGCAAGCTGATGCAGCAAGAGACACAAGAAGAAAAACAGTGAGAGACACAACAAAGCAGGGAGCAGAGGTGGTTGGGTTCCCGGTGCCTCCTAAAGGAACAAGAAAGATGAACAGACACAGCAAGCGCAAGCAATGAGGGGGTGGGGAGAAATAAATAAATAAAATAAATGTTTTTAAAAAATATGTGGTAGGAGCTATGCTTTAAAGATGGCTGAAAAGTTATGAAGTAGGAGTAGATGGGTGGGGCTAGAAAATGATATTACAGAGGAGCTGTTTTGGGGCCCAGCTGTGATCACGGAGTGCATCTCAGGCTCGGGGGAAGATTCGATCCTTGGAGGAGAGGATGTCAGGAGCACTGGGAGAATCATCCATGCGAACATCGACATCACAGGAATCAGGGTAGGAGCGGGATTAGAGAGTGTGGGAGTGTGACAGGAACCAAGAGCTTCCAGGAGGGAGAGAACGCCCCAGGGGTCTGAGGAGCGCTGCAGCAAGGAGAATTACGGGGTGTTGGAGTGTGGTGACAAGGCATTTGTGATGGTTAGGTTAATGTGTCATCAGCTTGGCCAGGTAATGGTGCCCACTTGTTTGGTCAAGCTAACTGTAATATAAATATACTTCATGGACTTTAATCATCAGCCAGTCAATTGCATAGATGGCATATTATGTCTACAATCAACCAAGGAGATTGCCATCAGCAGTAAGTGACATCTCATCTAATCACTTGAAGGCCTTGAAAGGAAAAGTGTTTTCAGCATTCAGAGGGAATTCCCAGCTCTACCTCCAAGAGCCAATGTCTCCTGGGAGCTCATCAAGTACCGTCATCAGAGCCCCTGGTTTGCAGCCTGCCCTGCGGAATTTGGACTTGTGCATTCCCACAGTCGCAGGAGAGAATTTTATAAAACCTCGTACCATTTACAGACATCTCCTGCCTGTTCTCTCTCCCTAGAGAACACTGACTAGTGCAACATTCACAGCTGGAGGTTTTAGGGAAAAGGAATGATCTAGAAGCAGTAAAATCAAGCAAAGAGCAACCTGCCACTTCCAGGCCAGGTGGTGAGAGGGGACAGGCAGGAAAGAGCCTCCACTGGGTGTGGTGGGAGGAGCAAATCCTCAGAGCAAGGAGCACCACAGGAAAGGGAGCCGCCAGGCAAGAGGAGAAAAGCAAAGATGGGTTTGCTGACACTGTACTAAGTGTATCCAGATCATTAACTACGGTATTAAGATGCAAGGAGGAGATGCTATTCCTACAAACCTAGAAAAAATAACTCCATATATTGGCATTTATCATATTTATTGCTACAATTAAAAAACACATGACCCAGAAACCTCTTGGTATTTGCAATTGGCTCATGGGGATGTAATTAGATTCTTTTGTCTTCACCTTGTGTTAAATTTATGGGATAAGTCCCTTCTGTGGGCACTGGTTGGTTCTCTACCACTGGGTGGTTCTCCATGCAAATTATATGTACAATTATATATTTCCTGTGGAAATTATCTGTTCAACAGGAGGAAAAATCAATACTGAAATACACTTTAGGGAAATGGACTTTGGCCCAGTGGTTAGGGTGTCCGTCTACCACATGGGAGGTCCGCGGTTCAAGCCCCGGGCCTCCTTGACCCGTGTGGAGCTGGCCATGCGCAGTGCTGATGCGTGCAAGGAGTGCCGTGCCACACAGGGATGTCCCCCGCGTGGGGGAGCCCCACGTGCAAGGAGTGCACCCATAAGGAGAGCTGCCCACTGCGAAGGAGGGAGCAACCTGCCAAGGAATGGTGCTGCCCACACTTCCCGTGCCGCTGACGACAACAGAAGCGGACAAAGAAACAAGACGCAGCAAAAAGACACAGAAAACAGACAACCAGGGGAGGGGAGGGGAATTAAATAAATAAAAATAAATCTTTAAAAAAAAAAAAAAAGAAATACACTTTAAAGATGAAGGTGAAAGTGATGAATGCACAACTATGTGATTATACTAAATACCATTGTATACTTTGGATGAATTTATGCTTTATTAATATGTATCAATAAAATGGATTTGTTAAAAAAAAAGATGAAGGTGAATCTGTGTATTAGTTAGGGTTCTTTTGGGAAAGAGAATCAACAGGACATATCTGTAAATAGCATGAGATTTATAAGATTCTCTCACGTGACCATGGGGGTGCACAAGTCCAGTTTCCGCAGGCCGGCTGCAAACCAGGGGCTCGGATGAAAGTCCAGAGAAGGTCCTTGATAAGTTTCCAGGAAATGTTGGCTGTCCAAAGAGGAGCTGGGAAATTCTCTCTGAATGCTGATATCACTTCGCTTTTTAAGGCATTCAACTGATTAGATAAAACATCACTCATTGCTGATGGCAATCTCTCAGGTTGATCGTAGATGTAAGTAGCCATTGATGCAGTATAAACTCACTAATGACTAACGCCCATAAATGTCCTTATATTACAATTATCCCAGTGCTTGCTTGATCAAAAATTGGGCGTAATGACCTGGCCAAGTTGACAAATTAGCCTAACCACCACAGCCTGCTTCAAGAAAGAGAAAGAAAATTTTACAGCAAAATTTGTGAAGCCATCTTGAAGGATACAATATTTGCTCTTAAGCTTTACATTTTGGGTTCAATCAAACAAGTATTTATTAGTAAACTACTCTGTCCCAGGAGGAAGGCATAACTCTGGAGGAATCCATAGCCACATGCAAACAATTAAAATATAATGTGAGAAGTTCAACAATCAAGAGAGGAAAAGAGTATTATGGGAGCATGGCAGAAGCCAGGGAAGGGGTAAGGGTAGAGAATCCCCAGTTCCCCAGAAAAAAATCTAGGTAGTGTTCCCAGAGAAGGTGACACCCAGATGAAGCCCTGACAGTGCTGGAGCTGTACATGTACCAGTTGGAGCCAGAGCCCAAGTCTAGGGCTTGGCCCTCAGCTTTGCCACTTTGCAGTGTTGAAAAGTCAGTTTGTAAATGCTACTAAACAGAGAAGGCTGTGAACTCACAGGCCAACTTGATCATCTGTGATGGGAAATAGATGCCAAATTAGCCAAAATACTCACACTGGCTGTTCTGTCATTTTCTCCCTGTAAGAATATCTGAGACATAATATTCTGCTCAAGGATTGGGCTGTAAGAATGGCATCAGAAGAGTGATGATTCGAGCAGTATTTTTCAAACTGCAGATCACAATCATTAACGGAACCTGAATTAATTTAGTAGGTGACAACCAGCTTTTCTAACGGAATCTAATAGAATAGAATAAATTAGAAAAGGAGACAAAGGAAGGGGAGGGAAGGGAAGTGAGACAAGACATATCATGCATAGTAAAGATAAATGCTATCTCATCTAACTTTCCTCTAGTTTGTTATATGTCTGCATGTAAGTTTGTGTGTATGTGTAAAAGAAGTCCCAAGTAAAACATTATTAAATGTATTTCTGTGAATTATCATAAAAAGATAAAAGTTTAAAACACCCTACATTGGATAGACTTAAAAGTCAGATCCCACTTAATTGCACACTTAAAAATGGTTAAAATGACAAATTTTGCCTTATATAAATGTTACTACATGATCTTTTTTTGCCATTTCCAATCCCAGATTTTCACTTATACATCAGCTATTCATCAGCATACAAACCTTGTAGTAAGAGTTTCTCACCTAATCGACACAAACCGAAACCTCCTCAAGAGGACAGACCAGTGTGTCAAGCCCTGACTGTTGTTGCAAGGAACTACAAATCTGGCCCTGCAAAGAGTGAAGCCTGGTGGTTGCTGTGGGCCCCAAGGGGAGGGGGATGGAGGAATAGAATAGATGGAACAGGCGGCATTTTGAGGGCGATGGAAGTGTTCTGTGTGATCTTGCAATGATGGATACAGGCCATGTTAAGTTTCATCAAAATTTATAAAAGTGTATGGTCCAGATATAAACCATAGTGTAAACCACTGACCATGGTTGGTAGATATGTTTCAATATTTGTACATCAGTTGTAACAGATGTACCATCCACATATAAAATGTTATTAATAGGGAAGGCAGAAAGACGGGAGGATGTTGGGTATATGAGAGTCCTCTATATTCTGTATGTGACTTTGCTGTGTCCTAAAACCTCTTTGAAGACAAAATGAAAAAAGTAAGACATTGGGGGAAACAAATGGAAGAAAATGTCACTGTATATACAAGACAAGTCTTTGAGTGATGAAAGACAAAAATATCAAAAAAATTTTTCTTATTTTTTCACTTTTTATTATCCTAAATGTTTTAATTTTTTAATTTTTAATTTTTATGTATTTTATTTCCTAACCTTAAAACTATCATTATTATTTCATTTTCTTAATTAATTGTATTTGGCTATTTTTTGGCTTCTTTTTTAAGAAGTTTCGGGTCACAGAAGGGTTACATCCTTGGCAGGGGAAGCCCATTGGTGTGGAGTATCAGTGACAGGGAATACATGGAGGGAACCTCACCTGGGCATACATATAAGGCATATCAGTGTGTTCAAATGTTCATGGGGCATTGCCACAGTGGGTGGAGATTCACACAATAACCAAAAGAATACAGAATTCCCAACTTGGGGAGCTCTGCCACATTCTCTAATGGAACAGCAAGAATCCCCCAAGTACAGGGGCAATGACTAGTGAAGGAGGATGGTCCATTGATGGGCCCTTGATATTAATGATTGTACTTATGAACCTTTACTTTTGAAATTGAAACTTAGTATAGTATTATAGGGTGCCTAAACGTTACCTCCTTGTTGCTCAAATGTGGCCTCTCTCTAAGCCAAACTCAGCATATAAATCAATAACTTACCTCCAGTGTGGGCCATGACTCCCGGGGATGAGCCTTCCTGGCACCAACACCAAGCACCAACTAACAATGTAATTGGAAAAAGACCTTGACCAAAATGGGGAAAAGATAAAGACAAATGAGTTCATATGGCTAAGAAACTTCAAAGTGAGTCAGGAGGTCATTCCAGCAGGATCTCATTGACTGCCAAATTGGAAACCACCCTAAATAATGGGGGTCCTGAGGGCTCTGGAGACACCCAGGCACTATGGTCAGGGCAGATAGCTCATGAATTTGGTGCTTTGCCAGTGGGCCCTACTTTGGGGTTTGTGCTCCCCAGTGTGACAGAATTGACTCAGTTGTGGTTTCCCTTCACATACATGGCTTATGAGTCCCTTCTATTTGAACCTATAGTTGGTGCTGGAGTCGGTAGGTATATACGTCCAAGAGACTTCAATCTTCAGACTGTCCATGTGCCAGCTGGAACCTGAGCCTCAGCAGAGTTGCGACACCTATTCTCCACTTCATTGGACTCACCCAGGACAACTAACAAGGAGTTGATGATGGACAACCACCATACAAAGGAACCAAGAGTCTACAACTGCAAGAGAATCCAACCCCACCAGCCATATGGGACTGAAGCCACCTTTCAATTAGAGATGGAGTGGGCATCACCATCCCAGAATCCTCAGGATTGGGGAATGAATGATGGACCAGAGTGGACTTACTGGTATTCTACCATAGACATATTGTGATTCTAGCAATGGAAGAAATTATATCACTGATGTGGAGGCAGCGGCTACTGGAGGTTCTGAGGTCAGGGAGAGGGAAAACAGGTGTAATACAGGGACATTTTCAGGTCTTAGGAATTGTCCTGAATGACACTGGGATGACAGATACAGGCCATTATATATCTTGTCATAACCTACAGAATTGTGTGGGAGAGAGTATAAAGTAAAATGTAAAGTTTGATCCACGCCTAGTGGCAATGCTCCAAAATCTGTTCGTGAATTGCAATGAATGTACCACACTAATGAAGACTGTTGTTAATGGGAGTAAATATGGGCAGTGTGGGCGGCCGGGCATACGGGAATTCCCTATATTTTTTACATAACATTTATGTAATCTAAATATCTTCTGTTTTTATTAAAAATTATTTTTAAGAAAACCTCCCCAAGCTTCTGCGATGACAAAATTATATTCTCATAGACTTCAAAATCAGTCGATTCTGACTGCCTTACTGTGCTGCTTCCTGAAAGGACCCAGTGATGTCTAACAATAACTGCTTGCACTACTGGAATCGCATTTGTGGGGTCCACCAGGCTCCGGCAGACAGCTGACTCAGAGAGAGCAGTTTTCACTTTTGGGGGGTTTCTTTGGATGGGAAGGGTCTGGGGGAAGCCTTCAGGTACTAGCAGAGGCCCCTGTCCCCTTGGGGGGAGGGGGTTCCCACCCAAGTTGCTGGCCCCAGGAGCCTGTCGCTTGGTGGAAGGAACCGCAGCGTCCCCTGCTGGTTGGGATGACTCCAGCCTCTCCAAATCATGGCCTGATTTGTCTCCTTCCCAGGGCACCAGGACAAGTCCCCAGGGTGCTAAATGAGATGACAGTGTGTCACACAACCCAAACTACTGCAGGTTCTTAAAAGGTGCAAAGACTTTCTCCTCTGCCAAGAAATGGTGCCTTCCCCATCTCCCACCCACTTTACCTGGGCAAGCCTCTGCCCACCACTTGTGAGCTCCTTGAGACAAGCCAGGGGTCCCCAGTGCCTCGATAACCTTTGATGAATGCATGAATAAAGCAGGAATACAAGGGAAAGTATGAAACTCTCCTTGAGTTCAAGGAATTGGATGACAAGCATTTATGAAATGACTAAGCTTTATAAATTACACCAGCAGTTCTCAAACTGTGGCCTGGGGAGTATCAGAGTTGTCTCAGTTCCCTCCAAATGATCCAAGCAGTTAAAACTCTTTTCATAATAATCTAAGACAAGGGGTGGCAAATAATTTCTGGAAGCGACCAGATAATTCTTTTAGGCTTTGCAGGTCTAACTACTGGACTTTGCTGTTGTAGGGCAAAAGCAGTCATGGATAGTGGGTAAATGAATGGGGGTGGATTTGCTCCAATAAAACTTTATTTACAAAAACAGGCAGTGGGGGGAAGCAGACTTGGCCCAGTGGTTACGGCATCCGCCTACCACATGGGAGGTCCGCGGTTCAAACCCCGGGCCTCCTTGACCCATGTGCAGCTGGCCCATGCGCAGTGCTGATGCACACAAGGAGTGCCCTGCCACGCAGGGGTGTCCCCAGCGTAGGGGAGCCCCACGTGCAGGGAGTGCGCCCCGTAAGGAGAACCGCTCAGTGCAAAAGAAAGTGCAGCCTGCCCAGGAATGGTGCCACACACACGGAGAGCTGACACAACAGGATGATGCAACAAAAAGAAACACAGATTCCAGGTGCCGCTGATAAGGATAGAAACGGTCACAGAACACACAGCGAATGGACACAGAGAGCAGACAACTGGGGGGGTGGGGGGGAAGGGGAGAGAAATAAATCTTTTTGAAAAAAAAATAGACAGTGGGCCAGATTTAGCCTATGGGAGACCATAGTTTGCCAATCCCTAATTTAAGACACTATTTCCCTTTTTCAGATTCATTTTCTCACAAATGCACTTGGGAATTTCCCAGAAGCTAAATGACATTAGATACCACAACAGACTGAATGCAAAAATATATATAAGTGACAAATATAATAAAAACTAATTCCTGGAAGAAAGCTAGAGAATAATCTAGGGACTGGATAACATAGTGAACCTGGAGGTGGATAAAGATTGCAGTTAATAGTACAAATACAAGAATGTTCTTCTATGAACTAGAACAAATGTATGTCGCTATTACAAGGTGGTAAGAATATGGAGACACATGGGAAAAATATAATTAATGTAACCTATCGACTATAGTTAACAGCAATACTGCTATATTCTTACATCAATGCCAAAATGTACTGTGTTAAAAGGGGGGGGAGGGGCGTATGGGAAAAATATGCCAAATGTATGCTACAGTCCGTATTTAGTGGTAATAATCTGATGGTGTTCTCTCATAATGTGTAAAAATGTTCCACAACAATGTAATGTGTTGGAGGGGTGTTGTAACAGGAATTCTGCACACTGTGCATGATTGTTCTATAAGTTCACAAATTCTCTAATAAATATATATATTAAAAATAATAATAAAAATAGCTCCTGGGTTTTCTCATAACCAACACAGAGGTTAAACTCTCTGAACCCATGCAGACTTCCTCTTGAGCGTCCTCTTTGAAAATTCCTCACTGAGGCAGCAAACTGGATAACCAATCAAGCCTTACAGTTGGCCCACTTGCCCTCAGCCTGCTCCCAGAGACAGTCAAGACGACCTTTCCAAGCACAGAACTCAAGCTAACTTCCATAAAACTGCTCGCCCACCCTGAAAGCTACAAGTTGCTTTCACCTCTGTAACTGATCTAATTCCTTGCTGCTGCACCAGTTTTGGTGTCTTGAATAAAATGCCGTGTTCAGTGACTTGACTCTGATTTGTCTTTCAACAGTTGTCATCTGTTAAGCTAGACTTTAAAGAGATTTGCCAAACTTCGAAACAATGCCATACTTCTCATCTAAACTACTTATTTTGGAAAACATGGTTACTTTCCATAAAATATAATGCTTTTATGTTAACCACGAGTGAGTTTATCATTGCTCTATTTAAATGAATTAATAAATAAATATTATGAGCACGTCTCAGTTTTAAATCCTAAAATGACAAAAATAGATAGAAATAAAATCAAATACAAGTTCTTGGAGAACCTCAAAGATTTTTTTTTGCCTTGAAGATTTTTGCTGCGGCTTGCTCTGTCGGTGGCGGTGGGGTCTGGCTGCGGACGAGGGGTCGGTCCAGCTTGGTCGGACTCACCAGCCACCCTATTATGGGGGCAGCGGCTTGGATTTAGGCCTACCGCGGCTGTTCCCCTGCCAGGCCAGCAAACCACACTTCAGCCCGAGGGGTGACCGCAATTTTTAAGAGTTAAACCTAAGAAAATAGTAACAGAAGGCTGTAGAAATCAAGAGGCGGGGAAACGGATGTGGCTCAACTGACAGAGCATCTGCCTACCATATGGAGGGTCCAGGGTGCAATCCCCAGGGCCTCCTGTAGTGAGCTGGCCCACGCGCAGTGCTGCTACGAGCAAGGAGTGCCGTGCCACACAGGGGCGCCCCCGTGTAGGGGAGCCCCACACGCAAGGACTGTGCCCCGCAAGGAGAGCCGCCCTGTGTGAAAAAAGTGCAGTCCGCCCAGGAGTGGTGCCGCACACACAGAGAGCTGATGCAGCAAGATGACGCAACAACAAAAAAAAGAGACACAGTTTCCCAGTGCTGCCTGGCAGTGCAAGTGGACGCAGAAGAACACCCAGCAAATGGACACAGAGAGCAGACAATGGGGGATAGGGGAAAGAAAGAAATAAAATAAATGTTAAAAAAAAAAAAAAAAAGAAAGGAACAGGTGATGTTGAGACGGGAGTGCTGGGCTCACAGAGAAGTCTTGGCAGCAGAGGGGTTGGGCAGAAAGAAGACAAGACGAGGGGGAAGGTTGCAGGTTAACATCATGATGCCAGGGCCAGGGCGGGAGAGATGGGTGTGGGGCTGCTAGAGCCCGAGGAGCTGGGAGTTTGTGCTGTGCCTAGACGACGTGGGCAAAGTAATCTGGCCAGAGGCAGCAGGGCCAGGGGGGCTTTAAAACACTCTCGGAGGGAGCAGATGTGGCTGAACCGGTTGAGCGCCTGCTTCCCCAACGGGAGGTCGCACTACCTCCTTTAAAAAAAAAGCATTCTTGGAATGCCAGAGTCCTTTATTTTCACTGGGCGTTGGCTTTCTTCTTCTTAAACTAAATATTTGCCATTGCTCACTGATTGCTCCTCAGTATGGAAGATTCTACTCCTAAAACTCTTCCCCACAGATTTTGTAATCTGTGCCCAAACTGAGACCGCCAGCCACCGTGGATTTTGTTTGTTGTTTAGGTCCCAAATACGTGATTAACGCAGGGAGGGTGTTTCACTTTTTTATTTCTCTCAAGTTCCTTGTGCAAGATTTCACCTCTTCACTCTCCTTTCTGTGTCTTTTATCGCCATTTTTCCTTTTTGCAGTAGAACCAAATGAAAGAAAAAGGGTTTAATTCCATTAACTATTTTAGCTAATGAAATGGAACAAAGTAAAACATTGTTAAGAGCTTCTGACAGATAAATATTCCCTCCAAAATCATTCTCTCTTGCCATAAGAACTTCGGAAGTCTGCTGGCATTAGCTTAACTTTAAGAAGGTTCACCAAGTCAACCTGGCTAATTTTCCTGGCTTTCCCAGACCTCGCACATTTTCGTGTTTTTTCCCGTCAGGGAGCCAAGTCAGGTAGAAATGGTGTGGTCCCTGTCGTTTGGATTTGTATAAATAAATGTCAAGGGTCATGAGCCCTCAGATGCTGCCCAGAAGCCTGTGGCCTGCCCACCCCCGGCTGAGTGGTGCCCAGTGCAGGCGCAGCAAACGCAGGACTCCCAAATCGAAACCGCATGGACGTGTACTACTGGAAGCTGCCGTCAGCCAGATATGGGGAATCTCCTCATACTTCCCACACCAACTATTCTTTTTTTATAATTACATTTTTTTATTTTTAAAGAAACTTTAGATTACATAAAATGTTACATTAAAAAAATAAAAGGGATTCCCTTACGCCCCATTCCCTCCCCTGCCCACACTTTCCACACTTTCCCACGTTAACAACATCCTTCATTAGACACACCCACTATTCCTGAAATGAGTGTGAGCCGGTCTCATCTACCATACCACGCAGCAGCTCTGGCTTAGACTTAATGTGGGATGGATGGGGAGGGGAAAGGGAAACTCCTCAGACAAGTAAATGAGTCTTTTTTTTTTTTTAATTTTTTTCTCTGTGTCTCATTGCTCGCAAACTATCAATTGCCTGCACTTTTTCCCCCCAATCTCATCACTTGCCTCTTTTTCATTTTCTCTTAAATTTATTTTATTTTTCTCCCTCCTCTTTCAGTCATCCCTTCCCAAAGGCTCTGGAATACCTGTCACACAGTATAGGTACTGCTAATTAGTTCCACATTTTGAAAAATCAGGCAGATGTCTTAACAGAGGTTTTAAAAAACTGTCTTTGCTTAATGCTTGCTGTAAGTCTGACCCTGCGCTAGATGCTTTACTTACCTCACCACAGTCAGTCCTCACACCAGCTTCGCGAGGCCGGAGTGGCTCCCACGCCACAAGAGAGAAAACCCAGAGGAGTCTGGGGTTTGCCCCTAAGCCACACACCTCAGCGTGCCCTCAGCCCTCACCTCGGAGCCCAGAGTTCTCCGCTCCTCCCCGTGCTTCCTCCCGAGCTTGGACGCTGTGCCTGGCGTTTCATCGACCTTGACCCACGGCCTCGCCCTTGCTGTCTGTGTGTGCACAGGCCGCCCTTGACCCACCGCCTCGCCCTTGCCGTCTGTGTGTGAACAGGCCGCCCTTGACCCACCGCCTCGCCCTTGCCGTCTGTGTGTGCACAGGCCGCCCTTGACCCACCGCCTCGCCCTTGCCGTCTGTGTGTGAACAGGCCGCCCTTGACCCACCGCCTCGCCCTTGCCGTCTGTGTGTGCACAGGCCGCCCTTGACCCACCGCCTCGCCCTTGCCGTCTGTGTGTGCACAGGCCGCCCTTGACCCACCGCCTCGCCCTTGCCGTCTGTGTGTGAACAGGCCGCCCTTGACCCACGGCCTCGCCCTTGCCGTCTGTGTGTGAACAGGCCGACCTTGACCCACGGCCTCGCCCTTGCCGTCTGTGTGTGAACAGGCCGCCCTTGACCCACCGCCTCGCTCTTGCCGTCTGTGTGTGAACAGGCCGCCCTTGACCCACCGCCTCGCCCTTGCCGTCTGTGTGTGAACAGGCCGCCCTTGACCCACCGCCTCGCCCTTGCCGTCTGTGTGTGCACAGGCCGCCCTTGACCCACCGCCTCGCCCTTGCCGTCTGTGTGTGAACAGGCCGCCCTTGACCCACCGCCTCGCCCTTGCCGTCTGTGTGTGAACAGGCCGCCCTTGACCCACCGCCTCGCCCTTGCCGTCTGTGTGTGAACAGGCCGCCCTTGACCCACCGCCTCGCCCTTGCCGTCTGTGTGTGAACAGGCCGCCCTTGACCCACCGCCTCGCCCTTGCCGTCTGTGTGTGCACAGGCCGCCCTTGACCCACCGCCTCGCCCTTGCCGTCTGTGTGTGAACAGGCCGCCCTTGACCCACCGCCTCGCCCTTGCCGTCTGTGTGTGAACAGGCCGTCCTTGACCCACCGCCTCGCCCTTGCCGTCTGTGTGTGAACAGGCCGCCCTTGACCCACCGCCTCGCCCTTGCCGTCTGTGTGTGAACAGGCCGCCCTTGACCCACCGCCTCGCCCTTGCCGTCTGTGTGTGAACAGGCCGCCCTTGACCCACCGCCTCGCCCTTGCCGTCTGTGTGTGCACAGGCCGCCCTTGACCCACCGCCTCGCCCTTGCCGTCTGTGTGTGAACAGGCCGCCCTTGACCCACCGCCTCGCCCTTGCCGTCTGTGTGTGAACAGGCCGCCCTTGACCCACCGCCTCGCCCTTGCCGTCTGTGTGTGAACAGGCCGCCCTTGACCCACCGCCTCGCCCTTGCCGTCTGTGTGTGAACAGGCCGCCCTTGACCCACCGCCTCGCCCTTGCCGTCTGTGTGTGCACAGGCCGCCCTTGACCCACCGCCTCGCCCTTGCCGTCTGTGTGTGAACAGGCCGCCCTTGACCCACCGCCTCGCCCTTGCCGTCTGTGTGTGCACAGGCCGCCCTTGACCCACCGCCTCGCCCTTGCCGTCTGTGTGTGAACAGGCCGCCCTTGACCCACCGCCTCGCCCTTGCCGTCTGTGTGTGAACAGGCCGCCCTTGACCCACCGCCTCGCCCTTGCCGTCTGTGTGTGAACAGGCCGCCCTTGACCCACCGCCTCGCCCTTGCCGTCTGTGTGTGAACAGGCCGTTCTCCAGCCCTGTTGGGTGAATTGGGGGCGGGTCAGGAGAGGCTCCCTGCTGGCTTAAAAGCGAGGAGAGGAGCTTTCCTCAGGAGAGGCTGCAGGCCGTCGGGGCACTTGCCTGCCATTCAGGTAACGCGACAGCTTCTCCAAAAAGTAACGATCAAAATACCCGGGCAGGGCTCCATTTCCAGAGGGATAGGCAGGCTGGGACAGCTCTGTCTTTCCTGCCTCCAGAGACCCCAGGATAATGGCATAAAAGGGTAAGTTTATAAGGGTGAAAGCACCAAGGAGGGAATCTTAGGAAACACAATTTGTCACGAGCGTTTGGTTAAAAACCCAAAGATCACGCAGGTCCCGGAACCCTGGGAGAGGCTGGGGGAGGAGCACCCGCCCGCGGGGGGCGCCCGCCGCGGTGGGAACCGAGCACATGCGCGGAGGGCGCGGGACGCCTCCGCCCGCCCTCTGCCGGCTGCCCGCAGGCAGCCCAGCATTTGGCCTAAAGGCAAAATGACCGGAATTCTCCCTTTAGAAAGGAGAAGCACTGCCTGCGGTTAACGGGAGCGTTGACGCATGTCGATCCTGACTTTCCACCCAGGTTACCCTCCTCGCCGCCGTGGAGCCGGTTACCCAGCAGTCCCGGCCGTGCTCGCAGGCCTCCGCATCCGCGCCCCCTCCAGAGGACGCGGGCACGGTCTAGTCAGCATCGTGAGAGGTGGGAGAAAACACGTCCTCTGAAAATTGGAACAACGTATTAGGAAAATATGAACGAGTCCTTGGAAAGGAGGCACGCAATTGCTGAAATTTAAAAATCAGAATAGAAGGGATGAAGGTGAAGCATCTTCTAGAATATAGAACCACAAGCTGGAAAACTTGAAAAAAAGAAAAAAAGCTTAGAGTGAGAGACGTCCAAAGTCTGTCCAACGGAACTTTAGAAAGAGAGCAGAGAAAAAAATTGTCTTTAATAAAAAAAGCCATTATTTCAAAATGAATAATTAAAATTAAACCCAAATTTAAATAAATCGTTTTTTAAAAAATTTAATGAAAGCAAGCAGAATACAAAAGGTCAGATACACAAGGTCAGCTGAGTGCATCAGATACAAAAGGCCAGCTGAGTGCTGTACAAATAAATGCAAACTGACCACTTATGGAAATGCCACCTTGAAATTGCAGAACACGAAGGACAAGGAGAAGAATCTACAAATCTCCAGAAAGAAAATGCAACGTCATCCACAAAGGATCACAATCTGGATGGCATCAGCAATATTGAGTTCTAGAAGACAAGACTGCTGTGCCTTCAAAGTTCCAAAGGAAACTGACTGACTCAATAGTTCAACAGGCAGCTAAATTATCAATCCCAAGTGAGTTCAGAAATGATGCAACATGATAGATGAAACTCAAAAATATAATGTTGAGCAAAAGATGCCAGAAGCACATCCTAAATGCTTCCATTTAAAGGAGGTACTGGGGCAGGAAAACAAATCTAAAGTAATAGATGTCAGAATTGTAGTTCCTTGGGAGGTTGGGGTGGGGGGATTGACTGGGCAAGGACATAGAAAAGCCTTATAGAGTGCAGGTTGTGTCCCATATCTTGGCCCGGGTAGTGGTTACAGGGACATAGACATACAGAAATTCATCAAGCTCTGTGTTTAAGATGTGTGCACTTTTCTGTATGTGAGTTACTCTGCAATTTTTTGAAAGGTGTGAAAGCAGAGTGATAGGCTGTCCCTTTCTTTTCTGCCTCTGACCCTGCTATGATCATCAGTAAATTCACAGTTAGTGGAGAACCCCTCCCAATGCTGTCTGTCACATGCTAACAAATATTTGGCTTTCTTGTCTTTTTTTCCTACTAGCCAGCTGCAAGCTGGAAGGAACAGCCTTCCTTGATTCTGTACTTAGCTTTATCATCTGGTCCTCAAGCAACAGTGCTTTGTCTAGACCATTTTCCTCCAGTTGCATCTAGCACCAGAATCCCATGGGGGCAATCCTTAAAACAGATTGCTATGTCATTTTTTTGCTATTTTGAACAATTAAAGATTTAAAAATTAAAACACACACACAAACACAAAAGTTAAGATTGCTGGCTGTCACCCACTGAGGGTTTCTAATTCTGTAGATTTGGAGTTTGAGAGAGGTGGAGTCTGAGAATTCATATTCTAACAAGTTCCTGGGTGATCTGCTTTTCCTGAGACCACACTTTGAGAACCATTGGGCACACAACTCAAGAGGAAAATCATACCTTGTAGTGTGCTGGAACTAGCTGATACTGGCTCACAGGAGCTGATGTTAAACTTTGTGCGCTGGTTGTTAAATATAGCCATTATTAAAAATGAATATATAAACTTATACTAAATTATATTTAAAACAAATGTAATAAACTCTCAAAACTCATCACTTCCTAAATATTTTACTACCTTTAACCATTATCTATGTTCTTTATGTCTGAATGGTGGAAATACTGTATAATAATGTCTACTGCACATCTCTTCCCAACTTCATATTCAGTGATGTCACATTGGTAGCTTTGAAATCAGCCATGGTAGAGGCATTTACAAGATGGAAATTGGCAAACTCCACGAATGAGGGCTTGATCTATTGTTTTGTTGATTACTTAGACTTAAGAAAATGATAGAGAAAATGCAAATGCAAATTACACTTAAGAGTGTGTTATGTCTGCAGCATTTACTTTGTGAATAGCACAGTGAAGAAATATTCTTCCTTGGGGAAATATTCCATTCATTCCAAACAATTCTCCAATTCAGCAAAAAGTCACTCTTGTCATTGACAAAGTGAAGTCCTGAAACACAACATTCTTGTTTCACTTTCATCTCATTTGTTATCATAAACAAAAACATTAGCCAACATTATGTTGGACCTATGCTCACTCCTCAGTGAGCTGAGTGACTTCTTTGTTGAATTGGAGAGTAATAATTTATTCATACTCCGATTTTGTCAAAATATAGTCGAACTTTAACCATAACTGGGCTATGGAAATAAAAGTTTAGCAAAAAAATCAACAAAAGCATTGTGAGAATCAATTGGCTCTTTATATAAAAATATGGATCATAAAGAGTATTGCACATTTCAGGACTATTTGTAAATTTTGTGCTCATCCTTTATATCAATGAAATTTATAATCTTATATATTACATATATGTACATATTTTTGGCAGGTGAGTCATTTAACGTTTACGAGCCACTACTAATAGCAAGCAGCACTCTTTTAAGCATATCTAGCTAATGAGAACTGAAGTGAATGCAAGACATCCATGGTGGTTTTCTACCAAAAGAAGGGAAAGTGAGGTTATGAATGCTGCCTACTTGAAGGTCCTATGGCAGCTTGACAAAGAAAACTGGAGGGGAAACTGAGGCAACTGTATCGGTCAGGGTTCTCCAGAGAAAGAGAACCAACAGGAGATATATATATATATATACACACATAGATAGATAGATAGATAGATAGATAGATAGATAGATAGATAGATAGATACTTATTTCAAGGAATTGGCTCATGTGATTGTGAGGACTGGCAAATCTGAGATTCACGGGGCAGTTCAGCAGGTTGGTAATCTCAGGAAGAGCTGATGCTGCACTCTTAAGTCCAAAATCCATAAGGGGGGTGAGGAGTAGGGGTACATAGGAACCTCATATTTTTTAATGTTAACATTTTGTGTGATCCATGTATCTTTTTTAAAAATAAAAGATAATTTAAAAAATGAAAGCAAAAAAATAAAAAATTCACTAGGGAGGCTAATTGGCTAGAAACTCCAAGGAAAGCTGCTATAGTAGTCCAGAATGTCTTTTTTTTTTTTTTGAACCCTCAGTTCTTTCCTCCTAAGCCACCAATGAATTGGATGGGGCCCAAACACATTATCTGGGGTAATCTCCTCTGTTTAAAGTTGCCTGTTGTAGACGCTAATCACATCTACAAGATACCTCCACAGCAACATCTAGACTTCTGTTTGACCAAACAAATGGACACCATAACCTTGCCAGGTTGCCATGGGAAAAAACCGTCATCGGTATGTAAGCATACCCAGACTGCAAGACCTGATAAAAGAAGTTTAACCTGATTGTTGAAATAAGTGATTTATTTAGAACAAATCAGTTGAGTAATGCTGTTAATTTCAATTGTAATTGGCTTCATAGTTTCTTGTAAACTAAATTTGTTTTGTTTATAGTCATATAAAACAAACTAGTTTTATATAGCTATATAAAAACAAGGACTTTATTTTAAAAATTCCTTATTTTCTAGTTTTGTGCTTGGTATATTACTCAAGTAACTTTCTCATAAAAATCATCTAAAACCAAGCTGGGGATTAGAGGTCCATGCATTGTTCAACTCTGAGAGTAGAGGTACCTGTCTTTTAAGATGCTAAATGTTTCCTATTATTATTTTTAAATGCAGTAATTTTCACATGGCCTCTATAGTTAAAGTTGTTATAGACCCCACAGTAACTGCAAATCACTGGCAGACACCACATAATTCAAATGCAACCAGAAATTGTTTTGAAACTCCAGTAGTTCCAGTACCAATTTCCAAGCTCTGGAATTATAAGAGGAAAACAAAGCTGCATGCTATTTTGCTGCTTCACAATTTCCCCATTTATCAGTGGTCCCATCCTCCACCAGGGACCTCAAACTCTCCAATGGATCAAGTTATTTCCTCCTCAATAAGATGGCAAGATAACTCTTTCTATTTGGATTAATTTATGGGAGAAGAATCACAAGGCTGAGCCAGGACTCCTTGATCTGCATGACTCTGAATTTTTAATCTAGATGAGTCTTTAGATTTCACCTTGGCCCACATCTTAATTTTACAGGAGAGGAAACTAAAATGGAGAGAGACTGAGCTTTGCCAAGACCTGGCCAGGATGCCTGGCAGCTTGGAGTGAGGGTGGCCCAGCCCCTCTACTGTCCCACTTGTCCCACTGCTGTACCAGGGCTCGGTCCCAGGAACAGAATCCCCCCTGCCCCACAAGTACCAGTCTACAGACTGAATCTAATGTCTACCCTGAGAACCTGATCCATCACTGAACCCCCTTATGACTATTTCTTCATCTCTGAAGAAGAAGCTAACACTTATTAGCTCCTGGTAGTAACAGCTATTATTTGAAGACTCAGTATGTTCCAGGCACTCTCCAAAGTATTTCATATGTATTAACTCCTTTCTCCTTTCAATAACCCTAGGAGATGGGAAGTTTTATAGGCTCCAGTTTTACAGATGAGGAAACTGAGGCAGAAGAGATTAAGCTGACCATGGTCATAGCTCTTTGGGGATGAAACTGACCCTGGAGCCCAACACTCCCTCTCCAAAGTCCATGCCCTCACCCACCACCCTCCACAGACCCAAGCTTACACAGAGCACTGTTGTTGGTGTTTTGGAGACTACAGCTATGAACCTTTGCAATAACCCTTTGGAAGGTGCCCCTATTTTGCAGGAAAGGAAAATGAGGCACAAAGAAATAATACCTTTTCTGAGGTTGTGCAGATTGTTCGAATTGCAGATGAATTTCCCTTGACTCAAAGTCTGATTTTTTTCTATTGCACCCCTTGTCCCCTCCTCTGGTAAATGCAATTCTGCCAGCTTGGTCAATCTCAAGTTACTGTCACCTGAATGCATTATTAGACCTGGAAATGCCATTCATGATTTAAAGGACTGAACAAACATAAGATTTCTATTTGCTCAGAGCTGCGTGGGCTGCAAAGCAGGGAGAACATAGATAAGAGTGAATTCCATGTCTGTAGGGAGTCTGGAGACCTCTGGAGCTTCTCTGTAAGCTCACTTCCAGTCTAAACTCCTCCCTCCATATCCCCAAATAGGGCAGAATCCTTGGGGTGTGTTGTCAAGGGCCGCCAAGAACAGCTTCGGGTTTGATGACTCACTAGAAGGACTTGCAGAATTCAGAAAAGCTGTTATACTCACGGTTATAGGTTATTACCATGAAAGGGTACAGGTTAATACCGACTACAGTTAAGAGGCACATAGACTGGGGTCCAGGAGAAACCAGACTTGGGCTTCCGATGGTCCTCAGCCAGTGGAGCTGTCCAACGCTCTTCATTCTCCCAGCAACAATGTGTAGCTACACGGGTGGAATAGCATCACCCTAACTTTGGTGTCCAGGGTTTTTATTGGCATTGGTCCAAAAGCAGGGCTGAATTTCTCCAGCCTCCCCAGAGGTCAAACTGATAGAGCATGACTCAGGGTCCCCACCATGTGTCCCATTGTTAACATAAATTACCTGGCATGGCCCAAGGCCGCAGGTAGACATTGACCTTCTTATCAGGGAGGATATTCCAAGAGCTCAGAGGTTATCTCCCAGAGCCAGGTGAGCACCAGACCTTTCTTTGGAATGTGCACTGCTGTGGGATGTAAGCGTCCTGGACCTGCTGAGCCAACACTTTCCTGCAGAAAACACCGGTGAGTTCCCCAGGAACTGTCAGCACCAGAAGCTTCCTAATATCTTAGATTGTTTGCACAGGAAGGCACCTTCAGGTGGGAAACTGAGACCCAGAAGGGTGAATGCTGTCTCCATTGTTTCCAAACAAGAAGAGTGGTAGAACCTGCTTGAACGGTGCCTGGTCCATTGATTGCCCCTCTAGCACATGCTGCTCCACCATGGACATGGCCTGGGAAACAGTGCAAGGTTTGACCCACCAGGAGTGGGAGCTGGCAGGGTTCCAGCAGAGGAAGGAGAGGGGACTGTGGGCAGCCGGGTGCATCCTGCCTCCGCTGAGCTTTACACAGTGTTGTTGACTGTTTTACAAGCTTAGGTGCCCTAGTGTTGGTGGAATGCTCTGAGCTCTGGGTTTCTAGGTTCTTGGCTTCATCGCAAGAAAGAATTCAGACACGTGCCAGAAAAATGAGGCCAATGAAAAGAGTTTATTGAGAGTCAAGAAGGAGTGTGAGTACACACCCTAGGACACGGGCGCTGGCGTGCTGCAGGGCGAGGTGTGCGCGTGGGACCCCAGGTAGGGCTTTGTAAACCCTTTCCTCCTCCCCTCCCCATTTTAAGGAGGGGTCTAAGCTATTTGCTGTCCTGATTGGTTGCCTTCTACCTTGACCTGTTAGCTTTCAGGGAACCTTTCTGTTTGGAGTTATCCAGGGCTTCTTTTTTTTTTTTTTAAGATTTATTTTATTTATTCATTTCTCCCCACTCCCTCACTGTTTACACTGCTGTGTCTGTTGTCCTCCTTGTTTCCTTAGGAGGGAGCAGGAACTGAGCCTCATGTAGGAGGGAGACACCTAATTGCTTCAGCCACCTCTGTCCCTGCTTTGTTGTGGCTCTCATTATGTTTTTCTTCTTGTGACTTTTGTTGCATCATCTCATTACATCAGCTTGCCACAGCTGCCCACCGTGTCAGCTTGCTGTTTTCTTTAGGAGACGCCAGGAACCAAACCAGGGACCTCTCATGTGGTAGGTGGGAGCCCAATCACTTGAGCCACATTCCACTTCTGGGGCTTCTTTTGAGCCTGTGAGTTTCAAACAGGACCTTATGACCAGGGTCTTGGTGGGCTTTTCAGGGTAGTGGTTATAGCTTTGTTCTCAAGTAGCTGCCTCCCCTCAGGCGGGTTCTGGACAGGTTCTTGTGGCTGTATTCTGACCAGGGGGAGTCCCAGCTGTTATATCTTTACTCTGACCAGCCGCCTTCCCTCTTCCCTGAATGAACCTGCCTCACTAGACACCCAGGTGTTCCTCGGGGTTGCAATCTCCCTCCAGTGTGCAAACGACCACAATACAAGGAAATGAGGAACCATCAAGACCAAGTCCCTCCAAAGGTGTTCTGAACACATTACCCTTGGAACGCACAAATGAGCGTCTCAAATCGCTTACTTATATTTCCAAAGTTACCAAAAATAGTCTTGCAATTCTTTCTGCTTTGGGCAACACAAACCACACAGATTGGAAAATAAGCTTTTCTGCTGCCTTGTGGCTTGCTCACTTGCTTGTTTTCTATCCAAAGGCTACTACTCCATTGCTATGCATCCTTTGAAACTTCCTCTTTGGTTAGGATTTGGGAAATATTTGCTTTCTTAATGCTGTATCTGCATTTCCTGCTGAAATTGAGCTCTCGGCTTTGAGCAGTCCCTCTGAAACCAGAATCCGCTGACCAGATTCCCAGAGACACAGGAAATAAGAGTCTGCCTCCCAGAACTATGGAGAGGTTCAAGTCTCTTTCCTTTCTTGGGTAGCTGAAAGCTAAGGTCACTGACTTGATTTAGTGGTGGAGATGTTCTGCGTTCTAGAAACTAAGAGCAGCCATTTGTCTTATAGAGAAAAATTTTGAAAGCCAGGTTTTAATCAGCAACATTAAAGAAATCACTGATTTTTTAAAAGACTGGTGAATTCTAATTGCAGTCTAGATTTATTTTAAATCGTGAAACATAATTTTCGCTTGTGAAACAAGAGTGCTGGAAAATAACAGTAGGAAAGACAATGCAAACTCAATCTTAGTAGTAAGCATGGAAAGTGGGGAAAAAAATTTATTTTAAAGGACCTTATTGTTCATCCTTAGCAAAACTGTTTTTTAAAAGAAAAAAAAAATCCACAACTGCTCAGCATTCTGCAAAAGAAGCGTGCAAGTCTTCAACCTCCCAGAACAGTTTCTTGGCTGGGTGTGACTTGGCGCCCCTCCCAGGAAAGAGTGAGCAAGAGGAATGAGATCTGGCAGGCGGCAAGCACTGTGCTTTCCCCTGTCTGCACGATCAGTGGGCGGCAGAGTGCTGGGCCTCGTCAAAGAAGAAAGGTCTGGAGTCCCCATGGCTGACAAAACGAGGGCAAGGGGCACCGTGTTGCACAATTCCTGCCTCCAGCCCTGGGCTCTTGTTGGATGAGCATCAGGTCAGTTGACCGTTTACGTGTTCATCCCAACAGCCCTCCATGTGCCAATCCTGGACCCCATAGGTGCTCTGCTTTCTTTATATATATATATATACACACTTTCTTAAGTATATATATATATACACTTTTTGATTTTTTAAAAAGATACTTAGATTACATAAATATTACATAAAAAAATACAAGGAATTCCCATATGCTCCGCTCCCAACCCCTCCCACATTTCCCCACATTAACAACATCCTTCATTAGTGTGGTACATTTGCTACAATTGATGAACACACTTCGGAGCAGAGCTAGTAAGCATGGTATAAAGTTTACATTGTAGTTTACACTCTCTCCCTCACAATTTTGTAAGTTATCACAAGATATATAATGGCTTGTATCTGTCATTGCAATGTCATTCAGGATTCTTCCCAAGTCGTGAAAATGCCCCATATTACACCTGTTTTTCCCTCTCTCTCCCCTCAGAACCTCCAGTGGCCACTTCCTCCACATCAATAATAAAAATTATTCCATTGCGAGAATCACAATGTCTATAGTAGAATACTCTAGTCTGTCATTCCTTCCCCAGTCTTGAGGATTTGGGGATGGTGATACCCACTCCACCTCTAATTGAGAGGGACTTTTGATCCCATGGGACAGGTGGATGGGGTTATCTTGCTTGTAGTTGTAGACTCTCTCTGTTCTCTGGGGTGGTCATTGCCCATCATCATCTCCTTGTTAGCTGTCCTGGGTGAGTCCAATGAATTGGAGAGTAGGTGTTGCAACTCTGTTGAGATTCAGGGCCCAGCTGGCACAGGACAGCCCAACGATTTAAGTATCTTGGACATAAACCTATCAACTCTAGTACTAACTATAGGTTCAAATAGAGGGGCAGAAGAGCCATGTGTAAGGAAACCACAACTGAGTCCAACTCTGTCACACTGGGGAACATAAATTCCAAAGTAGGGCCCATTGGCAGGGCACCAAACTCCTGAGCTGCCTATAGTGTCTGAAGGTCTCTGCTATTTAAGGCAATATTTACTTTGGCAGTCAATGAGAGCCTGCTGAGATGTGCATAAGCATAACCTCTGGAAGGACCTCCTGACTCACATTGAAGTCTCCTAGCCATATAAACTCATTTGTCTTTACCCTTTTCCCCCTTTGGTCAGGGTCTTTTTCCAGTTGCATTGCTACTTGGTGCTTGGTAGTCATCCCCTAATGCCTGGGAGGCTCATCGCTGGGAGTCATGTCCCACACTGCGGGGAAGGTAATATATTTATATGCTGAGTTGGCTTAGAGAGAGGCCACATTTGAGCAACAAGGAGGCTCTCAGGAGGTAACTCTTAGGCACCCTATAATGCTAGGCTAAGTTTCAATTTCAAGAGTAAAGGTTCGTAAGTACAGTCATCAATATCAAGGGGCCATCCGATGGTTCATCCTCCTTCACTAGTCACTGCCCCTGTACTCAGGGGATTCTTGCTGTCCCATGAGAGAATGTGGCAGGATGGTCTGCTTTCTTGAGACCCTATTCTTAGGCTGAAGGGCAGAGTCAGCCCTGAAATGTGCCAGGCCTAGGGCAAAATGAAAACATGGGCCCATTCAAAATGATTACAAACTACAGGAAGGTGACAGGAGGCATCAAGACAAATGCAGTAGTCTCCTCAGCCGGGGACCTCCTGAGCCCAAGACCCTCCTGAGCCTGGGACCCTTTTTAGCAGAGACCCCTCCTGAGCCCAGGACCCTCCCACATCCAGGACCCACCTGAGCTCAGGAGTCTTGTTTCGTGTAAAAGCCTGTTAAAGAGAAAGCTTTTAAAGCCTGGGTCCAACATGTGACTAGATCCATTTTGTTACTCAGATTTCATAAAGCTGTAACATGTTTTTAAAAAAGAAAATTTGTTATGTTTTTTTGTTTTCACAATGCTTCCACAGTTGCCAGCAATGTCAATGCTCAAGTACATTTCCAATATCACACAGTTCAAAGGACAAGAGGGACAAAGACAGAAGCTCTGCTAATTCTGCTCTTAATTTCTTCAAATGATTCAGGTGCATCAACAACTGGCTCATGGACATGCCATCAAAATGGGTCCAGGCCATGCCATCAAAATGGGACAGAGCCTCCTCAGTGCCCATTAACCAAGCAACGCATGTTTTCTATTGGTAAAAAGAAAACAGGCCTCTGTTTGATGGCAACATTTTTTTTTAATTATCTGACCGATGGCTAGACAGGCTTCCATATTTCCAGGCAGCATGATATTAATTTAGAGAGCCCTGCAGCTGAGTGGATAAAACATGTGGTTAGCCAGTTTCCTCTTACCCAAGTGGAATATGCCAGAATATAAGAAAACAAAAGGGGAGGGATGGCTCCCTGCATATATACTATGTCTAGAAGCATGCACCCATTTTGAGTACCACAGTATTATTATTATTATTATAAACTAAAAGATGGCTGCTGTAGCTGTCAGTCTCCCTTGTTTTTTCTGAAATGCTAGTGCTTTTAGAACTTGTGCAGCAGTGCAGAAAACTGAGACAGAAGTGGATGCTCACCAATACCAGCCAGCCTCAGGTGGGGTGATGAGGGAGCAGGACGATGCTAGAGAGAGGAGGAGAAAACTCGAAATGCTCCTTTGGTTTGCTCTGCCAGGGTGTGTGTTTTCAAGCTAAGTTACTTTCTCTCCAGAGAGTGCTGGCGACAATAACCAGGGATGGGCTGAGGCATCAACAGCTGGGGTAGTTTGGGACTGTAGGTACTCGAGAAAATCATGTTCTTGAAACTGGTCTGTTCCTTTCGGGGTGAACCTATTGCAGATGGAACCTTCGGATTAGATTCACTGAAGGGCCATTTGATTCCATCACTTCAGGAGAGCTTTACCCAAGGTTGGTCTTAATCCTCTTAGTGGGGTACTTTATAAACAGGAGGGGGACTGAAAGAGCAGAAAGAAAAGGTCCAGGAGCTCAGAGAGGAGTCCACGGAAGCTGAGAGAGAAGCCACCCATGGAGCAACCGCAAGCTGAAAGCAAAGGAGCTGGAGGAGAAGGCAGAGACTGGCAGGCTGTGACAGAGGGGTCCAGGACCACCGGCAGCTCTGCCTTTGCTTGATGCCTTGATTTGGACATTTTTCTCAGCCTCAGAACTTTAAACTTATAAACTAATAAATCCCCATAGTAAAATCCAGCCTATTTCTGGTATATTGCCTTTAGCAAACTAAGACACCAACTATATTCAGTATTTCTGTAATCGTGCATAAATGTGTCCTATGTCATTTGTCTGCCTCCCATTTTGTTGGGGAATCAACCCTGTTACCACCTCCAGGGGAGACAGCCCAGGATGTCAACCCATCCCACGGTCTGCAGGTGTCAGGGCTGCGGCTAAAGCACGACTCTCATCTGTGGGTCACAGGGAAAGGTGGCGACCATCTCAGACTGTCCCTTCCCACACATTTATGTTTCCAGGTGGAATTAAATGGCTTTACCTTGCACTAGTAAATTCTCTCCCTCTTTTCCTTCACTTTATGTTTTATTTCTCTCATATAACCAGTAACATTGGCTGGTTCTTTTACGTTGGCTGAATAATCAGACTACCTCAATTTGTTTGCTTGTTTCCCTATTTAATGGCTCCAAAAACAGGATGTCAATATAGTTAGTATGGGTAAAGGGTAGGAGTCTCTGAATTCTTTCTGGCTGGGTTCAAATACCTGCCCCACCCTCCCTATCTGTGTGATCTTGAGCTCATAACTTAACCTCTCTGAGCAGCTGTAAAATGGGACCAATAGGAACTCTCCCCTCCTAGCATCATTTTGAAAATAAATGGAATAATACACATAATAATGCTCAGCTTAATAAAAATGCTTAGTAATTATCATGTGCCATTATTATTCCCAGATGTTGTATCACAAAGATACATATTGGGGAAGTGGACTTGGCCCAGTGGTTAGGGCATCCGTCTACCACATGGGAGGTCCGCGGTTCAAACCCCAGGCCTCCTTGACCCGTGTGGAGCTGGCCCATGCGCAGTGCTGATGCACGCAAGGAGTGCCGTGCCACGCAGGGGTGTCCCTGCATAGGGGAGCCCCACGCACAAGAGTGCGCCCCGTAAGGAGAGCCGCCCAGCGCGAAAGAAAGCGCAGCCTGCCTAAGAATGCCGCCACCCACACAGAGAGCTGACATCAACAAGATGATGCAGCAAAAAGAAACACAAATTCCCGTGCTGCTGACAACAACAGAAGTGGACAAAGAAGACACAGCAAATAGACACAGAGAACAGGCAACTAGGGTGGGGGGTGGGGAGGGAAGAGAAGTAAATAAATAAATCTTAAAAAAAAAACCAAAGATACATTTTGTCATTTGATTTTGTAAAGTGGTTGTACAATGTTGCCAGTACAACATGTGCACATTTCCTTACTGTAGCAGTTTGATATTATTGATGAATTCCAAAAAGAAATATTGGATTATGTTTGTAAACTGATCTTTTCCTCTGGACATATTAGATTCTATTGGATTCACAGGTTTACTTGATTACGTAATTATGTAAACCTTTTGTGCCTGTAGGTCGTTGAGTCCCCACCTTTTGGTGGGTGGGAACTCGCAGATAAAAGACATGGCAAAGGACAGAGTTGAGGGTTTTTGATGTTGGAGTTTTGATGTTGGAGTTTGATGCTGAAGCCTTAAGCTGGAGCCTTGGAAAGTAAGCTCACAGAGGAAATAGAAGCAAGCCCCAGAAAGAGAGTAACCCTGGGCCTAGGAAAAAGAAGCCTGAGGAAGGCCCTGGCAGATGTTGGCAGCCATCTTGCTCCAACACGTGAAAATAGACTTTTATAAATACCCTTTATAAAAACCAACCAATTTCTGGTATTTTGCATCAGCACCCCTTTGACTGACTAATACACTTACCAAATTTACCACATCAACATATCAACATCAGAGATTATTCTTTGCCAAAAGCAAGCTAACTGAGGTTTACTCTCCATGTTATAAAAAGAGACCATACAACTAAACAATAAAGAGGCAAGCAACCCAATTTAAACATGGGCAAAAGGCTTAAATAGATATATTTCCAAAGAGGAAATGCAAATGGCCAAAAGCACATGAAAAGATGTTCAACATTGCTAGATATTTGGGAAATACAGATAAAAACTACAATGAGATACCAATTCACACCTTATAGAAAACTACAAGTGCTGGAAAGGATGTGGAGAAATAGGAACACTCCTTCACTGTTGGTGGGAATGTAGAATGGTGCGGCCTCTGTGGAAGACAGCTTGGCGGTTCCTCAGGAAGCTAAATATAGAACTGCTGTATGATTTGGCAATCCCTCTACTAGGAATACAGCCACAAGAACTGAAAGTAGGAACACAAACTGACATTTTCACACAGATGTTCATAGAGGCATTATTCACAATTGCCAAAAGATGGAAACAATCCAAGTGTCCATCAACTGAAGGATGGATAAACAGTATGTGGTATATACATACAATGGAATATTACTAAACTGTAAGAAGAAAGGAATTTGGTACACATGTGACAACATGGATGAACTTTGAGGATACTGAGCAAATGAAATAAGCCAGAAACAAAAGGACAAATATTGTATAGTCTCACTAATACGAACTAACTGTGATGAGTAAACTCATAGAATTAAATGCAGGGTGAGATGATGAAAATCCAAGACAGGAGCTGAGAACAAAATAAAAATAAGAAGTTAAAGCCATCCCATTCCCTTTTATTCCTGGCCTGTGGGCTTTTTTATGTCCAACGGCCCCAGTTTTGATGCTTTAAGCCTGATAGAAGATAGAAGGGGTTTTCATTACTGATTTTGCCATCCATATTTTAAAATTCCATGCTCACTTTAGACACAGCTCTTAGAGAATGCAACTGTGTTGTTTTCTTACTTGTTGATTTTCAAGATGAAATTGGAATTATTTTGTGAATTTCTGGAAAAAAAAAACCTAAAAAACTCCTGATAAGTTCTAGAGAGATGTTTGCTCTTGAGCTGAGTATTCTGAGTTTAAATCCTGGCTCTCACCATGTGGTAGTTATGTGATTTGGAGCAAGATGTGAAGCCTGCTTTTCATCTCTAATATGGGATAACCCAGGCACCCACCGCACACAGGGTCTGAGGTTAAGATACTTACTCCATACTTGTCCTGGGTGGTGCTGCAGGAACAGTTACTGGACATTGTATGTCCTGCCATGGCCCACTGGGTGGACTGGGGGAGAGTGTAAACTACAATGTAAACCGCTGTCCATGTGGTGCAGCAGTGCTCCAAAATGTATTCACCAAATGCAATGAATGTCCCATGATGATGAAAGAGGTTGTTGATGTGGGAGGAGTGGGGTGAGGGGGTGGGGGGTATATGGGGGCCTCATATTTTTTTCATGTAACATTAAAAAAAATAAAAACAAAAGAAATTTTTAAAAATTCTATCAAAAATTTACAGTGAGAAAGATTTAAAATGAAGCAGATTTTTAAAAACTGGGGGGAAAAAAGATACCCCATACTTACTCAGACACCCACTTCCAGCAGGAGTCCCCTAAGCCTTCATCCCAGGGGCTTGAGTCTCTGTGCCTAGAAGCATCATGTGGAACTTGATTTCTGCCACAATTTTGAGACTCACAGGGTCCAGGTGGACCTCCTCATCGATCAGCTCTAGGGGTCAGGGGCATTCAGAAAGGAAGGAATGGAGCGTCCCCTGGGTGCCCCTGGGCATGTCTGAGCTCAGAGGTGTTTGTCTGGGACAGGGCTCCTGTCACCTGCTGCAGCCGCTGTCAGCGCCTGCCCCGACACCCAGGGCAGCAGGGCACGGCCAGCTTTGTGGTATCTTGGCCTCACAGGGCCCCCGGGAGGCAGGGTCAAGACCGCTGGCAGCAGCAGCTCCTAAGAGCAACCCAAGAAACCCTGCTGTCAGAACTGCTTCTGCCTAGACCACTCTGTTGATGCCGGCTGCTAGAGATTAAATCCTGTTGCCACCAAAGACCTGTTCAGGTCCTAGCCTGGCCCTGCAGGGGGGAACTCATTTGTTAATGGGAGTATCCAAGGCCCTATTAAGGTGAGGCCAAACTGGACCAGGCTGGGCCTTAATCCACTACGACTGGACTCCCTGGAAGCCGATGAAACTGGACACCGAGAAGAGTCAGCAGGAGCCAGACGAGGAGGTAGTCGGCCATGTGGGAGAAACAGACCGAGTTACGGGCTGCAGGCCAGCCCGCTCCAGAACGCCAGGCACCAGGGAAGGCACGGCGCTGCTGCACCCTTGCCTTCCGTTGGTTGAGCACCCGGTCGGTGGTACTTGTCATGGTAGCTCTGGCAGACTAAGACCCTGGAGATCCATGTCAGTTCTTACTGCTGCACCACAAACACAGAGGCATGACACAGCCGTTTACTCTGCTCACCCATGCGGTGGGTCGGGACACTGTGGGATTGGCACGTTTCAGCTCCATAATACCTGGGGCTTCCCCTGGCTGGGGGGTGCCTCAAAAGGCCGGAAGTGGAGGCTTCTTCACTCAGACGGCTGGTACTCTAGGCTGACCCTGTAGGGACCGTCGGCCGAGGCACCTGCTCGCGGTCACTCCTGGGGCTTGGGCTTCCCCAGCTTGGCAGCTGTGTTCCAAGAGGGAGAGTCCCAGGAAAGAGTGAGTGTCCAGGAGAACCAAGAGGAATGTTGTGGCCTGGCCTCAGAGCCAGGCAACCACTCTGCTGTCACGTTCTCTTGGCTCTGAGGGAGTCACTAGGGCTACCCCAGGTTTGGGGGGGGAGCAGTCGCTCTACCTCCTAATGGGGTCATGACAAGGTCACCTTGAAGGAAAGCTAGTGGGAAAGGAGATTTCCCTGTGGCTGTCTTTGGAAAATAGCCAAAGGCCATTTCTGGATATTTGCCAGCAACCCTTACTCAGAATAATGTTTTTAATAAATAAATACAATACACAGGATAGCAAAGGAAGCCAATTATATTCAAGCACAATTTTAAAATATAATTTGTGGTATAGTAATATACATACTTCTTTATCAACACATTAATTAAAAAACATCTAGGGTGCAGCAATCAGCTCACAATAGGCTGGCTCAAAGGGAAGGCAACGCAGAACTTTACGAAATAAAGGACAGAGAGAAAGATGAAAAAACACCAACAAAAAATTACAATCCATACCAAGAAACAGGAACATATGGCCCAGTTAAAGGACCAAGATAAGCCTCTGAATGACATAAAGGAGTTGAGGCAACTAATCACAGATGTTCAAACAAATCTCCTTAATAAATTCAATGGGATGGCTAAAGATATTAAGGATATTAAGAAGACACTGGATGAGTGCAAAGAATTTGAAAGCACACATAGAAAAGTAGCAGACCCTATGGGAATGAAAGGTGCAATAATGAAACTAAAAATACACTGGAGGGAAACGGACTTTGGCCCAGTGGTTAGGGCGGCCGTCTACCACATGGGAGGCCCACGGTTCAAGCCCCGGGCCTCCTTGACCCGTGTGGAGCTGGCCCATGCACAGTGCTGATGCGCGCAAGGAGTGCCCTGCCACGCAGGGGTGTCCCCCGCGTAGGGGAGCCCCACGCGCAAGGAGTGCACCCATAAGGAGAGCCGCCCAGCGCGAAGGAGGGAGCAGCCTGCCGAGGAATGGCGCCGCCCACACTTCCCGTGCCGCTGACGACAACAGAAGCAGACAAAGAAACAAGACGCAGCAAAAAGACACAGAAGACAGACAACTGGGGGAGGGGAGGGGAATTAAATAAATTTTAAAAAATAAAAATAAAATAAAATCTTTAAAAAAAAAATACTCTGGAGGCATATAACAACAGATTTGAGGAAGCAGAGGAAAGGATCAGAGAATTTGAAGACATGGGCTCTGAAAGCAAACATACAAAAGAAGAGATGAAGAAAAGAATGGAAAAAAATTGAACAGGGTCTCAAAGAACTAAATGACAGCAAGAGATGTGCAAACATACCTGTCATAGGTGTCCCAGAAGGAGGCGAGAAAGGAAAAGGGGCAGAAGGAATATCTGAAGAAATAATAGTGGAAAATTTCCCAACCCTATTGAAGGATATAGATATCCATGCGCAAGAAGCACAACGTACTCCCATCCAAATAAATCTGAATAGACCAACTCCAAGACACATATTAATCAGAATGTCAAATGCCAAAGACAAAGAGAAAATTCTGGGAGCAGCAAGAGAAAACAATGCATAAACATATAAGGGATACGTGATAAGATTAAGTGCTGATCTCTCATCAGAAACCATATAGGAAAGAAGGAAGTGATGTAATACATTTAAGATACTACAAGAGAAAAACTGCTGGCCAAGAATTTTATATTCATCAAGATTATCTTTCAAAAATAAGGGCAAGATTAGCATATTCCCAAGTAAACAGAAACTGAGAGAGTTTATAACAAAAAGACCAACTTTGCAGGAAATACTAAAGGGAGTGTTATAGCCTGAAAAGAAAAGACAGGAGATAGAGGCTTGGAAGAGAGTCTAGAAATGATGACTGTATCAGTAACAGTAACAAACGGGACAAAAATAAAATGGACAGATAAAATGCTAAGATCAAAATGGATGAAATAAAAACTTCCTTTATAGTAATTACATTGACAGTGGATTAAACTCCCCAATCAAAAGACACAGACTGGTGGAATGGATAAGAAAATATGAGCCACCTATATGCTCTCTGCAAGAGACTCAGCTTAGACCCAAGGATACAAATACATTGGAAGTGAAAGGTTGGAAACGTATGTTCCATGCATGCAGTAAGAAAAAAAAAAAAAAAAGCTGGGATAGTGTAGCAGTTTGATAGGCAAAGGACAGAGTTGAAGCTTCTGATGTGGGGATTTCTGATGTTAGAGTTTGATGTTGAAGACCCGGGACGTCAGCACCCAGAGGAAAGAGAAGCCAGCAACAGGAAGGAAGGAACCTTGAACCCAGAGAAAAGCAAGCCCCAGGAACATAGGAACCCAGGAAGCCTGAACACTCGCAGACGTCGGTAGCTATCTTGCTACAAACAGGCTTTGGTGAGGGAAGTAACTTATGCTTTATGGTCTGGTATCTGTAAGCTCTTACTCCAAATAAATACCCTTTGTAATGCCCATCAGATTTCTGATATTTTGCATCAGCACCCCTTTGGCTGACTAATACAGGTAGCAATACTTATATAAAATGATATAGACTTTAAAAGCAAAACTATCGCTAGAGACATGGAAGGACATTACATGTTAATAAAAGAGATGATTCACCAGGAAGAAATAACTATCATAAATGTATATGCACCTAGCCAGAGTGCCCCAAGATACATGAGGCAAATACTGGCAAAACTGAAGGGAGAAATAGACAACTCTACAATAATAGTTTGTGACTTCAATACACCATTCTCAGCATTGAATAGAACATCTGGGCATAGGATCAGTTATGAAACAGAGTTTGAATAATATGATAAATGAACTAAACCTAATAGACATATACAGAACATTGCACCCCAGAACAACAGGATATACATTCTTTTCAAGTGTTCAGGGATCTTTCTCCAGGATAGACCATATGTTGGGGGTCACAAAGCATATATCAATAAATTCAACAAAATCAAAATTATACAAAGAACTTTCTCTGATCATAATGGAATAAAGTTGGAAATAAACAAGTGGCAGAAAAAGAGAAAATTCACATCTATGAAGATTAAACAACACACTCTTAAATATTAAATCAGTAGGTCAAAGAAAAAAATTCAAGAGAAATCAATAAATATCTCAAGATGAATGACAATGAGAATACAACATATCAGAACCTATGGGATGCAGCAAAGGCAGTGTTGAGAGGAAATTATAGCCCTCAATGCTTACATTAAAAAAGAAGAAAGAGCTAAAATCAATGATGTAACTACACAGCTGAAGGAACTAGAAAAAGAACAACAAACTAATCTCAAAGCAAGTAGAAGGAAGGAAATATCAAAGATCAGGGCAGAAATAAATGAAATTGAGAACAAAAAAAACAAAAAAAAAAACAATAGAATTAACAAAACCAAAACTTGGTCCTTCAAGAAGATTAACAAATTGACGAACACTTAGCTAGACTGACTAAGAAAAAAAGAGAGAAGATGAAATAAATGAAATAAAAAATGAAAATGGGAACATTTCTACTGACCCCACAGAAATAAGAGAGATCATTAGAGGATACTATGAACAACTACATGCCAAAAAGCTAGACAATGTAGATGAAATGGAAAAATTCTTGGGAACATATAAACAACTTACACTGACCCTAGAAGAAATAGAAGACTTCAACAAATAAGTCACAAGTAAAGAAATTGAAACAGTAATCAAACAGCTCCCCAAAATGAAAAACCAGGACCAGACAGTTTCACAGGTGAGTCATACCAAGCATTCAAAGAAGATTTAAACCAGTCTTATTCAATCTTTTCCAAAAAATTGAACAAGAAGGAATGCTACCAAACTCATTCTATGAACCAATATCACCCTAATACCAAAACCAGGTAAAGATATTATGAAAAAAGAAAATTACAGACCCATTTCTCTAGTGAATACAGATGCAAAAATCCTCAATAAAATACTTGCTAATCGAATCCAACAACACATTAAAAGAATTATTCATCATGATCAAGTGGGTTTTATACCTGGCATGCAAGGCTGGTTCAACACAAGAAAATCAATCAGCATAATACACCATATTAATAAATCAAAGAAGAAAAATCACATGATCTTATTGATTGACACAGAAAAGGCATTTGACAAAATACAGCACCCTTTCTGGATAAAAATACTACAAAAAATAGGAATTGAAGAAAACTTTCTCAACATGATAAGGGCTATATATGAAAAAACCACAGCTAATATTGTACTCAATGGTGAAAGACTGAAAGCTTTTCTGTTGAGATCAGGGACAAGACAAGGATGCCCATTGTCACCACTGTTGTACAATATAGTGCTAGAGGTTCTAGCTAGAGGAATAAGGCAAGAAAAATAAATAAAAGGCATCCAAATCAGAAAGGAAGAAGTAAAATTTTCACTGTTTGCAGATGATATGATCCTATATCTAGAAAGTCCCAAAAAAAACTACAACAAAGCTCCTAGCCCTAATAAATGATTTCAGTAGTGTCAGGATACAAGATCAATATGCAAAAATCAATGCTGTTTCTATACTCCAGTAATGCACAATCTGAGGAGGAAGTCAGGAAAAAAAATTCCATTTACAATAGCAACTAAAAGAATCAACTATGTAGGAATAAACTTAACCAAGGATGTAAAGCACTTATATTCAGAAAACTATAATGCATTGCTAAAATTAATTTTAAAAGTCCTAAATAATTGGAAGAATATTCCATGCTCATGGATTGGAAGAATAAATATCATTAAGATGTCAATTCTACTCAAATTGATATCAGATTCAATGCAATCCCAATAAAAATTCTGCCAGCATTTTAAAAACAAATGGAAAACACAATTATCAAATTTATTTGGAAGGGTAGGAGGTCCTGAATATCCATAAACATCTTAAAAAGAAAAAGTAAAGTTGAAGGACTCTCATTTCCAGACTTTAAATCATATTACCTAACTACAGGGGTAAAAACAGAATGGTATTGGCATAAAGATAGACACAAAGACCAATGGAACTGAACTGATGGTTCAGAAATAGACTCTCACATCAATGGCCAAGTCATTTTTGACAAGCCTGTCAAACCCACCAAACTGGGGCGGAACAGACTATTCAACAAATGGTGCTGGGAGAACTGGATATCCATAGCCAAAAGACAGAAAGATGACCCCTGTCTCACACCTTATACAAAAATTAACTCAAAATTATTGAAGACCTAAATATAAAAGCAAGTACAATAAAGCTCCTACAAGAAAATGTAGGGAGTTATCTTCAAGACCTGGTGGTAGGTGGTAGATTCTTAAACCTTACACTAAAAGCATAGGCAATGAAAGAAAGCATGGATAAGTGGAACCTCCTCAAACTTAAACACTTCTGTGATCCAAAGAACTTCATCAAGAAGGTAAAAAGGCAGCCCACTCAATGGGAGAAAATATTTGGAAACCACATATCCAATAAGGGTTTGCTTTGCCTTCTATATAAAGAGATCATACAGCTCAACAATAAAAAAACAAGCAATCCAATTTAAAAATGGACAAAAAATTTAAATAGACATTTCTCCAAAGAGGAAATACAAATGACCAAAAAGCACATTAAAAAATATTCCATATCACTAGCTATTAGGGAAATGCAAGTCAAAACAACAATGAGTTATCATCTAACACTGCATAGAATGGCCATTATTTAAAAAACAGACAATAAGTGCTGGAGAGAATGTGGAGAAATAGGAACACTCCTTCACTGTTGATGGGAGTTTAAAATGGTGCAGCCTTTGTGGAAGATAGTTTGGTGGTTCCTCAGGAAGCTGAATATAGAACTACCATATGATCCAGCAATTCCTCTACTAGGAATACATCCAGAAGAACTAGAAACTATGACATGAACAGACATCTGCACACCGATGTTCATAGCAGTGTTATTCACAATTGCCAAAAGATGTAAACAACACAAGTGCCCACCAACCAATGAATGGATAAACAAAATGTGGTATATACATACAATAGAATACTGTGCTGCAGTAAGAAGAAATGAAATTGGGACACACGTGGTAACATGGATGAATCTTGAAGATATTATACTAAGCGAAGTAAACCAGACATAAAAGGACAAATATTGCATGGTCTCATTAATATGAACTAAACATGAAGAATAAAGACATGGAGTTAATACCCAGAGTATAGGTTATTAGGAGATAAGAGGAGGATTGATAAGAATTACTGATGCTTAATGTATGTAGAAGTTTTAATTAACTTGACTTATAAAAGTGTGGAAATGAATAGAGTTGATGGTAACACATTACAGTGAATAGCAACTGTTTTATAAATGGGAATGTGGCTGAAAAGGGTGGTCTGGGGAAGTAAATGTCAATTGAAAGAAAGCTAAAGAATAATCTAAGGATTGAATAACAGTGAATCCAGAGGTGGATGAGAATTGTGGCTGAGGGTATAAATGCAAGAGTGTCCTTCTGTGAGCTAGAGCAGATGAACATCACTATTGCAGGGTAGTGGGAATGTGGAGAAGCATGAGAAAACTACAACTGGTGTAACCTATAGACTGTGCTTAACAACACTACTATAATATTTCTGCATCAATGCCAAATATGTACTGTTGATAATAGAGGTGTATGGAAAAAGTGTGCCAAATGTATACTATAAACCATGGTTGGTTATAATAGTCTGATATTATCTCATAATCTGTAAAAAATGTTCCACCATGGTGTGGTATGTTGGTGAAGGGGCTTTGTATGGGAATTCTACACACATGTATGTTTGTTTTGAAAGTTCACAACCCCTGTAATAAAAATAACTAGTTTTTAAAATAGGGTGGGTTCAGGGAAAAATACACCAAATGTAGGATTGGGACTATGGTTAGTAGTACTATTTTGACAATGCTCTTGCATAGTTTTAACAGATATTCACAGCAATGCAAAGTGTTGGTGGAGGGGTGATGTATGAGACCCCTGTATGATGTTATATATGTTTATTTTGTAAGTCCACAATCTTTAATATACATTTAATGTTTATGCATGTCCATGTGTGAATGATATACTTCAATAAAATATACATTTTAAAAAAGAATATAGGAAACTAGTGATTTTTAAATATATATGTATATTCTATTGAGCTCTCTAATTAACTTTAAGGAATTTGCCATTGATTTTCCATGGTTTTTTTCCCCAATTTTACATCGATCATCACATGATCATGAGATAATTTTCTTTTCATTCCCCATCTCATTTCTGCTTCAAATCATATTAAATTTGGTGGTGAAGTTGGCCCAGTGGTTAGGGCATCCATCTACCACATGGGAGGTCCACAGTTCAAACCCCGGGCCTCCTTGACTGGTGTGCAGTTGACCCATGCGCAGTGCTGATGCGCGCAAGGAGTGCCGTGCCACGCAGGGGTGTCTCCCACGTAAGGGAGCCCTATGTGCAAGGAGTGCGCCCCGTAAGGAGAGCACCCAGCGTGAAAGAAAGTGCAGCCTGCCTAAGAATGGCGCCACCCACATGGAGAAATGATACAACAAGATGACGCAGCAAAAATAAATACAGATTCCCATGCCACTGACGACAACAGAAGCGGACAAAGAAGACGCAGCAAACAGACACAGAGAACAGACGACCGGGATGGGGGGTGGGGGAAGGGGAGATAAATAAATAAATAAATCTTTAGAAAAATTGAATTAAATTAAAATGGTGATGGTATTCCTGATTATAAGGAGATTCCTTGACTTTCCATTGTTAGGAATGACAATGGTGTGTTGCAACAAGCAGGATTTTCTGGAGGTCACCCCAAGGATTCACTCTGTGTTTCCTGGATATGAGGACCTGAGAGGGCTTGCTGGCCCTCTTCTCCCAGCATGGTTCCCATGGCACTAGAGGCTTCCTCGGTTTTCCCCCAGGGGAAGGGATTGCTTCATTCCCTTGCCTTCTGCACAACCTTGGACCTGATGCTGGGCCTCACCTTGGGCCCAGAGGATGAGAGAAGACAAGAGAGCAAGCAGGAACCAGTGCGACCAGAGTGAGCCTGATCATGCCTGAGCCCCTGTGGAGTCTGTCTCCACTGTACTATTTGGATACAACTCAGTTCCCCTAAGCCTTAAAGAGGCACAGGGTTCAGGGCCTGGCCCACTCCATGCTCTGCTACAACAAACCCACCCTGAACTGACAAGCCAAGAACCTGTTTAGGTGGCCAATCACTTTTCCTTGGATAACTTTGGCTGTTTGTCATTGGGCCCCAATTGGTCACAGTGCTGCCATCCATGCACTGGCTGATGCTTGCTCCTTTAAGCTACTTGCTTCTGGGTTACTCTCTCATAGATAATCTAAGGCCCCATCCCTCAGAGTCTAATCTCTCGATCAGACAGGGAACTCAACTTAGCCTTCTGCTCTGTCAGAGTCTTAATTTTTCTCTTAGCACCACTGACCCCAAAATGTCTAAGCAACTCCTACAAACATCTGTTACCCAACTCCAGACTGCCTGTTACCATGGAGCCTATTTATTCCCCCACTTTCTTATTTCATATTTGCCCAATATAAAGAAATCTCACTTTATTTTTTTTTTCATATTTGCCCAATGATAAAGAAATCCCAGAAGCCACTGCTCTAAAAGGACCCTCCCTGTCTAGAAGATGTCCTGGAAGACCTCTCCATGAGATGGTGGGGACCAGGAACCCTGCATATCAACCCGCTACTTTTCCCTTCCCATGTAAAGCCTACCCCCTAACCCAACCTTGTGTGCTTGTGGAATTTTCCCCATTCTCTTGCCAAAGAAACATCAGCCCTGGAGGGACCATCTGGCATGACAGATGGACTGTTTCCTCTTAGGAGAGATTTTTGACAATTATAATTAGTGTTTAATTCCATCAAATGTATATGATTTGACTTCATGAATCAATGTCATGTTAAAAGATTTCTTCATTTTACTTCATACCTGCATTCCTGGTATAAAACCAGTTTGATTATGTTGGATGCTTCCTTTACTGTTTAGATAAGTTTGACTTACTAGTCTTTTAGTCAGAATTTAGCTAATTTGTGATAGGCAGCCTCCACCATGGCCATCCAATGATCCTCTTAGTATTCACACTCCCTTGTGTAATTCTCTCCACCTGATCGTGGGCTCATCCTAGTGATTCAGGCTTCTAGGAAATAGAATAGGGCAAAAGTGATAGGGTTAAGCTACAAAAAGACCGACTTCCCTCTTGGGCGCCCTCTCTTGTTCTCTCCCCCACTCTCTTTGTGGGAAACCAGTTGCCATGTTGTAAGCTGCCATAGAGAGCAGCCACATGGCAAGGAACCAATGTCCTTGCTGTTTACCAGTGAGGACGTGAGCCTGGAAGGCATAGGAAGGAGCCTGGAAGCAGATAATCCCCCAGTCGAGCCTTCAAGTGACTGCAGCCTCAGTCAACACTGCAATGAGCCCTGCAGAAGTCCTCCCTAAGCCTGCACTCCTGACCCACAGAAACTGTCCAAATAAACGTTTGTTGTTTTAAGCCGCTAACTTTTGGGGCAAGGTAATAGGCAGCAATATATAATGAATACAAATAGCCTTAACTGAAATTCCATCTATAATTTTTGGAAGATTGGAGAACTGTCATATTTAAGTTTTGGTATATGCATCATACATCATTAATGAATTGGGGAGTTTTCAAACTTCAATTATTTAACAATATTCCTTTAAGCATTCAAATTATCACTTGTAAAATCATTTAGGTCTGCAGCCAGTTAAGCTGACCATCTCCCTCTCCCCATGGGGGCTTGGTGTTCAGCAGCTGCAAATGGCAGCCGCGTTGGTAATATACACACCTGTTGCTTGTACGGGTTTCTCTACGGGACCTTGGAGACAGCCCTTGCCTGTTGATGGTCCTGTCCAACCTTGTGTCATCCCCAGTCTAGGCTCCAGATAGGTATGCGAGGTGCCTTTGCAAAGCCTCAGGGGCGGTGGCCTGGATCCACATCAATCAAGTCATCATGTCCATCCACACTAAGCTTCAGAACAAGGAGTACGTGATCAAGGCGCTGCACAGGGCCAAGTTCAAGTTCCCTGGCCAACAGAAAATCCACATCTCCAAGAAGTGGGGCTTCACCAAGTTCAATGCTGATGAATTCGAAGACACGGTGGCTTACAAGCGCCTCATCCTAGATGGCTGTGGGGTCAAATACATCCCCAGTCATGCCCCCTTGGACAAGGGGTGGGCCCTGCACTGGCAAGGGCTTTGCCAGCACTGCCCTCACCCGACCTGTGCCACCCAATAAATGACTTTCTGGCCATCTTAAAAAAAGTCATTTCAGAATGGAAGCTTTTGTTTTTAACAGAATTCTTTACTATTTCAATTTGTTCCAGTGTTCTTAGTATATTCAGATGTTTCTTTTCTTGGGTCAGTTTGAGTCATTTATTCTTTTCCAGAAAGTCATTCATTTTATTAAGATTTTTCAAATTTATTAGCATAGAAGTATACTGTTCTCTTCTTACGTTCTTCTTATAACCCATTTCTCATTTCTCACTTTGATTATTTCAGGTTCTCTTTCATTACATTTTCTATAAGTTATAAATATGTTATTGTTTGAGCGTGGTTGGGGCTGTCCCCAAAGTATCAGCTTTTGAATTTATGTATCAATTTAGTATTTAATAGTCTCTCATAACTGCCATTTTGTTTTCTTATATTCATAAAAGTAGTCTGCTTTTTGCTGATCATGTGTTTTAAGTAAAGTTTGTTTGGATCATTCTTTTTTACTATGATTTTTTAATAATGAAATAATTGAAGGCTATTATTATTTGTTAGTTTTCATTGCTGAAGTTTTCTAAATTAATTTGCTTTAGTCTTTGACACATTTCCAAAACTTTATAAATTTCCAAAACTTTACCGTGTGTGTAATTAATTCACATCTTTATTACATTGTATCCTGTGGTAGACAGAGTGACCGTGTGTGATGATATAAAGCTGTATGTACCCCAGAGAAACATGTTCTTCAATCTAATCCATTCCTGTGGGTGTGAATGCATTGTAAGTGGGACCATTCGACGAGGTTACTTCACTTGAGACGAGTATGGCCCAGCCTAGGCAAGATGGGTCTTAATCTTATTCCTGGAATCCTTTATACGCAGAATGAATTCAGACACCAGAGGAAAAAAGCCACGGGAAGCAAGGAGCTGAATAATGAAGGAAAGGGGAGACCAGGAGGGGCCGCCACTTGCCTTGCCCCGTGACTTGACGAGCAGCAGGCAGGCCCAGAGCTCCACAGTCTTCAGAGAGAAAGCGCTCCTTGACAACTCCTCGATTTGGATGTTCTTTTAGCCTCCAAACCATAAGCAATAAATCTCCATTGTTTAAGCCGAACCATTTCATAGCATTTGCCTGAGCAGCCCAAACAACTAAAACACCACGTGTTCCAGTATTCCCAGGACACTCACAGGTATAGTTGGTGGGGAAAGGAAACTTATCTAGATGTCTCAGTGCACCTGTGAAAGCTCCAGCTCGCTGATACTCTTCACATTCCAGGAGAATTAGATCTGTAGCCATTTGTCTAGTTAATTGCTTTAACCTGAAAAGATAATAAAATGCATTTTATCTTCCCTGAGAGACCCAAATGATTCCAGATCAGATTAGATCTATGGGTTTAAGCCCCTAAAATGATAGGAAGACTGGAGCAACTACCTCCCTAAGTATTTACATTTTAAGCAAGAAGGAGCCCTGGAGAAATTTCTGTCTTACAAACCCACACACACACACACACACACACACAGGACTGTCAAGCTCCTGGAGAGACTGTATTTATATGCCAAAGGGCTGGAGTAAGTATTCAGGCTCATTATATCGCCAAGGGGATACTCTCAGGAGGGGAGGGGACTGCTGCCTCCTTCCCCTCTATAAACAGAGAAAAATCATTACTCCCTCGTTTCTCACCTATAGAGTGTCCTTGGCTCACATCATCCCAGGGGTTAAATGCCTGAGGCAAGGGAAGTAAGGCACTGCTCCTGTTATCTGTAGTGAGGTATTTAATAGGAAACCTGTCTCTGATCCAGAATGCCTTGTGTTTGCACTCAGGATGAAATTTTAAAAGTTGAATATTTAAAACCCAACACGTAGGGGAGCAGATGTGGCTCAAGCAGTCGAGTGCCCACCTCCCGTATGGGAGGTCCCAGTTTCAGGTCCCAGAACCTCCTGAAAAAAACAAAACAAACAACAAGTAAAACAAATGGAAAAACCAACTTAGGGCAGCTAATGTGGCTCAGTGGTTGAGTCCCGGCTTCCCACTTATGAGGTCCTGGGTTCAATCCCCAGACCCTAGTATCTCAAGAAATAATAAATAACATAAAATAAAACCCAACACAGAAAAATGATTAAAATGGTAAATTTTGTGTTGAATAAATGTGTCCACAATAAGTTTTTTTATAAAACACCTGTTATCGCAACATAATTATCAATAGCTGCCCCTTTTGTAATAAGCCAGCATATTAAAAGAATGGAAAATGATTGTTTTAATTGATAAAAAATAATAAAATTCAACACATATCTAAGATTTTTAAAAATCAAGTCTCTTAGTAAACTCAGAAAGTTTCAATCAACTTCCTTAACTTGATTAAAATATACCTGCCAGAAACCTCCAGCAAATTTCACACTTAATTAGAAATATCAGAAATCTCATTAAAATCTGGAAGACAAGAAGTTTCACTGTCATTGCTACCAATCCACTTGGTATTTGTGATCCCAGCCAGGAGAAGGAAAAAGAGAATTCAAAGTATCAAAATTATAAATAAACTGGAAAAGAAACACCTATTTACTGATGCACAATCATTTAAATATAAAATCGAAGAGAGTCTTAGAAAATTATTAAAAAGAGTAACTGGGGAAATGGGTATGGCTCAAGTGATTGGGCTCCCGCCTACCACACGGGAGGTTCATGGTTCATTTCCTAGTGCCTCCTGAAGAAGACAACAAGCTTGCAAGATGGGCAGGCACAGCAAGCTGATACAAGATGATGCAACAAGAGGCACAAGAACAAAAACAAAATGAGAGACACAGCAAAGCAGGGAATGGAGGTGGCTTAAGTGATTGGGCGTCTCCCTCCCACATCAGGGGTCCCAGGTTCAGTTCCTGGTGCCTCCTGAAAAAAAAAAGAAACAAAAGAAGACAGACACAGCAAGTGCAAACAATGAGGGGGTGGGGAGAAATAAATAAATAAAAATAAATCTTAAAAAAAGAAGAGTAACTGGACTCAGCAAGATGATTAAAATAATGTATATGTCTAAAAAGTAATGTATTTTATACACATTTCAAAATGCGTTAGAAAAAAGAGAGCTCCATTCATAATGGTGATAGAAATAATAAAACCCTAGGAACCTGACAAGAAGTAGACAAGACACATACAAAAAAAATACTAAATTTTCTGAAAATAAAAATGGTCTATTTAAATGGACAAATGATCTTCCATTGTAAGACACAATGTATAAGCCGTAGAAACAGAAAGTCATAAACCCCAAAAGGTTGATTACTGTTTGTTTAAAATTATAATTGAGGGAGTGGATGTGGCTCAATCAATTTGGAGCCTGCCTCCCACATGGAAATTTAGTGAGAAAACCTGAGAGAAAGAAATGTCATTATTCTTATGCTTCAGCTAAAGACTGATATTAGCAAGCAGCTAAGATAAGGAAGCTTAGGGAATGCTTTTATTTGGTGGTCTCGAAAAAGAACCAACAAATTATTATACCCAAAGCAGCAGGATTAAGAATTTTAAATTTATATATATATGTACTGTCCCTTTTAAATATTTAACAAGTAAAGGCAGAACACCTGTGTGATATTCAATTTGCAACTACAAAGGTTACCCATCTATAAACTCAAGGCTATCAACTGCATTTGTTGGAACATTAGAATGTTATTTTAGAAAACTGTATTTATTCATTGAAATTTTGAGAGAATATTTGTCATAGAAAATTGAATTTGTTCAACTACATTAGCATAAACTATCCACTGCCTCTGACCTTATTCATTTTGTGATAATTAACTCTACCAATACACAATTTCTATGCATTCTCTTGAGAATTAGGAAAAGTACATCTGGATATTTCTCCTTTCAGATTTAAAAATATTTGACACAAACTCTTGTTCTCGAACAATTTCAAATCTCTGTAACTTAATCTATAAATGTGATGTAGTCTCACAAGAATATTTCATGGAACTTGACAAGGTAATTTTAAATTTCATTAGGAAAAGAATGCAAAGAGGAATGGAATGGCTCAAGTAGTTGAACACACACCTCCCACACGGGAGGTCCCAGGTTTGGTTCCCAGTGCCTCCTGAAAAAACAAATCAAACAACAAGCAAAATAAATTAAAAAGAAACTCAAGGAAGCCGATGTGGCTCAATGGTTGAGCTCAAGCTTCCCACATACAAAGTCCCAGGTTCAATCCCGTGCCCTTGGTACTTAAAAAAAAAAGAGTTTGCAAGACTTCGGAAAGCAGAGGTGGTTCAAGTAATTGGGCCGCCTACCACATGGGAGGTCCCACGTTGGTTCCTGGTGCCTCCGAAAGAAGATGAACAAGAGAGTGAGCTAACATGACTGACTGACATAGTGAGCTGATGCAAAGAGATGATGCAAAGAGATGACCCAACGAAGAAATACAACAAAGAAACACAATGAGAGACACAATAAGCAGGGAGTGGAGGTGGCTCAAGTCATTGGGCGCCTCCCTCCCACAAGAGAGGTCCTGGGTTTGGTTCCCCGTGCCTCATTAAAAAAAAAAAAAGATGAGTACACAATGAGCATAAAGCGAGTGCAAACAACAAGGGAGGAGAAGAAATACATAAAATAAATCTTAACAAAAAAAAAAAGTAGTCAAAAGAGTTTTTGAAGAAAGAAATGAAGGAGAAGGTATTCCTGCCAGACATGAAAGCTTGCATCACCACATGCATATTACATGGTACATTCCGTAAGTCCTAGTAATTCAAATATTGGCACAGAGCTGGACATGTAAAACAATGGAATGAAACAGTCCTGGGACAGTTAACAATGGAAATTTAGATACCTATCTCACATTGCACAAGAACAAATAGAGGCAAAAACATTAAAATATATACACTTTAAATGTATAGGAGTACATTTTACAAAATTGGGATAGAAAAGATCTTCTTAAGCAAGATTTGAAGTGGAGAAACAATAAAAACACAGAATGATAAATTTAACCACATAAAAATTTGTAACCTCCATACAACAAAGAGTATAAACAAAGTAAAAAAATGAGAGAACAAGGACATGCACTAAGTCAATAAAGGGTTTAAATTGAAAATACATACTTACTTTAACTGCCATAAATCCATTTTTTAAATAGGGAAACAATCCCACAAAAAATTAGGCAAAACACACAAGCAGTCATGCAAATAGCCTATAAACATATAAAAATACTTTCCCCTTTACTAATAATCACAAAATTATAATAGTTAAAATATCTGTGATGGAACATGTTGCCTTTCCTCAGATTGACTTTCGTAGCTTGATAATACACCAAAGAAAGAATAAATTGGCACAGCCAGTTACTTTGGGAAGTAACTATTGCTATTCTGTCGCGTGCACATCTGCAGTAGAAGGTATCACTACTTGCAAGCATTCATCCCCGCTCTGCTATGGGAAGAGTTCGCTGCCTGCCCACTGCCATGAGATTTTCAGGGCTTTCTCCTAAGATGAGGATACCTGCCAGCCCTGGGGGCACTGGGCTGAGTCTGGTGACTCACCTCACATCCGCTCAGCAGCTTCCCCTCCTCCAGCGTGCTCATTTCCACCCTCTGCCATGAAAACCCATGTTGTACCTGGGGGCCACTCGTTCAGCCTGGGACTTGGGATGCTGGGATGAGAAGGAATTAGAACTGAGCCGGTCTAGGGCAGGGAAACTGCTGACTGCAACCCTAACAGTTTTGTCAGTCATTTGGCATTTTGGACTTGTTACCATAGCAAAACTGAGTACCACAAATATACCCTCCTACAGCAAATTCACCTTACAGATACGTGTGCTGGAGAACACTTGCAGTTGGGAGGGACACAGAGAAGAAGGTACAGAATTGTTTGTACTTCTGAAAAATTGGGAACAATTTAACTTTCTGTCGATAAGGACAGTTAAAGAGGGCAGTGTCCATCCATACTGTGTAAGACTACAGCAATGAAAAGCAGAGTCAGAACTTGGTGCTTGCTTACAAGGTTAGATCTTGGAGAACAATACATAACGTGCTTCCATTTATAAAATAAGTATTTAAAATGCTCCATAAAACTGTACATGTTTATATGTTCACACATATGTACAGAACAAAGGTTTGGGAGTTCACTCACTAAAGAACGAAGGAGCTATTTCAGACAAGGGAAAGTGATGGTAAAAGAAATTTCACCTAGTGTTTGTGTAATAAAGTAAATGAGATAGAGAAGCACTTCTGGAATCACCATTTGAGGAGCTCTGGGAACCCTCTCCCCAGCAAAAAGTCATAACTAGTCAAAATGTTCTCAGTAATCAAAAAGATAGTTAACGATTGCAGCGGTCCTCAAACCCTCGTCACAGTCAGTGTGAATGTAAATGGTGGAGCCATTTCGAAAATCCAACATGGAGATCAAACATGGAGTTACCACAACCTAGCAATCCTACTCCAAGAGGAATGAAAACATATGCTCACACAAAAACACGTACACGAATGGGAAATTTTGAGGACATGACTGCAATAAAAAGTTTTTTTTAAAATGACATGTTCAGGGGAGCAGACGTGGCTCAAGGAATTGCATGCCTGCCTCTCACATGGGAGGTCCTGGGTTTGGTTCCTGGGTCCTCCTGTAGAAGATGAGCAGATGCCACAACCAGCAAGATGCTGCAACTGGCAAGCGCTACAATGAACAGACGCCTTAACGAGCAGACGCCACAACTAGCAGACGCCATAACCAGCAGAGAATGGAAGTGGCTCAAGCAGTTGGGCACTCACCTCCCACATGGGAGGTCCCAGGTTCAGTTCCCAGTGCCTCCTGAAGAAGACTGAGCACACAACAAGTAGACAGATGAGGGAGCCATGGACGGGGCGGGGGGTGCGGCGGGGGGGGGGGGGGGGATAAAAACAATCAAGCAAACAAAAAAATGACATGTACACAAAGATTCACAGGGCACTTTTCATTACAGCCAAACGGTGGAAACAACCCAAATGTCCCTCAAAAAATCGATGAGTAAATATGGTATATCTAATTTATCCAATATTACTTGGCAATCAAAAGGAATGAAGTGCTACAACATGGATGAACTTTGAAAACATTGTTAATTAAAGGAAGCAAATGACAAAAGACCACTCTTGTATGATTCCATCTACATGAAATGTTCAGAAGAGGCAAATTCATAGAGATAAAAAATAGATTAGGGGTTGCCAAGGTCTGGGAGGAGAGATGAGTGAGGATGGCAGCTAATGCATATGGGGTTTCTTTTTCAGGCAGGCAATTAAAATGTTCTAAAATTGATTGTGGTGATAATTGCACAACTCTGTGAATATATTTTAAAAAACAACGACAGAGAAATGTGCACTTTAAATGGATATATTGTATGGTCTGTGAATTATTCCACAAAATGGATATATTGTATGGTCTGTGAATTATTCTACAAAAATCTGCCAAAATGTAAAAAATAAAATAAAATAGATGTGATTTTAAGAAACAAATCAGGTATCTTTATGATAAATGCAAAGTGGTTCTGGATTTGTCCTATTTTGCTCTGTACATTCTCAAATGAGTTGTCATTATTAACAGTTTGTGAATGATAAAGAGTGCATGCTTCTAGAAATATTCTCTGCTGGAATTTTGCTCTTTGTCACTCTACCACCTGTCTCCATCCTGGTTTTCCTTTATGTGAAGATCGACGTGCTTTTAAAAGAAGTGGCTTTACATTTTACCTGGGAGGATTGGAAGCGACTAAATCCCCAAAATGGTTGCTCAGTAAAATCATCTGAGAAAACTAGAGGATTGTGATGGCTGTTGTCTAGACAACCTACTCAGATGAGCAGCTTCTGGGAGTTTATTAGAAATGAAAATTCTCAAGCCCCACTGCAGACTTACCTAGGCGAGATCTCTGGAGGTACTTCCCCAGCCCCCCATCTGTTGCTAATAAGCCTATAGGGAAATCTTAGAGCTACTGCTAGAGGCTAGACCAATGCCACTGAAACAATAGACAAAATGGAGCAGGTGCCCCCTTGAGGAGGTTGCCAAAATTTCCCAGAAATAATTAAAAGGTGGCATCGGGGGATTAGAAGATGTATTCTACCATCCAGTTCCCCTGGTAAGATTCTCCAGGACCAAGTTTGTAGAGATATATCTAAAGAGATTTAATGGAGAAGTGGCAGGGACGCTTCTCTGCCCCACCTCTTTTAACAGGGGAGTAATAAAGGAAAAAAATTGCACCTGACAATATTAAACGGCCAAAGATGGCTTTATTAAAAGCTGTATGGGAAGAGAGACAAAGACCAGAAGGCTATTGTGATAGAGATGAGGAGGCTATCCCAAAAGAGGAGAGGGAGAAGGCTCAGCTCCCCAGATGCAGAGGCCAGGAGAGGTTTTGAGGACTGAGAGGAGCTAGTGGGAAAGCGCTGGAGGAGTTAGTCATCTCCTGAGTTGACTCTGAGGCCAGTCTGGATTCTGTAAGGGCCAAGCTGAGGCGGTCAGTGTGAAGCAGGTTGGTGTGGGGAAAGAGGGAGGACAAGTCTCAGCTGGGACCTGGCAGAGAACATGGCCAAGAGACCCCGCTCGGAAACCCTCTCGGGGAAAGCTGCTACTAAAAGCAAAGCCGGAAGGTCTCCACCGAGACCCTGGCCACAAGGTCCCATCTGGGACTCTTTCCAGTGTCAAGGGGAAGTCCCAGGCAACTCCAAACAGTCCTCCCCCATTGGTCCCGGATAATTCCAAACAGGCCTCCCCATTGGTCCCGGATAATTCCAAACAGGCCTCCCCATTGGTCCCAGATAATTCCAAACAGGCCTCCCCATTGGTCACGGACAACTCCAAACCAAAGGCCTCATCATCCGTCCCCTGAGAGCTGACAGGTGGGACAACCAATCAGAACAGCAGGAGCTGGGGCCCCTCCCCAACATTAGGAAAGGGCAGGAGGAAAGAATGGCTTTAACAAAGGAAGCCCCAAACCCAGACGCTCCTCTTTGCGTGGAGGATCCTGCACCCATGACTGGGCATGTATAGTTTTCTCTCGTTTCTCTCAATAAACACTTTTTCCTGACCTAACTAACCTAGCATGCTCTTAAATGCTTGTATGTAGTAGCCGAGAACCTAGACAGAGGTTCTTAGCCAGGGGTCCATGGATTTCAGGGGGTCCGCGAGCTTGAATTGAAAAAAATCGATTTATTTATTTTCTTTGATCTCTGGATGAAATCTAGTGTTTCCTTCACTTAGGAATGTATGCAGTACATTACAGTAGTATTCGTTTCATATCACCTTGAAAAATCGCCTATACTCATCCATGTTGAGCAATTAGTAGTTGTTAGACCCCACGCTAGTTGAGTGTCATAAAACTACCTGCCACTACATTCTGAGAAGGGGTCTGTGGTTTTCACCTGACTGGCACATGGGCCCGTGGAACAAAAACAGCTAAGAAGCCCCAAGCTAGAGGGATCCAGCCTCTTCCGAAATCAGGAGGACGGGAGAAGCCTGTCTAGCCAAGCTAAGGGGAAGTGGAGGCCGTCTTGTTTAGTAACACGAAGAGGGTGACTGGAGGGCTAGCTCTTAACCTACTCTGTTTTCCAGGATCACAGGGTTCCAGCAAAATTCAACATTGTCAGGAGCAACCTCTGTTAAAAGGAATAAAAAGCAGCCCAACAGTGGTTGCAAGAATGAATGAGCAGGCGCTAGGAAGCAGGCAGGCGGCTGAGAAAAAGGAAAAGGGTCTCTGCTTCTTGGTCTCCTCTCTCAGCCAGGAAGATGTGTTCTCTCAGGAGGCAGCCAGCACCTGCCAACCCTCAGCTGGGTCAGAAACTCAATCACTCTCTCTCTCACATCCAATCACTCTCTCTCTCTCCTTCCCTTTCTCCCTCCCTCTCTCTCTCCACCCCCTTCTCCCCCTCCTTCCCTCTCTCCCCTCATCCCTCCCTCCACACTTCTTATATATCTTTTGTCAACATGTATGGTGCATGTTATTACATTTTATTACTAATTTAGTCTATCTTCTAACTCCTTAGTATTTAAATTCCCTTCTTCTACTTTTTCCATTAACTCAAGGTCATGCTTAATGTTTAAATTTACATTTATTTTTATGTCTTAAATTTTTTCAATTTTATTACAGTTTTCTTAACTTTCTGTGTCTTCTTAGGTCCTATGTTTTGCTTTGACTTTGAAGATTTAAGACCAGTGAATTGAAAAATCTTCGTGCCCTATGTCAATGCTACTTAAAATTTTAAGTGAATTAAATTTTGTGACTTCAAAAGAAAATCAAATTACATATTTACTTTTCTCCCCAAGACTCTAAAATGTCCTCATGCTTGAAAAAAACTTTCAGAATTTTGTGGTTTCATTAAAAAATATTTTAATAATTAGTTTTAAAATAAAATGACAATGTTTGCTTTATAATCAAGCAATTTAGAGAAGTACAAAGAAAACAATAAACAATCCCAATTCGGGCACCCAGAAATAAGCGATATAAGCATTTGATGGACATTGCTCTAGACATCTTTCTGTATCCTGTACAGATAGGCCAGCGAGAGACAGAACAAGAGGCAGAGGCAAAAAAAAAAAAAAGGGTGGGGGCTTGAGGGAGGGGAGAACAGGTATAGGAATAGCATTGGTCTATATTGTCTTTAAACTAAAGCTATGTAATTTCATTTAAATTTAACAAGAAAAATAAAAGGGAACGTGGCATTGCTAAACTTGAGATCATTATTTTCTACCACCAAGATGTTGATTTCCCAAAGATGCTAAGATGAAAGGGAACAGGAAACAGGAGGAAACCTATGAAAGGTGAGAGCTGTGAGGGTTGTTAATCTTTGTGGTGAAAACTCCACCTCAGCATTTTAAGCAGTCTGCATCAACTCCCTGCTGTGAAAGACGGGAGGGTTACCTCTGGAGAGCCTCCTCCTCCACTTAATCTAGCATTCAAGTCCTAAACTTTTAGGACAATATCTCCTTAGTTTTGGTTCCATCTTTAAAAAAGAAACCAGTCTGTGTTCATCCCCAATTGTTAGTAGTGGTAGTGTTTTTTGCTTTTATATATATATATTTTTTCCTGTTTTCAACCAAGATTTGTTTTTATATAACTTATCATGATAACCTATAGGTAATAAAAAATTTCCCATTTTATCCTTTTTTAAAAATTTTTTATTTTATTTATATATATTTTTTGAGGTACCAGGGCTGGGGATTAAACCTAGGACCTCATATGTGGGAAGCCAGGGCTCAACCACTGAGCCACATGGGCATCCCTACTTCATCCATTTTTAAGTGTAAAATTCAGTGGTATTACTTATTAACAACACTGTGCTATTATCACCACCATTATTTACCAAAAACCCAGAGAGAAACTTTGTACCCACTAAGTAATAACTCTATTTCCCTTCCTTTCAGCCCCTGGTAAGCTCTGATCTACTTTCTGTCTCTAAGAATTTGCTTATTCTAGATATTTCATATAAGTGGAATCATACAATATTTGGCCTCCTACGGCTTGTTTCAATCACCATGACATCTTCAAGGTCCATCCATGGTGTTGCATGTATCAGAACCTCATTCCTCTTTACATACAATTCCATTGAATGTATAAAACCACATTTGTTTATCCATTCATCTGTTGATAGACACTTGGGTGGTTTCCACTTGTTGGTAACTGAGAATTATGCTATGAACTTGAGCTCTTTATTTTGATGCATCTCTTGGCTGGACTGGATGATTTCATGATCAGATTACTCTAACAAGAGGCTTGTGTTAATATTTACCCTTCTGTGGAGCTATGTACCCCTCAAAAACATGTTTTTATACTTAATACATTCTTGTGGGTATGAACCCATTGTAAGTAGGACTTTTTGATGAGGTTACTTCAATTACTATGTGGCCCAGTTGAATCAGGATGGGTCTTAATCCTGTTACTGGAGTCCTTTATAAGCAGAATGAAATACAGACACAGAAAAAGTCAGGGAGCAGCTGGAAGCTGGAAGTAAACTGAACTTTGAAGAAAAGCCACCATAGCAGTTTAATATTATTGATGAATTCCAAAAAGAAATATTGGATTATACTTGTAATCTGGTCTGTACCTGGGTATGATTGAATTATGATTAGGGTGTTGAGTCAGGTGGGGACTCACAGATAAAAGGCATGACAAAGGACAGAGTTGAGGGTTTCTGATGTTGGAGTTTTGATGTTGGAGTTTGAAGCTGAAGACTTAAGCTGGAGACCTGGGAAGTAAGCTCACAGAGGAAAGAGAAGCCAGCCCCAGGGAGGAAGGAAACTTGAACCCAGAGAAAAGCAAGCCCCAGGAACGTAGGAACCCGGGAAGCCTGGACCCTCGCAGACATCAGCATTCACCTCTCTCCAAATAGACTTTGGTGAGGGAAGAAACTTATGCTTTATGGCCTGGTATCTGTAAACTCCTACCTCAAATAAACACCCTTTATAAAAACCAACCAATTTCTGGTATTTTGCATCAGCACCCCTTTGGCTGATTAATACAGCCACCATGTGCATTGTCATATGACAAAAAAGGTAAGGACAAAACATCGCTGGCAGCCAGCCCCAGAATGCCAGTTTTTGGGAAGAAAGCATCATTCCGGTGATGCCTTGATTTTGGATTTCTCTGAGCCTCAAAACTGTGAGCCAATTAATAAATTCCCATTGTTTAAGTCAACCCATTGTATGGTATTTGTTTCAGCAGCCAAGAAACTAAACACCTTCCTTCTTTCATTCTCATGGATGTCTGATTATTGTCTTCTACCTAAACAAGAACTTGGCTGGGTATAAAATTCCTGAGTAATACTTTGCTTCAAAACTTTGTAGACATTGCTTGCTTCACTTTTTTTAAGGAGGTACCAGAGATTGAACCCAGATTGTACTTGGGAAGCAGGTACTCGGCCACTGAGCTACATGTGCTCTCCTTGCTTCACTTTTGTTCTTGTATTTTTAAGGTACTGGAGGCGGGTATTGAGCCTAGAACCTTGTATGTGGGAAGCTGGCGCTCAACCACTGAGCCACATTAGCTTCCCTGAGTTGGTTTTTTCATTTGTTTTGCTTGTTTTTTTCTCCCCCTCAGGAGGCACTGGGAACCAAACCCAGGAACGCCCATTTGGGAGGTGGTTGCTCAGCCACTTGAGCTACATCTGCTTCCCCTTGCTTCACTTTTTTTTTTCTGTCTGGTTGCATCATCATCTTTTTGGTGCATCACTTCACTGAGCAGGGGTCTGCACCTCACCAAGCAGATATGGGGCACCAGTTTTCTTTTTTTACCAGGAGGTCCCAAAGATCAAATCCAGGTCCTCCTTGTGGTAAATGGGAGCTCAATTGCTTGAGCTGTTTTCCCTTTGCTTCACTTTTGATAGCCCAGATTCCTGGGGAGAATTGTGAGGACAGCTTGACTTTTCTGTCTTGTAGGTAATTTGCATTTTCTGCTTGAATGCACGAACAAATTCTCTCATTTTCCTTGAAGATCTGAAATGTAATGAGAAATAAATTTGTGTCCATGGTATTGTATTGGTCTTTCTAAACTACAGCTTCCCTTTAAATTTGCACGTTCAATTATACTTACATCTTAGGTTAAAAAATTAATAATGTACTGCTAAACATGTCTCTGTTCCATTTTGTTTTATCCTTCCATTGAGCAAAGCACTTATATTTAAGTTAGTAAGATTCTCTTTTCCCCTTTTCATTGCTATCATTTCTATTACCGTAATCTGACAGTATTTTTTTTATCTTTATGATTTTCTCAGGTCTTTCCTATGATATTCAAATTTCAGTTTTATTTCTTCTTTTTCTGGATATTTCTAATTTACAAATGAGATTTTAATTGTTGTTTTGGTTCTGAATTTATGTTATTAGTTCTGTTCTCTTCCTGTTCATCTCATGAGACTAAAGTGAATACATATTAAGTTCCCCTTATCAACGAAAGCAATGATGAATTTATTAGCTATGTGTATGTGTGGTGTGTGTGTTTGTGTGAAGAGGATAGAGAATATTAACAATTTGTCTTCAAAGATTTAAAGAATGTTTTATGCACCTGCATTACTCATAGCAGCCAAGAGATAGCTCTATTAGATCTCCAACTGTAGAGAGTACTCTCTACCAGGGGCCCCCACTGCTGTACTCTGAAACCTATGGCGATGGTAAAATTCATATATCACCTTGGCCAGGTTATGGTGTCAGTCATTTGGTCAAGGAAAGTATGGCCTGATTGTTACCTTGAGGATATTTCATGCATTTAAATATGGTTCATTATATCTACAATGACTGAGGAGAATGCCTTCAACAACGAGAGACCTCTCACCCTAGCAGCTCAAGGCCCCAAAAGGAGAAGTAATGATTATAGTAGTCAGAAGGCAGATTCCTCATCTCTACTTCAGCCAGCCAGCTTCTCCTGGGCAATTCATCAAAACCCTTACAGAGGGAAGCGGGTGTGACTCAAGCAACTGGGCTCCCATCTACCTCCTATAGGAGGCCCAGGGTTTGATACCCAGGGCCTCCTTGTGAAGGCGAGCTGGCCCACGCGGCAAGCTGGCCCACGCAGAGTGCCAGCCCACGTGGAGTGCTGCCCCTTGCAGGAGTGCAGCTCCATGCAGGAGTGCCAGCCAATGCCAAGAGCTGACACAGCAAGATGATGTAACGGAAGGAGACATGGAGGAGAGACAGTAGGGGATGCAGCAGACCAAGGAGCTGAGGTGGTGCAAGACAATGAACACCTCTCTCCCACTCTGGAAGGTCCCAGGATCGGATCCCGGAGCCACCCAATGAGAATACAAGCAGACACAGAAGAATACACAGCAAAAGGACACAGAGAACAGAAAATGGAGGGATGGGGGGAGAAATAAGTAAATAAATCTTAAAAAAAAAACACAAAAACCTTACGGCCTACCCTACAGAATTTGAACTTACCCATTTCCCACAGTTATGTGAGCCAATTCCTATTTTTTTAAGAAACTCATAATACTTATGCTATATGTATATATATATCCTTTGGTTCTGTTTCTCTAGAGAACTCTGTCCAATACAGATTTTAGTGCCAGGAGTGGTTCTTTAGAAGCAGAATCTTAAGGATGAGATTTCTGATTGGTTCTAGGAATTTTTGAATTGGTCCTTGTTTTAGTCAGCCAAAAGGAAGCCAATACAAAGTACCAGAAATCAGCTGGCATTTATAGAGAGTATTTATTGGGGGTAGAAGCTTATGGTCACAAGGCCCTAAACAGTCCAACTCAAGGTACCGTAAGAGATACTTCCTCACCCAAAGTCTGTTGCCACATTGAAGCAAGTTGGTGGGCAGAGTCTGTGAGGGTTCAGCCTTCTTCTTAAGGCTCTATTGCCCCATCTTCTTCAATTTCAGCTGTAGGCTGGCATAAGGTTCTTCTCTCTCCCCTGGGGCTCACTTCTTTCCAGGCTCAGCTGCTTTGGTCTCTTCACAAGGTCAGCTGTAGACTATCAGGCTCATCTCTCTTCTTGCAACCTCCCCATGTGTAATAAGCTGTCTCTCTTCCTCTGCCATGGCTTTTTCTGTGAGTGTCTACCTACCAAGGAAGTGGGGACTCAATGCCCTGCTGACATATCTGAATCAAAGCCCTAATCTTAATTTAATCAAGTAAAAGTGAAATCTCTGAATTTAATACAATCAAAGGGCCATCACACCCAGAGGAACAGGCAACTTTACAAGCATAATCAATGTCTCTTTTTGGAATTCATAAGTAATCTCAAACGCCCCAGTCCTCTAACTTGATTAGATTCAAAGGCTCTAATGACTCTATTTCCAACAATCAAAATGGCCTGATACTCCATGATGTAGGTTGGCAATAGAGATACACAAAATAGGGCCACTGGATATGGCTACTCAAATGCTTATGAGAGGCAAGGTTCTGGGTGAGAGTGTTTTTCATATCTTAGCAGTGTTTTGTTGAATTAAAAAGTATAAAGATGTGAGAGACAGGGAGGTAAGCACTATCTATAGCACATAAGGAGTTGGAGCTTTTCTGGAAAGGTGTTAAGTTCCTTTTCCTTAAGACAAATGAGTTTTATAGGTCCACAGAGGGAGAGGAATTTTGTCCCAGAATGGATCATACCTAGAGTCTCACCTAAATCTAATGACTTAGGTCCTTATAAGAAGAGACAAAGACATACAGACACACATGGAGGGAAAAAGCATGTGATGATGGAAGCAGACATTGGAGTAATACAGTTACCTACCAAGAAGCACCAAGGATTGTTGGTAATCACCAGAAGCTAGGGAGAGGCAAAGATACATGGCCCAGTTAACACCTTGATCAGGGACTTCTACCTCCTAAACTATGAGAGAGACATTACTTTTATTTTAAGACAAAAAAGAAAAAAAACAAAAACCATCATCTAGGACTGGTGTCTTGTTCAGCATAGATTTTTTTTTAATTTATTTCTCTCCCCTTTCTTCCCCTCCCCCCCTCCCCTAGTGGTCTGCTCTCTGTGTTCATTCACTGTGTGTTCTTCTGTGTCTGCTTGCATTCTTGTCAGTGGCACCAGGAATCTATGTCTCTTTTTGTTGCATCATCTTTCTGTGTGTGCAGCACCACTCCTGGGCAGGCTGCACTTTTTTGCATGGGGCAGCTCTCCCTATGGGACTCACTCCCTGTGCACGGGGCTCTCCTACACTGGGGACACCCCTGCGTGGCACGGCAGTCCTTGCGTGCATTAGAACTGCACATGGGTCAGCTCCACACGGGTCAGGAGGCCCTGGGTTTGAACCCTGGACCTCCCATGTGGTAGGCAGATGCTCTATCAGTTGAGCCAAATCCACTTCCTAGCATAGACTTTTGATAACAATGGAAAGTTGTTGTGAAGGCTATATAAGGCTTTGACCTATATCCTCTTAGTAGATATTAATATAAAGCTATCTGTCACCTAGTTAATGCATTTTACTTTGAATGCTACCTTAACATTAACATTGCCATGCTTTATGCCCATATAAAGACATTTACATGAATATTCTTAACAGCTTTACTTGTCATAAGCAAAACTGGAAACTCAAATGTCCATCAACTGAGCAGTGAAAAAATAAATTATGATATATATTCATGCAAAAAAAAAAGTATAATGATGTGGGAAGGTTGTTTCTATATATATGCTGGATACAGCTGTTTAAAAAAAGGGGTGGTGGTGGTGAACTCAGGGCTTTAAATTCCCAACTTAAGCACTGCATGAAGGATATGAAGGTTTACATGTATGCTCTGAAAGAAAATCTTATTTTGTATAGCTGCAGACTTGAGATTTCTGAAAATCAGCCCCAGAGTCTCATGTGTGAGTGGCTGAATTACAGCATAAACTGAACTCCCAACCTTACACGTGTCTGCTTTAAAGTAAAGGCGTTGATTGGAAAGGAATGGAATCCTGAAAATTGGAATGGAGGCATACGGGCTGATAATAATAAAGGTGGGGGTAGGACCAGGAGGGTTCACGGAGGAGTGGGAAGAGTTGGAGGTGCCTGGCTAGTCAGTTGCCTGTCCCTCAAGCCACCACCAAAATGGCGATGGGCACATTCCCTAAGGCAAAGCAGATCTACCGGACATTCCACAGGTCAGCAAGCTGCTGGCCAACTGCATTAAGAAAGCTGCCCACCGTAGTGAATTCAAGACCTACGTCTGCTTCCAGCCGGCTCAGTTGTACCACTGGGTAGAGATGCAGACCAAGGTATGCACACTAGCTCACAGGGCACAGCCTTCAAGCTGCTGAATGAGGAGGTGGTTGTCGAGCTGGGCAGGGAGGTCCTGGGCAAGGTGATCATTTTAGTTGTGGCCAGCAGCTGCCTGTGCTCAAGTCCTCGTGCCACCCGGCAAACCAGGGCCCCAAGGAGGAGGAGTAGCACTCTGTGCCTGGGACCCACCTCCCTGTGCGTGAGGCAATACCTTCGCCCCAAGCAAGGCTTGGTCAGAGGAATGGGAGGCTGCTGGAACCTGGCCCTTGATGTGGACACGGCCGTACACGCCCTGACGTGACCATCTCCCTGCACTGGCCCTGACTGCAGCCCAGCCCAGAACACCAGGTCCTGCCCTGGGGCTTATGCAACTTGGCATTCAGTCACACCACCCCTACTGACTGGACAAGATGTACGCTCCGCTGGGACCCCCTCTCAGCCGATGAAATGGTCCACTGTAGCCCCTCCAACCACTAGCTCAATGGCACATTCCACAGTGCTCTTCTCTGCCTCCCTCACCCCAGACCCACACAGACCCTCAGGGTCAGGGCCAGCAGGACATCACACTTGCTCTTCTGGCAGAAGGAAAATAGAACCATCTCTGGCCCATGGATAAAGATGGTTGGGAAGCAATGCACGACCTGTTGGTGAACTTCTCTCCCCTCATCTTCTAGCGTCTGCTTCAGCTGGGCACCCCCCTCCCTTCCTGACGGGGTAAGGGATCTGGACCTGCAGTTGACCCCCCCACTCCTTCTATCTCTCCACTTAGCCTGACCATGGTACCTCCACTAGAAGGCTGTGCAAGGTCTTCCAGCTTAAACTTACCTCCCTCCCCCCCCAAAAAAAGACCTTTCCATGGCCTGTTCCAGCCTTTGGGGTGGAAAATTACTCCTGACTAGGCCTAATGCACTCCGTCTTTCTATTTCAGCCCCCTTTTGCCTGTCCTAAAGTCCCTGGACCTTGTGCTGTCCATCCTGTCCCTCTCCAGCCTCCTCCCCCTGTGGCCTCTTTCAGGGGCCCCCCAGGCATGCCCTGCAATGTGGAACTGATTGTTGCATCCCTCCAGCCTCCATGCAGACACATTGCTCTGCGTGCTCTCGCCCTCCTCTTCTCAGGGCTCCGCACTGCTCCGTGGTGCACCCACGGCCACCCTCCTGCTTCCGCAGCTCCCACCCCAGACCCCTGGAGCTCCACCAGTGGCTCTTACCTCCTGTGTTAATTTCCTAGGGCTGCTGAGACAGGTGACCACATACTTGATGGCTTAAAACAACAGGACGTTATTCTCTCATAGTCCTGGAGGCCCAAAGTCCAAAATCAAAGGGTCTGCAGGGACATGGTCCCTCCGAAGATTTGAGGGAGACTCCTAGCCTCTTCCGGCTCCTGGGGCCCTGGGTGCTTCCTGGCTGCACCGCTCCGGCTTCCGCCTCGGGTCTCACACACCCTTCTCCCGTGTCTCTACTTCCGGTGTTGCCTCTGCCTTTCTCTTCTAAGGACACCTGTCTTTGGGTTCAGGGTCCACCCTACCTCCAGGGTGATCTGCTCTCCAGATCCTTCTCTCAATCGCACCTGTAAAGACCCTTCCACACAGGCTCTGAGGATTAGGTTACAGAATTGTGTTGGGGGGGTGCCATTCACCCCCACTACACCTCCTCACCCCAACAGTACTCTGGGGCCTTCAGGAAGGACCCGTGCCCCCTGCCAACCCGGGGAGGGGGAGTGTGGCCTCCAGGGTCTACCCTTTCCCCGCCAGCTCCTCTCCCAGGAACTCACCTGCAGTCGGGAAGGCCATGCCCCCCACCCCCCAGTCTGGATTCTATTTCTAGGCTGTAAGTGCTTCCTCTGAAGGAGCCCAGGATGGAGAAGTCATTTTAAGGAATCAAGTGTCTGGGAATCAAGTGATGATGGCTCTCCAAAATGGGTGCGAGTCTCGTTAAAACTAGGAGAGAAGCCAGGAGGGTGCTCCCGGGGCGGGAGCAGGGTTGTCCTCCCAGCCCGGCTGGGCTGAGGAAAGTGAGGCGCAGGCCAAGCAGGACCTGCCCGCGGCCCTCAGCTGGCGAGCGCCGGCCCTGCACCCCTGCAGGGCTGAAGGAGGGGCAGCTGAGGCGCACAGGGGGGCCATCCCGGGCGCAGGGCGCGCAGGTGGAGCAGGAAAGGCAGGTGGTTGTGAGGGGCGGTCATTACACCGAGACCCCCGGCATCGGGGAGACGGCCCTGAGCGATGGGCGCCTCGGTCCGCTGGGAGTGGCCCCCGATCGCCCCGAGGGCCCGGCCTTTCACCCACCAGGTAGACCCCTTCCGCAGAGCCCACGTCCCAGACGCTCCCCGCGACGGTGGCAGGGGCGCGGTCTCCCCACTTCCTTCAGCGGCACCCCACATCCCAAGGCGGGTAGAAATGACCCGGACTGCCAAATAGAAAACCAAGAAACCCGGGGTCAGAAAGAGCACCTTAACTGCTGCTAGAAGAGGAGGAGAAGCTGGCGCAGAGCGCTGTGGAGGCGAGCCCAGGTGGGGGCTTGGGCTTCTTTAAATGGGAATGACCCCAACGATGCGAGGAAGAAGCAAGAGATAGGGAGACACCCCCTCGCGAGGGGATAAGGAGGGAGCCAGGGGAGGGTCCGGTGCCCCGTTCCCATGGTTATCCCGGGACGCCTGTGTCTGAGGCCAGCGCTGAGCCCTTCCCCCTTCCCGATCGATCGTCAAAAAGAGCAGCCAGAACCCGAGCAGCTCACGTTAACTGACCCCTGCTTAGGCGCCAGGCACTGTTCCAAGGGCTCTGAGCAACCCTTACAACGTTATTTCCTCCCTTCCAGTGATGAAGAAACTGAGGCACAGAGAGGGAAAGTCACTAACCCAAGGTCACACAGGCAGGAACGAGGCCAAGGTGGGATGCCCAAGGCCAGCAGTCTAGACCAGAGCTCATGCTCCTAACTGCTTCGCTCACTTCTCTGAGGCTTCACGCTGACCTCTGAGGTGTCCTTAAATGCATCCAGAGCCTGGGGGATGCAGTCACGGGCTTCACCCACTGAGGGGCCAGGGGGTGCGGGAGGTGGGAATTGGAGGTGTGGGCCTGAAAAGAATCCCCTCAAAACACAGGAGGCAAGAGGTGGCTCATTGCTACAGTTCCACACTAGCTAAATTTTTCGTATACTTTTCTAATTTGGAGAGAGAGATTGGAATGAATTTGTAAATGGACAAAAACAAAACAAAAACACCACACTGAGGTGGAAACATTGAAATTCTACATTCTGAGGCCAGATAAACCTGTAATGGGCTGTGCTGAGGAAACAGCCACCCAATCTCCAATCTGCCCTGGGGAATCTGCCATCCAGCCTTTCCCGGAAGAGATTAGCTGTGCGGAATTAGCCTGGAGTCACCTCCCCTGAGGAAACTGCCCTTGCAGCTTCTCTCTGAAGAGAAAAATCCTGTTTCACCAGATGAAACTGCAGTGGAGTGTCCTGAGGTAATTGGATTCACTTCTAACTGTTCTTGTGACTCGTCCTCACTACCCCTCTTTTCTAACTGACCTGTAACTTAGACTGAAGTTCCAACAGGCCCAAAAAAGTAGAGCACAAAGTGTGACCCATGAGGAGATGTGCTATACTGCAAAGGAACAGCGGGCGTTTTCCCACTTGTATGGACAGAAATCAGAGGGATATGTGTAGGAATGGATATTAAGGGTGTAGGATAATGGTGGAGGGGATATAAAGTTGGATCCGGCTGAATTTAATGATGTGGGCTCACCAAGTGGATTTTGGATTCACTTTTGAAGCTTGAGGTGTCACTAAAGGCTGTAACAGTTTGTTTGGGTGGTTAACTGAAGCGTGGATCACTGCCTGGAGTCAAAATGCCAGAACTGCCCTGGTATATCGTAGATAAGGGAATCAAAAGGCTTAGAGAGATTGGCGTGTTAGAGTGGGTTTATCGTGTAAGACCTGCTCACCCACCCCAGGAATGTCTGGAAGACACAAGTTTCATCAGGACTGTGAGGAACAATTTGTGAGACTAACTCCGTCTTCCCTGAAGAACTCTGGGGTGACTCTTCTCTGTAGGTCAGATTTTACTGTGGGAACTGCCGTTACTGAACTTGGACCCTTTAGCACCATGGGTGTGATCAGATCCCAGGTTGGCAGAAGCCAAGTGGCAGCTCATAATTAACAAAGAGAAGGTGGGAGTGGTTAATGGACAGCAGACTCAAAGCAGCCATCAAAATAGTGACTTGTAGAGACCTATAGTGCGGTCACCCCTCGGGCTGAAGTGTGGTTTGCTGGCCTGGCAGGGGAGCGGCCGCGGTAGGCCTAATTCCGCTGCCCCCATAATAGGGTGGCTGGTCGGACTCACCGCCACCCCTGAAGGAAGCTCGGCATGGGCGCAGAGTGCCCTCGGGTCTCCCCTTCTCGGCTGCATGCTTCCGCGGCCGCCCCTCCTCCCAGATGGCGCCACCCGATGCCTTGTGGGGAGGCACCCTTCTTCTTCCTTCTCCCTGAGCAGGCGCAGGGCAGAAAATTCCAGTCTGCCCTTTTCCCCTCCCCCGACAGCAGCAACAGCCAGGTGTGGGCGGAAAAATCCAGTCTGCCCTTTTCCCCTCCCCCGACAGCAGCAACAGCCAGGCGTGGGCGGGAAACTCAAGTCTGCCCTCCACCCCAGCAACAGCAGCCACCAATCCCTAAGCCCTGCCCCTTCCCCCAGCAACAGCGACAGCCAATCCCTAACCACCACCCCTCCCCCGTCCAGTACCGCCCACTGACCTTTTGCCGGCAACCAATCAGAACAGGGCGTGGCTTCGACCAATCAGCCTTCCCCAGCCCCTATAAAACTGTTGCCTCTCCCTCAGTAAAGTGGACTTGCGTGTTTACCTTGTCTCCGCGGTAGTTCTTCTGCTGTGCGCCCTCCAGTCCTGAGAGCCCCCGACAAGGGCCTGGCCTCCCTTGTCCCCAGTTCGTCGCCTGCTTCTCCGGGCGACCCCTTCGTCGCCGGCTTCACCGGGCAACCCCTTCGTCGCCGGCTTCGCCGGGCGACCCCATCAGCCGAACCGCGCAACCCCTTGTGAGACCGATCCCTCGTCTGCTGCCGGACCGACCCCTCGTCCCAGGTGGGACCGACCCCTCGTCCCAAGCGGGACCGACCCCTCGTCCAGAGCTGGACCGACACCTCGTCCGCAGCCAGACCC